>NC_052400.1:17046108-17360274 GCF_009389715.1 Phoenix dactylifera
ACCTTCCACTCTTGCTCTTCATTGGTTGGTTGTCGCCTCCTGCGCCATCATTATCTCCATTGCTAGGAGAGCAGATTCGGCACCAATCTACCAGCCACGTAGAGCAGCTCCACAATTTCATCTTGCCGTGCTGATAATTTCTCGAAACCACATAGATTGCAATCTCAATCAACGTCTATGAATCCATAAGATTACGCTGAGTTGGTGGTGAACTGAGGAGGAAAGTAGGCAGTAAGGCACAGTGGTTCTATGGGGGAGCCGAGAGTAGAGAGGGTGAAGAGATGAGGAGAAGAGAGTGGAAATTAAAGGTGGTTTAGGTTTAGTAGTCCTTCTACCTTTCTTATTAATCTAGTTAGATTTTGAGCTATTAGATAATTGATCCAATGACTCAAATTCACTCTAGAAATTTATTTAAACAAATATAAGTGTGTGAGTGTGTGTATATATATATATCAAAAATAATAATATTATATATATATATCTTGGAACTTATACCCAACCTGTGCAAAAATTGGATTAGATGGGCGAAATCCAAGTTAAGTAAATGGGTAGGATAAAAAATTGCCATCCCCATTTATCTCCCATTCACTTGGTACCTTTGGAGAAAAAGCTACACTAAGGTAACGTACCGCGTGCATGGCCTGTGTAGATTCTTCAAATTCAAGATTCCAACCCCAGATAATGCTAGCCATCTATTCCAACCCTAGATAAGATTCCTACGCTCTGACTTGTGTGCGGACACGCATAAAAAATGGAACGGGTCCCATTCATCAGGGGCCATCGAATCTATTTTCCATCCCTAATCCCACGGTCAATATTTATTACTGCTACAAAAATCATTTGCCACAACTGTGGAACGCAAAGATTTATTATTCTCCAGACGACACACAAATCCAAAAGCCAAGAGGGCAGTTCTCGCGCATCCACCGTTGGATCGCGCAATGGTCACTTCATGATCTGCACGAAGCGCCATCAAACGGTTTACGTCGCAAAAGAGGATCGATCATTCTTTAGTAGCAAACAATCATCCGAACCGTCTAAAACCCTCGGCCCTCGATTTTTTTTTTTTTTTTGTTGTCAAAACGATATTACATTTCAAATACCTCTAACGTCAATATAACCTGACATATCAAAGAAAACTAAACAAAATAAGAAATGTGGGATGCACTCTAAGTTAGTTCAGAAAATCTTTCCAAAGTACCGGACAACATGGGAGGCGACCCAATCTGCTGCACTGTCCGTCTCCTGATATACATGAGATATCTGATAGAAAGTTAGCTCCCGCACCAATCTACGCATGTTCCACATCAGAGAATGGCCATCCCTATATATTGACACTTCGTATCCAATTAATTATCGTGGAAGAGTCACCCTCGAGGCAAAGGCAATCGGCCCCAATATTCATCTCGCATACAAAATATCCTCCCCGACTGCCCGCAGCTCCGCTCCCACGGCAGTCGTGCCTTCGACTCCTTCCCTTGTAAAGTACCGTCCGATCTCCCTCCTCTATTTTTTCCCCCTCTTTTCTTTTTTTATCGATCCTTTCTCCGTTTCAGATGCCAAGAACCCGAGAAGTCTTCTAACATGGACGCCGCCACCGCCGGAGCCCGGTCTCCGCCGCCCGCTTCCGGCAGGAAACTTGCCGCGCCTTTCTCTCTCCGAAGGTCCTTCTCCGAAGCGGAACAGGGGCTTCGGCCAAGAACTCGAGCTGTAGCGGCGGTCGCGGTGTCTGGCGGAGAGCGGACCGCGGCCTCCGTTGCGCATGTACTTGCCCACTCCTTCGGACAGAGAGTCTCGGACTTCTCACAATAGGTAGTTTTTTTTCTCGCCTTTTCCCCTTCTGAGTGCTTTCTGTCTACGTCGGTTTGGATGAATTTGGGAATCTCTGTCTAAGATTCTCTTGATATCTTAGTGTGTGTATGTATAATGTTGCTTTCTTATGTAGTAGACTGGTCTTTTGCCAAGAACACCTCTGTTTCGTGACATTCCTCCCCCCTTTAGAAGGTATTGATCTTTATTGATGGATTTTCTTAAAATCTTTGTGTTTATGGCTTCCAGTTACAAATGCTGTTCTCCTGTATGGCTCTCTGGTCTTCAGCGAAGAATTGCTCCGTTTCTTGAATTTCCTCCCCTTTTACAAGGGATCGATCTTCGTTCACAGATTTTCTTGAACTCTGGATGGTAATAGCTTCCAATCTCCATTTTTGCTTTCTTATATGGCGGCCATTCTGGTCTTTATCCAAGAACTGGTCTTTATGTAAAGTTGCGTGATATGATTTCCAAGTGTTATGATTGCTTCTTGCCTGCAGAGTTTTTCTTCGCATCACGTTTCAAATCAACATATTTTCGTTCTAATCTCATTTACAGAAACACAATATGAGTGGATTTATGTCATCTGATACAGATGCTACATGATTATGCTCTTTTGGCCAAAATGAAAGATTTAATTAAGATTCATTTAATTTGATGTTAAATTAGTAGTGCATTATGCTTGTCGAGTAGTCTTCTAGTTAGCCGACTATGGTTGAAGTTATATGCTTATCTGGTTCCAACAGATACCACTTTGACAGGATTGCTCGGGCATTTTTGAAGTTGGTACTTCAAGGTATCGATCCCTGAGTGTCAGCAAATCTTCTGTTTCATGTAGTCGGTAGAGAATCCTGCCTTTCCTAATGGAATGAGAATACACGGCATTGCACAGGCTTTGGTTTACTAGGTTTGGAGCTCAAATTCTTGGTGTGGATAGCACGGAAGAATCTTCTAAAAACCTTTTGGAGATAAGTCTTTTCTTGCTTTATCTAATAGTCTTTTCCTAATATATTGTTCATATATGATTTATGGATAGGGCAACCCCTGGCCTCGAATTAAAGCTAAATTTTATATGTTGTGCCAGCTTTTAGTTGTTGTGCACATAATCTTAAATTATCCATTTTGACTATTGCATAGCACATAGGTAGTTTACAAGTAAACAAATATATTGTTCACTCACGTAGTCTTAAAGTATCTTGATAGTGATATGCACATATATAATCTTTTAGAAGATTTTTCATTTATAGCGGTGAACATTTTGGGACCTAAGAAATATAAATAGAAAAATTTGTCCAAATAGAAGCACCCCAAGTTAGCAGAAGCTGAGGATAGAGTTAGGCAGGGGAAAAACACTCCAAATGTGCATTCTAATTTTTGTTAATGTCAGGACATCTTTAGATGGATATAATAAAGTACTTTTTACTAAAGATTATATTTTATACGATAACAATTGATCCTTCATGCTTTGCTGCTTCTTCGTACCCCTCTTACACTAAAGTTGACCCACACATGTCATCAATTACCAACAGATTTAGGATTTCTTGGATGAGCAGGGAAGAAAAGGTTGTCAACTGGTTCCAGCCATAAGTCAAACTCACATTGCTTATATATGAAAGAGAGAAAATTTCCCACTTTTGCTAATCTTTCAATTTTTGAAGAGAAAAGTTCAACATGTTTGTGTATTATTGGACGAATAGAAATTAACAAATTAAGTTTGGTTTGTTGCTGTCTAATACCGGTGTTACCATGATGTTGGAGACCCCAAAAATAATCTCTTCATAATTCTTTTTTTGTGTTAAAATCATGCTAATTATTCTTATAATTGACATTATACTTTTCAGTTGAAGTTAAAATTCATAATTTAATGTTCAACATATTTATAATGATTTCTCATGGATATAAATTTTATATATTTATCAGTCCTATAATGAATTATCTGGTACTTCATGGGTGAGCATAAGCTAATATTGGGAAACCCCTTCATAGCTGGGAAAGATCCAGCTCCTCCAGATTTAGAGGTTCCTCCTCAGGTTATGCCTCTTTTGCTTTCTTTCCCAATTCATATGCTTTTTATGATTTAACTCATGTATACAAACATCCATTTCCCTAAACTTGGATATAGCAATAATCACTACAGTTGGCTCATCATGCTTGCATATTAATATAATATGTTACTCTATGAGCTGGATTCAAGCATTAATTCGGTATGTTCTTGTAATCTTGTTAATGCAATTAGCACACCTAAAAAGTGTGCAATTATAACACAAGAAGATGGAAAACTATTAATTAATACATTCTTGTAAAGCTAAAGCTGTTTATTGATAAGCTTCTGTGGTAAGGGAGGGATTTACTGTGCCGAAATGCTTAAAATGCTAAAGCTCTGATCAATATCTGTACCAAGGGTTAATTGACAATGTTTGATGACAGTAATTTTAGCCATTTAGCTGTAGCAACCTGCTCACTTGCAATATCTTAATTATAAAGTTAACCATCTGATCTAGATCCATGGTCGAATGTATTGCTAATTGTGTTACTATTGATTGATTCAGACCCAGAGTACTGTACTGTACTTTACCGTGTGTCACGTTGCTGTGGAAAAATGCTCAAACCTGCTACAGAAGACAATAAGACATTTGCAATTGGTTGGCCCATCAATCTCCAAATGAGACAGCTTTTGATGGCTTCAAAATATGCAATTGACATGATGTGATATTCTGTAAACCATATTCTAACCAATCTTAAATACCTGTATCATCTAGGACGTTTGTGCTGGTTTTGATGACCGAACTTGAAACAATCCAGCAAATAATATCAAATTTAGCTCATAATTTAAGACATTAGACAAAAAAAATGAAAAGCATCAAGCATTGTGATACATACTAAAATAAACTTCTTAAATAGTGTCAAGTATGGTGTGCAAAGTGTACCAAACATTTACGAAGATCTTGAGTCATAATTATAATCTGTAGGAATGTGATTGACTGTGGATAGATGCACAAAATTAGTACACCCTTAAATGAATTAATTTTAAGTACACATAATTACCACACTTCCTTGGTGAATTGATTTTCATAGTACTGGGCAATAAGAATAACAACATAATTGTTTCCACAGAAGCTGTTCATAAAAGGTAAATTGCGCGAATGTGCCCGGTATTCATTTATATAATTGCAGCACCTTTCTTCAATACATCAAGTTGACTTGTTTAATAAATCCATCCCAATCCAACTTGTTGAAGTATTTAGTTTATTAGTCAGCACAATATTGTAAGGCATGCATTGAGTGTAAGTGTCATCGTCCTCTATTTCCAACCCTTTCCTCATATCATATAAGTCCCTAGGTTTTGTCTTAAAAACAACAATCCATGCTTTATCTTTTGGATCTTGCACAGGAAATACTTGTCGAGCTTAAGATGAAAATACGAATGACTTATCCTTCAATAACACACCACTATGTTTCAACCTTAAGAAATTTATAAGTTATGTACCCATTTGTGTCTTGCTTCAAACCTCTATATGAGTTTACATCAGCCAATCATATTGGAATAACATTATCTTAAACTTTCTACAATAATCCAATTCATAAATATCTGTAAGTGTATCATAATAAGTTTTTTCCATCCGCTTCTGCCATAACTCCACTATTCTGGATTTTTCTAAACTTCTCACGCTCCTTAGTATGAAATCTAAAACCATTGATGTTGAAACCGTATATCTGTTGACAATATCGTTAGGACCTCGAGCAATAGCGCTATTAATTCATCTGAACAATTGCTCTTCATCATCGATACCTAAAAATAAGATATAATTAATTATTATTTAATCATTGCTGATCCTTACTGAAATTAATGCATATTTTATATATTATATATCTAACATGTTTGAAAATTTAATCGGGGAATAACTCGATTAACCATCTTTGCTCAATCCTTGGGCTAGGACGAATGTTATGGTTGACTTGTCACTGAGTAGCCAAAAATTCTCTGCATACATATTAAATTTTTGGTCAAGAACATTGTGTGATAGGGCATTGAATTTAATCATCTTATAACTATACTAACCCATGATACTCAATTATTCTGTCACTGTAAAGTAACACAACGATGTGCTTATGTGAAGGATTTTTAGTTAAGAACAATACTTTCAACCTTCCCTAATACTCTTCCATTAGATAAGAACTTGTAAGGTTCTGCATTCTCTACAATCTCATAATTCTTTGAGATCGGTTAAATGTTGTGTCTACACCTTCATGATATCTTGAACAAAATGTCAAATACTCTTCAGCAATATATCTTTATGCAATCGAGCCCTTGGGATAGGATTTATTGCATACGCCATCCATGCTTGAACAAAGGAAATTCTTTGCAGCACATGTGCTGAGGGGTGCCAAATGATGGACCCAAGTCATGTTAGCCTGTCAAAAGTTTATTTTTGTATTGTTCTTTCATAGTAAAGTATCAATTTCCTGTTCCAAAATGATCAAGCATTTAATCATTCGACAAACTCAACTAGGATTAAGTTAGGCTACATAATGTCAAATTGTACTTAACCAATATATCAATCAGGTTTATTCATGTCTGGCCTCTGCCTAAGCTAGGTGTGACGTCAAAATCACTCGAAAGAGATTATTTTGGAAGGTACTGATATGGTTGCTAGATAGAAATCAACTCTGACATATAATCAAGGGATGCTCCTAAAACATCCCTACCTGCATCCAAGTGTTGGTTGTCTTAGGAGCTAAACTGCGAATTTGCATGCTTAATTAGTGACAAAAAAATTTGAAGTTCACCATTTTTTTCCTGCAACTTTCCTTCAACTTCATAGGATTGATATTCTCTTTATTTGGTGAGGAGTTACAAGCAGGTGCTGATTTTCCTTTCAGTTCATTGTCTCATGTTCTGTTTCAAATTTAAAGATACTAATTTTTGTATTAATCTTGTCCTTGATCAAAGATGGAGATGGGCCCAGTGATGAGCTATCCTTGGAGTCCAAGGCCGATTATACATGAAAACTGGCTATCTGAACTTTTCAGATTTTGATATAAATGAAAATAATAACATTTTTTGGAATTCTTTGAACTTGTTTTGTGCCAGCCAGAGGAGGCCTTTCCAGTAAATAAACTTCCTGAAATTAGAGAGCATGCCTTTTGGATTCCTGTTGACAATCATTACTTCGCATTCTCTAAGAAATAGAGGTAATATTTATGGTCTTACACCGATTGTCAAAGATTCGACGTTTCAGTCTTCTTCTATTCACAAAGCTTTCAAAAACAATCACCCCACCTTCTCTGTATAAGTTTCATGATTAATTATGATGCAAATAAGTAATGAGTTTGGTATTTTAGAAAGAAAAACAAATAGTGAGAGATGTTAATGGAGTACTATATCTATGAATTAATTAGACTTCTTTTTCATTATGACATCTTAAAGTAATATTACATGAACTTGAACACTTTTTTTGTCTGATTTTGAAATGCTGATGCTTTGTGATGCATAAAGAGCACAGAGGCACAAAATGAAGTTTCAATTTTTTGAAGAAATCTTAGTTTTCTTCCTGGCTAAGAATCTAAGTTTCTCTGATTAATGCCTAAGGTTTCAAGTCATGCACAGCTTCATGGTAGATTACCAACAAAACCACATCACTATATATGGCAGAAATGTATCATGACAATTTTTTTTTTTATATCTTGAAATACTGAGATCTAGTAATAGTGCATGAACATAGTTATGTATCCATGAGAAGTCAGTCTTCATGTTAACCATATTAAAAATTTCTTTAGGCATGGCTTCTGTAATGGAAAAAATGGGAAAACCATTTCTAATGAGCTCCTGCAAAATTTAATTTTGAGTTCGGTACTCAGTAAGAATTTCTAATTTTGGTTTCCTTTTTGATAAACCTATATTGATAACAGTGAAAGGGAGTTGCAGTGCTAAGAGCTTTATTGGTAATGCAGCCTATAGGGCATTTTTCTGAGATCCAAAATATAATGCGACTCCAATTGACATAGAGAGGGCTGCAGTTGCACTCATTTGCCTCCAACAACAAATTCCCTTTACAGCTTCTTAGAACCTCTGAGATTTAGCTGGTGGTAGCTCTTCTGAGTCCAACGAAGCTTCTGTTTTGGGTTCCTTGGCGGCACGAAATGCTGCTAGTGATTCATATCCTTGTTGACCCAAAGTTGCACTTCTAAATGACACTGTAAAGTCTAGAAAACTTTTACAATATGCTTATAACCTGACGAATGGCTTGACTCTTATTTATTTTCACTGGTTGTATTAACAGTAGTTAATCTTATTGATAATTTTCTTTTTTTTAAAAAAAAGTGCAGCATATATTAAGAAAGAAACAATCTCAGATCCTGTCGTGTAGGTAGCACGTAGAGAAGTTTTGATCTATAAAAGCAATAGCTGTATTCATTTCAGTTCCTAGAACTTACAAACTATCAAAAAAAATTATGGGCGTGGAGATTTGCACAAAGTCCTCATTAAATTTACATGTTCTTAGCTATCAAAGGCCATCTGCTTGGATCCTATCTTCGAGTAACGTGGTTATTTGGCATGAGACCTTTAGAGTTGAAATTATATGGTCAGACCAATTGTAATATATATAGATAAGAGCATCAGTGAATAGAATGAGCAAAAAAATTCAGAACGAATATTTGCTCAAAAAAACACAGAGAATGAATATAATATATTTCAGGAGGCGGAGATGAGTTTGAAATAATATTTGGAATAACAAGGATAAATTATATACCCAGTTATGTTCTTGATGATCAAGGGTCCTGAAAGGGGTGAAATGGGGTCGTACCTAATTTTTGGCATTAGGAAGGACAAAAAGTAAAACTTAAAAACTCGAAGGGAACATTAATTGCATTCAAGGTGAATTAAGATTTCTTCTTTGAATTGGAAAATGGAGGAAGCGACCATCATCCTTTTTTTTTTATAAGAATATATTTGTATTTCTTTCGTGCCATATGTGCCACGTAGTTGTTTTTGTGTATTAACATTCTACTCACTGAAAAATTATCTTAATCTCAAGCAGATTCAGATTTGGTTGGATCAAGTTTAGGTACCATTACGAATCCCTTTTCAACATTTAGGTAGATTAACTTCAAGCTTAATCCATACTTGACCTAAACTTATTTTAAACAAGCCTAATACTATTGGTTTTTCACTTTGATCAATATTCTTTTTGTCTTTCCCTCATCATAATTGACAATTTCCTTTGTTGTTATCGAGCATTACTTAGCCGGTGAATAAAGCCGGCAAGCTACCTCGTATAAGGAGATTGTAGCAATTTACAACTTTTTAAGGTTGGCATTGGGATTACATTCCTTGTGTACCTTATATTTGAGCCATATAAAGACGCCTTCTTCGAATCATTTATTAGAATAGATGGGGATTCAGTCGTGAAATCTCCCCGTCACATATGTTGTGGAGAGTGATGCAATTGCCAAATATAAGTCTAATTAGTGCAACAATTGACCATATTATGCAATTATCAACATTTCCTTCTACTTTTTTTAATGTATTTGTGTGATGTTTATGAATGTTTCCATTTTTAAACTTCGAATCATCTATCCTAATTCATAGGAAGTCAAACTTGAGTCCTCTCTTTCCGGTGCATGCCCTAAGGATAGCGGTGCCATCTGTCAAACTTAAAATCCCATTAGAATAGCACGTTGACATCTTTCGTGCCATTAAACTGTTTCTTTACTTTTCCCATATATTAATACTAGATCTATACATGTTTTCATTTACGAACTTCAAATTATTTATTTTAATTCATGAGAATTTAAACCTAGAATCTCTCTGCAACGGACATATCAAAAAAAGTAGCGCCAACCGCCAAATTTAAAATCTCGTTAGTGCGATAGTCAATAACTTTTGTTTCGTTTCATATTAAACCCTTATCGTAATTTTTTTTTAATTTCTTTACGATATATCCATACGACTTGCTCTTCCGAACTTTAAACCGCCAAATTCTTTCCGAAATGCGAGAGTTGGCAACTGTGGATGGTTTCTTCTACTTTTACAATAATTATTCTAATAATAATAAAAATTTAATTTTATGTTAAACAATGCATTCTGTTTAAATTTTTGGCCAACATTTTGAAATATTAGCCCGTTATATGAAATTTGGGTGCATGTATGGTGCATTTAAAATTTTCAAGTCTTAGTTTTTCTGTTTTTCATTTTTTATTTTTTTTATTTTTATTTTGGTGAAAAAAAGCTTCTTCTCGTCTATAAAACTCGGTATTCCGATTTATACCCGGTATCGGTCGCCAAACGCAGTACCCGACATACGGACCTTTCGAATTCCTCTGTGCCCCTTCCACGGAATTATTTCTCCCCCTAATTCCTTCCCTTTTCTCTCCGCCGTGATAGAAACCTCGCTTTTTTCCTGCTCGTCTCTGGGCGATTGGAAGAAAGGGGCATCGGGGGATCGAATCGGGAGGGAGCCCAAGGTATGGCGATCGTCTTCTGGTCCCTGATTGATTCGATTTCCTCTTCTTCCCGTTATAAAGCGATTTGCTGTTGATTTTTTCTGTTAGGTCACCGATTTTTCGATCCTTTTAGTCTCAAAAACCGGTTTTTATCGGTGTTTTGATCGCAGGTATCTTATCCCTCGGTTTATTTGGTACTAATCGCTTCTCTCGATCGATATTTCTTCTGAGTTCCGCGGATTGCTGTGGTTTTTTTTCTTTGTTGATGGTTTTCTAAGCTACTACAGATAAATAGAAGACCCAGCGTTGCCCCACTTTGCGTCAAGCTCCTCTCGAAGGAAATCTAGGGGAAAGCCCGTTGTTTCATGCCATACGAGATCCCCTTTCTGATCTGAAGATGCTGGGAATCATCAAGCAGGGTTGGCAAGATCAGTTCAAGAAAGAAAACTTGTAAAATCTCGTCAGCTGGTATGTCCAAAATTCTACCTTTATTAGGGCTGAATCCGATGAGGGCTCCTTTCTTTTTTTAAGCGGTGGATTCTTTTCTTTCAAGTTAATCATCTTCTATAACAGAATTTTGGCATCAGATACTTCTTTATTACTCAGATTTTTTTATATATTTGCTGTCTTATAATTTGCGATATTAGTATTTATAGTCAAAATTTTAGTTTGTTTGAAAGAATTCCGAATCTTGCATTCAGGTACTCTGTAAAGCTCGTTTGGAAGATTTCCTGTAGGTGAAGAAAGGGATTGCCTACTTATTTGACGTGTTCTTGATGTATGTTTTGATGGGGTTTCTAATAAAAGAATTGGCTTTGCATACTTATCTAACTGATTGTGATAAACACTTGTAGATTGTTTGGAGGGATCTTTGATCATGGCAGACTTGGAGAACCTGCTGTTGCAGGCAGCAGGGAGAACGGGCACATCTGGGAGGAAGAACAACCACTCTCGCCCTCAGTCAAGGTGGCGAAGGGAGGGCTCGTACTCTGATGGAAGTGATTCCAAGGATGATGACTCTGATAACCCTAGGTACAATAAAAGGAAACCAGCAGGCTCTCAAGTCCCTCTTAAGAAGAGGCTCGACCCGCCTGAGAAAGACAAGAGGAGTGGTTGGGCGGATGACGACGACGACGATGACGACAGGCACAGCGATGATGAATCTGACAGCGCTCCATCAGTTGGAAGTGATCTTTACAGGGATGAAGCGGATAAGGAGGAACTAGGAAAGATGTCTGAGCTGGACCGGGAGCTGATACTAGCAGAGCGGAGCACGAAGATAGATGATTACAAATTGAAAAAGATGGCAAGAGCATCATCAGCAAAAATGGAGAAGTCCCAGAAAGAAAGCCCTCCCCCTCTTCCGTACCGCAGCCGCTCATCAGCCCGCACAGATAGGACTGCCGCCAAGAGTGCCTTAGATGAGCTGCGTGCCAAGAGGATGAGACAGCAAGCTCCAGAGGGTTATCGTAGTAGATTCAAGGATGCAATTGGAGATGGAGGTAGCAGTGGTGCTGGTAATCAGGATATGTCTCCTCCCAAACATAGATCAGCAGCCAGTCCTCCTAGTGATTTGAGCAATGACCGTGAAAGCGGAGGCAGAATGGATAGTGAGGATGAGAGGTTCCCAGGGAACAACAAAATGGAGGATGATTTATTAGATGATTCCCCATCCAGATTGGATCCACTGAAGTTTGAGGATATCAAAGATATAACGATTCGGAGGTCGAAGCTGGTGAAGTGGTTCAGGGAACCTTTCTTTGAAGAGCTCATTCTTGGGTGCTTTGTAAGAGTCCAGGTTGGGTCTCGATCTGGTGCCAGATATAAGCTTTTCTTAGTTCGTAATGTGGAAGCAGCTGACCCTAGTAGACAGTACAAGCTGGAGCATCATACAACTTACAAGTTGTTGAACTTGACATGGGGTAATATGTCAGTGAAGTATGAGATGGCTTACGTTTCAGACTCTCCGGTGCTCGAGAAGGAGTTTAAGGAATGGCAACACGAGGTTGAAAAGAGTGGTGGTCGGATGCCAACCCGTCAGGATGTGCAGGATAAGAAGGAAGCTATTCAGAAGATCAACAACTTTGTCTATTCAGCAGCCACCGTGAAACAGATGCTGCAAGAGAAGAAGTCAGCCTCGGGGAGGCCAATCAATGTTGCAGCTGAGAAGGATCGGTTGAGGAAGGAGATGGAAGTGGCGGAGAGTCGGCGAGATGAGGTAGAAGTGGAAAGGATCCGAGCAAGGCTGAAGGAGTTAGAGGACATGTCTCGGCAAGCAGAACAGAAGGATGCAAAAGCTGTTAGATTGGCTGAGATGAATAGGAAGAACCGAGCTGAGAACTTTAGGAATGCCTCAGAGTTGAAGCCAGTGAACACAAGCTTAAAGGCTGGGGAGGCAGGTTATGATCCCTTTTCTAGGAGGTGGACTAGGTCCAGGAATTATTATGTGTCAAAGCCTGGGGGGGAGGGGAATGCAGCCGCTGCAAATGGTAATAATGGAAGTGCAACAACAGGTAATGGAGATGCAGGTGCTGTGGGGCCACTGAGTGGAGTTGAGGCTGGTGTAGCAGCCACTGCTGCAGCTCTGGAGGCAGCAGCCGGTGCAGGGAAGTTGGTAGATACGAGTGCACCAGTGGACCAGGGTACAGAATCAAACACGCTGCATGATTTTGAGTTGTCAATCTCTTTGGCTGCCCTGCAGAAGTTTGGGGGTCCTCAAGCTGTTCATTTGAATTTTATGTCAAGGAAACAGAAGATAGAAGCAACAACTGGATACAAAGTTCCAGACAGTGATGGGCGGCGACATGCTTTAACTTTGACAGTCAGTGACTACAAGAGACGGAGGGGTCTGCTTTGAATGACTGCTTCAAACAGGTTTCAGTCTACCAATATCTGGTTGGAACTTCTTTTGTTCCATTTTTGTGTGTTGGATTGCTCCATCATGCTCCCATCTGCCTTCCCCTTTATTGACTTTTTAAAAATTGATGTTTGGAGTTTATGTTGTTTTCATAAAAGATATTAGTTACTTTATTAATGACAAGTTTTGAACCTGGTGATTAGGATTTATGTTCTGATGATGCTTGAACTTGTTTGCTGAAACCTCTTGGATGTGTTTCTTGTTTAATTAATCAGCATAGTGGTATCCCTGTCTTTAAAGATGCAAGTATCCTTGTCAGATACTGAAACCTCAATCCAAAGACCAAAGGAATTAATTTGTGCTTGAACTTGTCCTCAGTTTTTAGGGCAGTTTTGTCTTACACTGGTAGTCATGTTTGCTGGTAATAAATTGTTGGTGCTTGAGATCTTCATCCATCAACATTTATTTTCAACCGGCTGCTTTTGATCTTCCTGTTTGTAGACTCATGAATGAAAAAATATGGCAAATTTAAAAAATTTTGCATGCATGTCAGCTAGATTTTCCTGTCAACAGACCCATTAATGAAGAAACATGTCAAATTTATAAAATTTGGCGGGCATATCTGCTGTTGTCTGAGCAACAGCTTTAAGCGGACCTTTTCATGGTGTAGATGTTAACTTTTACTTGATATCATGCTAGACATTCAGCATTGATCTTCATGCACAAAGTCAGAGTTATAACTTGGCTTAGTAGTGCTAGTTCGGTGCTAGTCTAACTTTCTTTAAAAAAATGCCCCAATTATTATTTGTTTGTAGTGCAGCTATGCACAATCCACAATTTTGGAAAGATGTCTCTGGGATTACTAATTTGTTTGTGATGCACGGGTGTTACAAGTCCATTTTCATTTATGAGCACGATGCAGTGCACAATAAACTCATAGACTGTTAATCCTTGCAAAACATCACAGCTGATGGTAGCAGATGCTAATTCCGACTCCATATTGAAGGAACCTTACATGTTATCATATGAGAATTTTTTAGTACTTCTTTCTGCTTTTATTGTTTCTGTCACTAGAGATTTGATCTTCTGCATCACAAATTATTGGGGAACCGAATCCCTGATTGTATGGTCTTTTGCATATAAACATGCTTTTCTCTTGAACTGAAAATTCCTTTCAATTATCAATGTGATCCTTCTGATGTAGGAAAATTGTTATCTGTAATGATTGAAGAGCTGTTAAGGGTCTCTTTGATTGCATATAACCTGACCTCCTTCAAGTCCACTGGTTGTAGCTGGTGCTTTTCCTATGCTTGATTTATTGTAATGCAAATTCCAATGCAACTCTTGTTTCACAAAGCAGTCCAAATGCTGCAAGCTGAACCATGGCCGAAGTAACTTTCGATGGAGCTGCGCAGGGACGAAGGGCGGTTGATGACATATGTTAGAATTGCTGTCTGATTTTAACCAAATTTATGCAATTCCACCTCTCTAAAACTCCCCTTGTTGAACATCTTCAGTTAAACCTACTAATGCTCTGAGCTGTGTACCGGCATCCATCACAAACCTTCTACTTTCTCTAGCATGGAGAAGGGCACTGAACGAGACTAAGCATGGGTTTTCTGATCGTCATGAGTTCTATGTCTAGGGCCAGGAGGAATGCCACCATGAACTGTAATTGGATGAAGTTGGCATATCCTTGGTTAGTCGACCGAAATGAGATTGCATGGCTACATTTTCATTCTTGTGAGGCCACATACAAACAGCTTTTAGGTATACAACTGGGGTGTCAAAGAGGTTGGAGGTCGGGTTTGGCCATATCTAAACCCAGATCCAACTAAAATCCTGTCCCTATCTAATATTATAACCAGAAAAGGGGTACCTAGTAGGTTTTGGGGTAGAAATTAGCTATTTAACAGGTTATTTTGCTGCACTTTTAGACTTGTCAAAATTATTTAGTGCACCTAAATTACTGTCTGATGAAGTATTAAAAAAAACAATGATACAGCGCACCTAAAGTACTTTTCTTACCTAAGCATCATGAAATCAAAGATATGAAGGAAAAAAATTACTAATATAATTAAGCTGAATATAAATATCAAATTATATGATATGACAAAACTAATTTTTTTAAAAACAGCCGCTAACCATAACTATATGAGACACGTATATGAATTTGATGTAACAAGATACTATCCATTTGACTTTTCCTTTTATGATTACAAAATATATTTGTATGTGTACTATTATATAATATGATAATGAAATATTGGTATAATTTTTTTTAGATTGCCCCCTTGACAATCCATCACTTGCTACATTATTGACAGAGATATTCTATGTAATTTTAATTCAACAATTTCTCTATAAAATCTAATAAGATCAAAATGTATGTGCTCTTAGGACTTTCCATTTCCAATTAAAACTCAAAATGTGATTTTTTTTGACATTTTTAATTTTTTTTTTTTTTTTTTTTGGGCAATGTCATGCTGTATATAGAGGGTGAGAAGCTCACCTGCCTGCTGCACCCGCTAGAGGGCATGCTGGCAAAATCTCTCTAGCTTTACAAAATCTTCCAACAAGTTTTAATTTTTATTAAAAATGCTTCGAACTCAAGGATAATCACATTAAAGGCCTTTAGAAAGAAAAATTTTGTCCTGCCTGTCAAAAAACACATTAAAGACTTGAGTTCTGCGTAACCTACTGCAGTGCTAATGCTTCAGATGACTGTAATCTATTTTGCTTTGCTAGATGGAACAACAGATTCAGCGACACATATATCTTCTCTAAAGTGTAAAGCAAAGCAGGGAGAGTGAATTGTTCTAAAGAGGCCTATGCATGCATGTGTCCCGCATAGGTTTAAATTCTTCCTCATCATCGTTATCTTCCATCATCATCAATTTTTTTTAGAGAGACGAACAGAGTCCACTTACATCATAATTAGCTAGGTTCATTATATTTATGTTTTTAGATCGAAAATCTGGTTCTCCATGAATCCCAGATTTCTGAAGTATTATGGAAGAACCAATATATTCAGACCTGAAACAGAGATATGGTATCTAGCAGATATAGATCTCAATTAACCTTATACTTAGACTGGATTGTTCAAATTTTTGCATGGGGATCATGAAAGGCAGTCCTCCAGTGTTAACAGAGTGCCAAAACTTATGTGCATACATTTGAATGTTCATTGTCATGTGCAGAGATTTTTGGAATTCCTTTCTTGCTAAACATCAACCTCAACTCCTTTTCCCTTCAGACCACTAAATCTTTTACTTTAACATCTTCTGGGCATTTAAGTTCAATCCTAAGACATTCAGAATTTTAAATTTTTTCTCTTTTAATTTTTTCAGTTTTAATGATTCATCAACCCATTATTTCGAGTTTAAGATAGCTCAATACAATATGAATTTTTATAAATCCATTGAGTAGTTTCTATGGAATAAAAGTATCATTAAAAGAAGTAGATTCTATGATCATAGTTGACAACTATATTTGCCATGCTTGCTCTAGTTTTTCGTTCCTGATAATAAGATTGTTATAGTTTACTGCGGAAGGGGCGACCGGATGTCATCCACTGCCTTCCCACGGCCACCATCTGTCCGTTCCCCTTCTTCCGTATCTCCACCACCACCGCCGTCAGCCTTCTGGTCCCTTTGTGCTCCACTATCCGTGCGTCGATCTCCACCTCTTCCTGCTCCCAATCCCATTTCATTATCCATCATCATCAAGAATAGCAATAACGATGATAAAAATTGTAATAATTGGTTGCTAGGAATTAGAATTGGATGGATGGTTGGTTGTTGGGGATAAAATAAAATGAAGGGAAGAGACGTCCGTACGTTGGCGCGGACGGGGGAGAAGTAGGAGATGTCGAACTGGACGGAGACTTTGATGAGGCCCTCGGTGGTCATAATGGCCGCCGCCCCCACGTCGTCCATCATCGTCCCGATCGCCCCGGCCTGCCAATTGCCCTCCCCGTCCTGCGCGGAAATGGATTTCTTTAATCCAGGCTAGGTTTAGGTTCAGCGATTCTTGTTCTTAGGAAGGAGAGAAGGGCATAAATAAGAAGAGGGAAAGGAAAGGTAGGTACTTAACGGTGAGGTGGGCGGGGACGCGGAAGCAGCAAAGGGCTCGGCCGGCCTGGGCGCGGAAGATCCGGAGGCCGGAGAGGGAGAGGGCGTTGAAGAAGCCGCCCTTCCACACCGCCTCTCCGGCGGCGTCTAGGCTTTGGCCCTTGGCGATGATGCCCTCCAGCCAGTCCCTGGCCGCCCTCTCTCGCTCCTCCATCCCCATCCCCATCCCCGTCCTCTCGGTCTCTCCTCTCTCTGTCTCCTGCAACCAAAAGTCGCCTACCGGGTGTGAATGTGATCTACGCGCACTCTCAACCCAAGATCTTATCTAAAAAAATAGCCTATTTGGATTCTTTCTTATCCTGTACAAGAACTATCCAATATATAATGGATATAAGATTAAACATATATTCGTACGAATTCTCGCAAGGAGTGACCGCCCTGCTGCTATTGCTGTACTGGCTGTGGTGATGGACTGCTTCGTTTCGAAAACGCTCGCGGCTTGTTCGGTCCGCGAGAAGGTTTTTTTTTTTTTTTTTTTTTTTTTTTTTTTTTTAATATAATTTATAGAAAACAAATTTCTAAGAAAAGAATGTTTATAAAAATATTTTTGGCATGTTTGGTTGACCATGGAAAAGTGACAAATTTACAAAGTATTTATGTTTGATTGGCCATATACTTTTCTGAAAAAGTTATGTATAATTCCTATTATGCCCTTAATAAAAATTAGATCTTTAATGCCTCTTTAATGCTTTTTTAATGCTGAAGGGTCTTTTTAGGAAAAAATAAAAATGAAGTGATTTCCGCCTCATGAGAAAGTAACTTCCCTATGTTTCTCATGGAAAAGATTTTTCTATAAAATGTGGGAATCATATTTCCATGGGAATACAACTTTTCCGTCTCTTTTCTTTGAAAACTCCAATCAAACAAGAGACATCTCATTACTTTTTTGTTGACCACATTTTCTCCCCTTTCTTTTCCGCGAACCAAACGAGCCCTAGGAGTCTAGGCTGTCGCTTCGGTACCTTTTTACCCAAACACCCACAAGACATGAACCAAGAGTTCTTAAGTATTGACAGAGTTTTTTTAAAGAAGTCATAGTTATTGGACCTCTCGGACATGGGTGCAAATTTGGAAGATTAGGAACATTTATATTTCCAATTGTCTGCTTATCTTTTCAGTCGTACAAAAAAGAAACATAATCCAATTGCACATTTTTTTTTTAACTTAGCAAGCAATTTTGTGGAAAATTACAAACCAAAGATAGAAAAATCTCCTAATTCTATTGTAGAGCAACTATTCATCAAAACTTCTTTTAGTCTTATTAGTAAAAATTTTATCTTTTTATCCAGAAAGATACAAGTTGTTTTGTGAGTAGCTTGTATTTAACTTGAAATTTAGCTCAAAATTGACTTACTCAAATAAGTAAGCTGAGCTAGAATTTCTTTTAAAAAATATTACTATTTTACTAAAAGAATGCCCGTAAGAGCTAAATGATTTTTGTTTTATTTGTATAAAAAAAACAATATATATATATATATATATATATATATAATTTATGATTTCATTGTAAACTTCTTCTTTACTCTCTCTACTTGAAGGGATATGTTAAATGTATACGTAGGCCCTACCCAAAATGCTGAACATGGTCGACAGAATATAAAGGGATGAAAACTTGTATAAGCATCTGAAGAATTATATAACATTGCACTCTAGATATCCTTTCAAAGTATAATCGGCAAACTTCATCCCTCCCACCTCACCAAAAAAAAATAAAAAGCTCAAAATAAATCATTCACTAAATTATCACAAATAAAAAAAAGAAAAAGAAATAAATCTAAAAATCAGGATCGATCCTCCTCTCAGTTGTTAAGTTTTTCTTGGACTTCGAATCTGTGACCGTGAGGAAAAAAAAAAAAAACCTTTGGTCCCTTGATTTTTCCTTTTATAATTACAAAATATATTTGTATGTGAAATATATATAATATGACAGTGAAATATTATATAATATGGCAATGAAATATTGCTAGTATAAATTTTTTTAGATTGTCCCCTTGACAATCCATCACTTGCTACATCATTGACGAAGATATTCTATATAATTTTAATTCAACAATTTCTCTATTAAATCTAATAAGATCAAAATATATGTGCGCTCAGGACTTTCCATTTCCAATAAAAACTCCAAATGAGATTTTTTGTCATTTTTAATGTATTTTTTCTTATTTTCTTTCTCTTTTTTTTTTCCCCAATGTCGTGTTGTATACAGAGAGTCGCAAGCTCACCTGCCTACTGCACCCGCTAGAGGGCATGCTGTCAAAATCTCTCTAGCTTTCCAACATCTTCCAACAAGTTTTAATTTTTATTAAAAATGCTTCGAACTCAAGGATAATCACATTAAAGGCCTTGAGAAAGAAAATTTTTGTCCTGCCTGTCAAAAATCACATTAAAGGGTTCTAATGCTTCAGATGACTGTAATCTATTTTGCTTTGCTAGATGGAACAGATTCAGTGACACATTTATCTTCTCTAAAGTCTAAAGCAAGGCAGGGAGAGTGAATTGTTCTAAAGAGGCATATGCATGCATGTGTCCCACATAGGTTTAAATTTTTCCTCCTCATCGTTCGTTATCATCCATCATCATCAATTTTTTTTTAGAGAGACGAACGGAGTCCACTTACATCATAATTAGCTAGGTTCGTTATATTTATGTTTTTAGATCGAAAATATGGTTCTCCATGAATCCCAGACTTCTGAAGTATTATGGAAGAACCAAAATATTCAGACCTGAAACAGAGACGCAGAGATATGGTATTCTAGCAGATATAGATCTCAATTAACCATATGCTTAGCCTGGAATGTTCAAATTTTTGCATGGGGATCATGAAAGGTAGTCCTCCAGTGTTAACAGAGGGGCAAAACTTATGTGCATACATTTGAATGTTCATTGTCATGTGCAGGGATTTTTGGAATTCCTTTCTTGCTAACATCAAGCTCATTCAACATGGTCCACTGGGTTCAATAATAAGAACCCCCTTAATACACTCATTTTCCCTTCAGACCACTAAATCTTTTACTTAACATCTTCTGGGCATTTAAGTTGAATCTTAAGATATTCAGAGTTTTAAATGTTTTCTCTTTTAATTTTTTCAGTCTTAATGATTCATCAACCCATTATTTCGAGTTTAAGATAGCCCAATACAAGATGAATTTTTATAGATCCATTAAGTAGCTTCTATGGAATAAAAGTATCATTAAAAGAAGGTGTTCAGATATTGCTCACAAAAAGCCACTTTTGAAGTCAACTAAGTAGCTTCTATGGCATAATTACTCACAAGAAGCCATGCTTCATGTCCACTAAGCAGCCTCTATGATTCAATTATAGGTTTTCCACACAGAAGAAAACTGGAACTTGAAGTATCACAATTTGACACATAACATCCTTCATCACAATCCAATATTTAACAACTTGGTGCATAAAAAAAATTGGTTCTCTAAACAAGCATAACTTAATAGTTGAGGGAAGCTAGGATTATGGAAAATTTGATTTCCTTGATATTTCATCCAAGGTAGCGAGTTTGGAACATCACCACCCCATGATAATCAGGGGTTGTAGATTTATGTTATTGACAATTAAAAAGGCATTGATAGCGTTTGGGGCAATGAATATATTTCTAACCTTGTATTGATCCTTCTGTTTTCTTGCTCCTTTTCTTTTCCTTTCTTCTTTGTTTTCTGTTCTCTCTCTCATTCCTCCGCTCTTGCACTTGAATTTTAATGAGTTTTTTGAAATACTTGTCCATTTGTTCTCCAAGTATCGTGCAGAATCTCGAAACGCACGTAGCATCTGCATGCAAAGAATTATGAAATTTGTTAACTTGGATTTTTGCAAATTATCAGCCAGGAATTTGCACCCCTCTTATCAAAACTCGATCGAAGTCATGATAAAATTTGTTTGTTCCAGTGATAATTTTTTCCTTTTAATTAGGAAAACATGAACAGATTACAATTTCACAGGGGACAATTCATCCAAAAGCCTGCCTTGACAACTATATTTGCTATGCTTGCTCTAGTTTTTCGTTCTTGATAATAAGATTGTTATAGTTTGCTGTGGAAGGGGCGACCAGATGTCATCCACTGCCTTCCCACGGCCACCATCTGTCCGTTCCCCTTCTTCCGTATCTCCACCACCACCGCCGTCAGCCTTCTGGCTCCTTTGTGCTCCACAATCCGTGCGTCGATCTCCACCTCTTCCTGCTCCCAATCCCATTCCATTATCCATCATCATCAAGAATAGCAATGACGATGATAAAAATAATAATAATTGGTTGCAACTTGCAAGGAATTGGAATTGGATGGATGGTTTGGTTGTTGGGGATAAAATAAAATAAAACGAAGGGAAGAGACGTCCGTACGTTGGCGCGGACAGGGGAGAAGTAGGAGATGTCGAACTGGACGGAGACCTTGATGAGGCCCTCGGTGGTCATGATGGCCGCCGCCCCCACGTCGTCCATCACCGTCCCGATCGCCCCGGCCTGCCAATTGCCCTCCCCGTCCTGCGCGGAAATGGATTTATTTAATCCAGGCTAGGGTTTAGGTTCAGCGATTCTTGTTCTTAGGAAGGAGAGAAGGGAATGAATAAGAAGAGGAAAGGAGAGGTAGGTACTTAACGGTGAGGTGGGCGGGGACGCGGAAGGAGCAGAGGGCTCGGCCGGCCTGGGCGCGGGAGATCCGGAGGCCGGAGAGGGAGAGGGCGTCGAAGAAGCCGCCTTTCCACACCGCCTCGCCGCCGGCGTCTTGGCTTTGGCCCTTCGCGATGATGCCCTCCAGCCAGTCCCTGGCCGCCCTCTCTCGCTCCTCCATCCCCATTCCCGTCCTCTCGGTCTCTCCTCCCGTCGTCGCCCGCTCGCTATATCTCTGTCTCCTGCAACCAAAAGTCGCCTATAGAGATGGGCACTGGGCCGGGCCGCCCACGGCCCGGCACGGCACAAAGCGGGCCGTGCCTGGCACGGCCCGCCAGCTACAGTGACGGGCCGTGCCTGGCACGGCCCCTTTGATAGGGCCGTGCTGGGCTAGCGAATCCTGGCCACTGGCACGGCCCGCTTCGGGCCTGGGCCGGCACGGCCCGGTCTAGGCACGCGGGCCAAGCACGGCACGGCCCGCGTGCCAGCACGGCACGGCCCATAAGGGCCTGGGCCGTGCCTGGCACGGCCCGTGCCTGGTCCAAAGAATTACTGACATGCACAATTATTTCACTTTGATCCCTTCTTTTAATACTAATTCTGTAACTTCTTACGAGATAGCTGTGCCAAATGGTCCAAAGAATTCTTAGATTGGAACTTTATTATCTATTTCTATGTAGGTAGTGAATAATTGCATATAGCAAGACAGTCTTAATCATTCAGATACCATTATGCTGCTGTAATTTTGCCCCCATTTCCTTTTGTGCTTTCCTTTGCCAAGGCTTTGCTCGGTATAGCTAGTGAAAAAGAAACGGGCCAAGAATGTGCTAAGCACTAATGGTCTGAAATTGGTCATTGTTTACTAGCTTAAAGAATATATATGTGCCATTTGTTTGCTACTTCAGAATGGAAAAACATATTAAAACTTCACTAGATAGCTAAATGGGAATCCAGAATGCGATAATGTTTGAGCTGAAAGCTTTCATCCGTAACTCTTGAATCTTATGGAATAGTTTACTTTTGTAGAAAACCTTGATAGATCTTGCAGTATAAAATTCAATCGACAATATATGTCAACTGGGAAATGATAAGATGTTTAAGTATATTTCATCTCTGGAACATTTGTGAGTATTTGTCCATATGAATGAACATAAGATTATGTTATGCTAAAATTTTTCTGGACATTGCTAATTTATAAATTCTTTGGACACATAATAATTGAACCCATTTTCGTTCTGGATCTTTTTTTTTTAATCTAAAATCGTCATACTAGGACTGGAATTCTGGAGTCTTTATTAGACTACAACCAGTTACGGGCCGTGCCTGGCACGGCCCGTTACCGCCCGTTACGGGCCGTGCCTGGCACGGCCCGTGCCGTGCCGTGCCCGGCCCGGCCCACCAATAGAGGGGCCGGGGGCCGGGCCGGGCTTGCCTTCCGTGCCTCACGGGCCGTGCCAGGCACGGCCCGCTTCATAAGCGGGCCGTGCCAGGCACGGCCCGTTTAGAGTTTTGGCCCGGGGGGCCTGGGCCGGGCCGGCCCGGCACGGCCCGTTGCCCAACTCTGGTCGCCTATCTGGGTGTGAACGTGATCCACGCGGACTTTCAATCCAAGATCTTACCCAAAAAAATTAGCCTGTTTGGATCCTTTTTTTATCCCGTACAAGAACAATCCAGTATCTAATCGATATAAAATTAAACATCTATATGTACGAATTCTCACAATGAGCGATAAACTGCTTGGTTTCGAAAACGCCCGCAAGATACGAACTGGGGAATCCAAACACGACAACTAGGACTCTAGGATGTCGCTACGGTACCTTTTTTTTCCCAGACTATTATAATTATCTTTTTTCAAAGCTAAATTACCTAGAAAGAGAGTACTAAATAAGCTTCCCAAAACTATATAAAAAATAAAAATTAGGGCACCAAATCTAGCAGCAGAGAAGAGAGCGCAAGTTTGATGAGTTCTCCAATAGAAGGGGATTTTTGAAGGAAGTAAGATTGCCGGATGGTGTTGTAGGTAGAGCTGATCAAGGCCGAATTTGGATGTAAAAAATATCAAATTTTAAATAATCTTATGTAAAAAAAATATAATTTAGATATGAGGACTGGCCCATAATTGGCCCTAGTTATAAGAGTTCTTAATATTGACACAGTTTTTTTAGAAGTTCTAGTTAAAGAACCTTACTGACATGGGTGCAAATTTGAAAGATAGGAATATTTATGTTTCCAACTGTTTACTTATTCTTTCAGCCACACAAAAGAGAAACGCAATCCAGTTGCACGCTCTCTTTAAGTCAGCAAGTAATTTTATAGAAAGTTACAAAACAAGGATAGAAAAACTCCTAATTCTATTGTAGAGCAACTATTCATTAAAACTTCGTTGTCTTATTAATAAAAATTTTATCGTTCTATCCAGAAAGATACAAGTTGTTTTGTAAGCAGCTTGTATTTGACTTAAAAGTAGACCAAAATTGAGTCACTCAAGTAAGTAAGGAGCTAGAATTTTTTTAAAAAAATGTTTCTATTTTTCTAAAAGAATGCCCGTAAGAGCTAAGAGATTAGTGTTTTTATTTGTATGAAAGGACAAAAGGTACGTTTCAGGGTAGACAACTTCTCCTTCTTTGCTTCTTTCTTTGCTTTCTCTACTTGAAGGGAGATGTTAATTGTATACGTGGGCCCTATCCTAAATGCTGAACATGACCGACAGAATATAAAACGATGAACACTTGTATAAACATAGGAAGAATTATATAATACTGCACTCAAGATATCCTTTCGAAGGATGCTCGGACTTGAAGTTTGAAACGGCTACTACTTTGCTGATAGCTTTGGTGGTATCAGATATGACGTACTCATACGAAAAATTCGTACCAGAATCTGGAAAGATATCTGAGCCGGGTCTATGAATGGAAAGAATATGAGTAAAACGGATCGAGATGCCTAACACACGGCCATTTCTTCCCACATTGAACATTCTTTTGATGAGGTGGAGGCCCAATAAAGACTGCTATACCGGGGTGAGCTCGTCCCTTCCTCTTTTTTTTTTTTCCTTAAAAAAAAATAATTGCCAAACTTTATCCCCTCCACTAAATTATCACAAATAAAAAAAAAAGAAATAAATCTAAAAATCGGGATCGATCCTCCGCTCAGTCGTTGAGTTTTTCTTGGACTGGGAATCTGCGACCGTGGCCAAAAAAAAAAAAAAAAAAAAAAAAACCTTTATGGGTCCCGTGAATTGGACGGCAACCGTCGTCTTCCTCATGCCATGAGTCACGTTTTTTTTATGGGTGCGATGGTTTCTAGGCCAAACTTAACACGTGCGACTCACGTGATTCCGGCACTAATACCGTTCCACGGCTACGGCCGAGTTCGATAGTTACTGCCACATTTATTTCCACAGTGGTCACGTTCTGACGTCTCTCTCCACAGTTGTTTCAAATTAAAGAAGAAAATCTCTTGCTAGATTTCGACATTTATGGCGTGGCAGACAAGTGCAGAAGATCCTCGCCTCTCTCGATCCTCTTCCTTCGATATATATTCTGAACCCCACAAAATAAAAATTTATATCAGCTCCTCTTTGTTTTCCCAACTTCAGACTTGCCTTCTTCCTCTTCTTCCTCTCTGGCAATTTCTGGTTAGTTTGCTTGCTAAGGGCTTCTCTCTCCCCTTCTTTTTATCTTACCGTTCTAGCTGTTTCATCATCTTCTGTAAGAGTGCTGTGTTCTTTTCTCTGCTAGGTAGTGTGGGTGGTGACTGGTGAGAGAAATGAGTGCCACAAAGTTCATAAAATGCGTGACTGTTGGAGATGGAGCTGTTGGGAAGACCTGCATGCTCATCTGCTACACCAGCAACAAGTTTCCAACTGTATGTTTAACTTCTCCATCCCATTCATATCAAGTAATTAATTTATCATTGTGTTGCTATGAGTTAGGTACCCACCTTTTTTGTTTTTTTAACATTTTTTTGTTTGGTATTCTTGATTTATGTCGCATATTTACTCTCTTCTTTTTATTAGTCATAAATTTTAAGTTAAGTCTTCACACCCTGTTCCTTGAACAAGTAATGTATGGTATTTCTTGATTTAGTTCATTCGAGGCTTTAATCTATTTCCGTAATTATTATTTGGTTGCTTTTTCTGTTTTTCTTTTTATCTTTTTTTTTTTCATCAGAGTATTCTGGCTTTTCATTACCTTTTTTCTACCATTTTATGGTATCTTAAAGGTTCTTACTTTCCTCACTATAGAACTATTTCTTTCTAAATATTGTACCATCACTTGTTTCCATCATGTTGTTGAATTCACGGGCAGGATTACATTCCCACCGTCTTCGATAACTTTAGTGCTAGTCTTTCTGTGGACGGGAGCATTGTCAACTTGGGACTGTGGGACACTGCAGGTACTTAGAAGATCATCAATTCAGTTTCTTTATCCTGCTTGTTTTCTAGTTTATTGTTTGCAATGCCTTTACATTGGTATGTCTTGGTTAATAGGCCAAGAAGATTATAGCAGATTGAGGCCACTGAGTTATAGAGGAGCAGACATATTCATTCTGGCCTTCTCTTTAATTAGCAGGGCAAGCTATGAGAATGTTCTTAAGAAGGTATTAATCAAAGTATCACTTTGGTACCTTTTCTCTTTTTTCACCTTTCCACTGTGGAATTGGATTCTTGGTGTTTGGGCAAATGGGCTTCTTCTCATTTTGAAATAAAGCAAAACCGACAAATCTCCAACTCAGTCTTTACACTCTAGTGCTTTCCCTGGTCAAACGGGAAGTCGAATGATGAACTGTATCCTCATTCAGTGCTTTCTTTGACTCGGTTTTCCGCCACCCTACTTTTCCTGTATTTTTTGATTTGGCTGTGTTCTGATTGCGTTCGAACGGAGCGTTGTTCTAATTTCAGTTTAATGCCCGATCATGTTTGGTCGGAAGTTTATGCTTCCTTCATTTAGGTCTCTAAGAAGCATATGGATTAATGTACTCTTTTCATCTGTTGCAACTATGTGCTTGTTATCTATGAAGATGCTTCTGAGTTTCCTCTCAAGTGACATGCTATATTAACAGAATTATGCAGCACCGGTTGGGTATCAAGCTCTCAATTATTTTCTTTTTATGACTTCAAATAAACAATGACTTAATAGATGATTATTTGTTTATGTTTTCGCCTATCAGTGGATGCCAGAACTTTGTCGCTTTGCACCCAATGTCCCAATTGTTCTAGTTGGAACCAAGCTAGGTTCGTAATGAGTTTGCATATGAATAATTCTTGGTTTGTATGATATAGTGTGAGCTTGCATTTTAAGAAACAACACTAGTTATCTTGTTTTGCAATGTTCTCAGATCTACGTGAAAATAAAGGATACCTCGCTGGTCATCCAGGCGCATCCGTGATTACGTCCGCACAAGTAAGTGACATCTGTGGTCATCTTGGATGAGTTTTAGTCATATAATCACCAAAATTTGGGGAGCATTTCGACTAATTATCATTGTGTTAGGGGGGAGAACTTAGAAAACAAATAGGTGCTGCAGCATATATTGAATGCAGCTCGAAGACACAACAGGTATGTTCCTCCAGAGATAAGTGTTTTAAATGAAAATAAAAGTTAGGCTTTTTATATTAGTTTATTTGTGTTGCCTTCCTCTAGTTTTTCAAGCCTTGATATGTAACCATCCCCACTACCTTGTTACCAAAACTGAGTGTCCTAATGACATTTTCTGAGAGGTTTTACTTTTCTGTTATTTCCTCGTCCATTTCAGTGCTGATATTTCTCTCAGAAAAATATTCTGTTTTGGATTAGAACATCAAGGCGGTTTTTGACACTGCAATCAAGGTGGTTCTTCAACCATCAAGAAAGAAGGACATGGTGAAGAAGAAAACTAGAAGAAACTCTGGTTGCTCGATGAGGTAAATAAGTAGCTGATTGCGATTGTCTTCGAGCTCCTTATGACCAGTCTTTAGATTCAACAATACAAATGTTCAGTTTTCTGTTTAATCCTGAGATAGAGTTCATTGAAAAATAGATAAATTTCATCCTAGCTATGCCATTTCTTTTCTCTGAACTAAACAGTTCTTCACTTCTCCTTGATTCCCGAAGTTGGGAGGATATAGATTTTTCTGCTAGATAGAAGCAATATGTTCAGAATAATATGTCACCATCCTCTTTCATCCTGGGCCAGATAATTTCTAAATTTGGTATTTTCTAAGAGACAATAAAACATAAAGCTACCCTGAAGATGGTCGGCCAGATGGCATCCATATCAATTTAAAGGAACCTTGTGACAAAGTTTCAATCCTATCTATCATGACATGTATGTCAACTTTTTTCTGCAGGAGATTCATATGTGGAGGTGCGTGTGTTGCGTAGTACATGAAAGCAGCTTATTTTGACCTGTCTGTAGGTAGATGTGCTAATGTCCATGTTAGCTGAAACATATGTTATTGTGAGAACTGAACATCTTTTACCTTCATGTTGTATGTGTCCCGTTCGATCTGGATATTTTCTATGTATATGTGGTATATGAATGTGTAATGAAACTTTTGTTGGTGAAGCTGGACTTCAGATCAAAAAGAGCGAGCATAGGATGCACAAACCAAAAGAGCCTACTCATACTTTCTAATAAGGTTCTAGTTAAAATAACTCATGCATGCCCTCAGACTATATAACAAGACATGCACCAGAACTACAACCTTCTCAAGAAAACAAGTGGAAGACGGGAAGAGTTAAAATTATGGATACGTGCTTGAAAAGGCAGAGATGTTGGAGATTAGATTAAATGAGATGCATGCGGTTAATGAGACAAATAAACTGTAATTTGTGTTGCAGGATTACAGTACCTAAAAAAGTTGTAAAATGGCTAGTATTTGAACTTCTGATGTCAATTTGCACAGGTGCGGGAAAGTGGGAAAAAACCATATTAATGTAGGCAAACTCCAACTCAGAAGATTCAGATTTAGCAGTAGGGAAAGGTATGGAGAGCTAAAATGCTAAACAACAAACAACCAACAGAAGTCATTTCTATACCGGAATTTGAAAGGAAATTGCTTGCTTCTTGTTGCTGAGCAAGGTAACCCATACAACCTGCCAACGAGCACCGTTAGCACAATCGAGAGAGCCTTCTTCCATGGAATAGCAACTGAAACATGTATTCGTGGAAGAAGATTATCTAAAAACTAGGCATTCGGGAAGTTAGCACTATGTCCTTTGGATATTTTGGATGTCATCTGATCATTGGGATATCTGGGGCATTACTCATCAAGTCATGGTTCATGGTAGGAAAAGGATTTGATTACCTTTCAACGGGTCGAGTCCTCTGTTTTGGAGCTCTCTATATTCTCCGAGGAGAAGGCACAGCATGGGGAAAAGAGATGGACACTCCAATCCTCAGCTGGAGCCTGGACCAGGTTGTATTTAGTCTCAGCTTTTGCTGGTAGCTGGTACCTAAAATAGAGAAGGCGAGAACTTGCCACAGCAAACCATGCATGAAGCTGCCCAGAGTGCAACCTTCAAACACTCAACATGTCATGAACAATAACAAATAAAAAGAAAGCAAGCATAAGTAGCTGTGAAGATCTAATCATGTTGTCGAATGTTTCAATAACATCTAATGCCTGTTAAGGAGATCTTAATCTTGCCAGCAACACTGGTTTTACTTTAAGTTACTGGAGAGGTAAGATACATAAATGGTGCAAAAATGATAACGAATTTAGGCTTTTTAGTTGTGGTTGCTAAGTTTTGGCACATGATAACGCATAAATTTCGTAGTGTCGTAGTTTTTGAAGCAAGCTTCTTGTAATATTTTTTATGCTGATTTCATTTAGAGCAAATAACTATATAAACAATTCAGTAGGCTTAGTGATGTGCCGATGTATTTACATATTACCTCCTCATTCTCACGGGCATGTTCGCATCACTGGAGTAGGTTGGTTAATCTTCTACGTTTTTGGCACGCTTTGGTTGAGACAATTCTTTTTCCTTAATATGCTGTAAATTTTTTTCCTGCATTAGTGTATAAAGATTTTTCATCCCCATGATAAAAGATATGAACAGGGATATAAGATATCAAAGAATACCAGGAGAATTTAATTAAAAAATGTTATACTACTCGCACTAGGTAAGTCTTGATCTAAGAAAGCAATTTGGATACTACTCTGCGAAGTTTGTATGCAGAAGCACCGATGCATCATCATGCAATTTGCAACCATAGTTTAAGGTTTGCCATGTTGTTTTCTTAGAACTAGGCACTTGTTATTTACATTGGAAGGAATAGAAAAGAAAATGTGTGGATTAAATCAATATTTTATTGAGAAGAAAGCAGAGGAGGTATGACGGTGCAATCAAAGGATGAAATTTCTGAAGTTGAATATTTCCTCTTCATTTCCCAATCTTGTGATAGGTTGAGAAGGAAGGCGCATATGTGTTGCGATATGCGCGATCCGTTTTGCGGGCGAGCTCCATCATCCTGGAGGGAGACTCGGCCACTGTGATCAGTTGGGTCCGGAAGGGCCCGTATAGCGATAGGGCAGTTCACCCACTGCTCCGGGATATATGGTTGATGGTGAGGGAGGGGGTGCTCTTTCGAGCTGGGCATGTATATCGGGAGGCCAATGGTGCGGCAGACTGGGTGGCGGCGTTTGTTGCGTGCCACTCAGGCGGCTCACTATGGGTCGGTGAGGGTGATTTACCTGGTGCTATCCGGGAGATTTTGTATGCTGACTCTTCTAGGTGCATTCGTACCCGAATAGTATGAATCATCGGTTTTAGCAAAAAAAAAAAAAAGGCGCATATGTGATTCTAGAGGAGATGATGGATGACTGTAATCTCATCAACCAATGAAATATTTTGGCTTAGATCTTTTGCCATCATTTTTTTCTTTAAGCAATTTATACGTATTCATATTCATAGCCTGTTGGTGTATTTTTTTTTCAAAATTTCACATCCGTAGACAAAGTGTCAATAAGTTTGTATTTGCCAAGACAACGCTATTTGCAGATGGTAATACGTGCAAGGAGGCGTGATCCAGTGTTCACCTTTTCTCATGTCAATTTAGGCGAAGGTCCACCCATTGCAGCTCACAAGATGGTTTCTTTCACTGATCTCAATCACTGTATGCTTTCCGAGCAATGCCAGAATAACCTACATCCATATGAGTTAGAAAACCATTCCCTCCAGAAATGGTTCGCCATGAAACACAGGCTTGGGACCATTTTGCCAAGTTGGGGCTTCAAAACATGAGATGAGAACTAGATGGAATGCCTGATTTGATGGATTTTATAGGTCTTACTTTACAGTATGAACAATCTAGCTGCATCCTGTTGTAATGCATTGCAGTGGGTTGGCTTCTCTGGCTTTAAATGTTGTAGATGCTGCTCGACAAGAGTGTCCTATAGGGAAAAGATCACTTCAAAAATGCAACACTTCCTCCATTCATTCCCCATGACCTTGTTCTGGGTATTAAGACCCATCTGGCATCAACTGGTTTCTGGGTGTTACCCAACAATATATCAGTAGAAAACAGTGGCTAGTAGCTAGTTCAGTTACAAATACAAAACATTGGTTGAAGGAATGTCTAGGCTATACAAACACGACAATGTGTTTCACCAGCCCCACCACCTTCTCTTTGGAGGTGGTGGTGGTTTAAGGAGGTCGAGCATCGCCTGCTTCTCCTTGGGGGTTAAAGGAACGCCTCTTACAAGGTTCAGCGCCATGATGTGCACATTAGTCTTCCGCCTGTGCCTCTGGTAAGCCCATACGCCAGCTGCTGCCCCCGCAACAAGGAACTGTCCATGATTCATTCACAAATTGGTGTCAGTGTATTAATATGATCAAGTAATGTATAATGCGACTCTAGAGACCAATTAACATCGACAGCCTTCCATGGACATTAATGTCACTGAGATCTGCATACTCGGTAAGTATGTATCTATGGTGATGTTGCATCAGACAAAACTCTCAAGTTGGTATGTAGAATAGCATCTTCTTATTCGCGAGTCTCAATTAGTCAGTATCCCAGTTTTTGCAGGTAGTAAACACAACCATCCTTAACCAGCCAAAAAGGGAGTATATTATTAATTAATAGCTCATGAAGTGAAACATAGATGAGTTAATAGGATGCTCTAGCTTACTATACTGCTGTACTGAAATGTGAAAACAGGAAGCGAAACAGTAAAAATCACAACCTCGACCATCAAGCATTAGCCAAAGTCTCCATTATATGCTAATGCAAAAGGAAGGAGATAATCCATAACTTCAAGCTAATATATAGCCATGCTGTTAACATGCCATCACTAAACTATTAGAACCACTTGATATCTTTCAGTAATATGTCACTAATAAACTGGAAGCATTAATATTTTTGCAAGTGAAATGACTACTAGTAATAGAAGTTGTAATTAGGGATGTAGGTTGTCAAAATAGACTGACCGGTGATAACCAGATAGCAGCAGTTTGCAGATCAAATTTTGGGGCATACAGTACTGTCTCCCCAAAGTCGTCCTCTAGCTTTTTAAAGATCTCCTTATCAGTTTTTCCAGCTCGGACCTCATCTCGAATCAACTGCACAATGTAAGAAAAATTTTACTAGAGGATAAAAGGCAACACTCTTCAGCCACCAAGTGATACAATCTCAAAGAAACATGGCAAAATGTCTATCAAGCAATACTCTAGCATAAGGTTTACAATATGTTGAAGCACAAAAGTTATAAGATGAGAAGCCACAAAAGCCTGTAAAATTTACTTGTCCTTGGAGCTGCAACAAATACAACAATGTGGAATTTAATAGACCAAGTTACATTAAAGGGCAAAATGAGTTATTGGACAGGTTACAGAAATTTAGACTCGATGTGTGCTAATAATAAAGAAAGGGATGTGCAGGAGTGGCAGGACCATCACTCAGGTCATGCAGGTTAGTCCCTGAGAGGGATGCATCAGATTCAGAGTAGCATGGCAAAAGGGAATGCTCTTGAAAGGGCTTTCATGGCTAAAGGATGACTCGAGATGTCTCAATTTGTCAGAGACAGTAAACATGATCGATAAGGGGTTTTTTTTTTTAAAAAAAAAAAGAACCACAAAACCAAAGGAGAAAGATTCAAAAGTCATGGGGCAATGAAGTAGGGGGGGGGGAGAGAGAGGGGGAGAGAGAGAGAGAGAGAGAGAGAGAGAGAGAGAGAGAAGTTACCTAAGGGAATCTTTGAAGCTGAAGCAAGTATAGGCTCTAGATCAAAGAGATCGATAAACATAAGATTTTGTGCAGAGGTGAAATAATAGATCTACCTTCAGAAAGGGTTATGTCTTAATTTATGAAAATAATAAAGAAACTGTCCCAAGTCACAACTGTAGCATGAGAAGTTTCCGGATATTAACAGCATCTTAAAGAAATGTTAGCAACTCAAGGAACTGGTTTAGGGAAACTTATTCGATAGACATTGTAATTCCATTAAAATAAGATTTGTTACTAGGCAGGTCCTTTGCATCTAACTGACAGTTTGACACAAAAGCATGTTTTCAAAAACCACCGAAATGAGATGGCATGACTGGTACTATACCATTTTTGTATGAAACCGGCACCGATATAGGTGTTGGGCTGCCGAAACAACTATACCGGTACCATACTGGCCGTACCAATACATATTGGCGGTACTGTACCATGTATACTGATTGGTGCTGATGGTTTTCAATTTTCAGAATATCTTAATTTTGGTACATCGTTAATACTGATACTGTATCAATATAGTAGCATGTTGATAAAAAAAGGGTACGAGATTAGATACTAGTATTTAAAACCTTGCACAAGAGGGAGTATGTGATATTTTGATGGAAACTAACAATCCAAACAACCCACAAAAAGTTATACAGCATGTGCGATGCATGTGACTGATTGAAGAGAAAACAATATGTAGCGGATAGATGTGATCCCATCAACAAAGAACTTCGGCATGGCACATCTAACACCATCTAATTCAGGAGGAGAAAGTATTTGATTGATGCCTATGATGGCATCCAATGATGAAATTATCCCTGCCATATGGACGTGTGATGGATTCAAGAGTAAGGGGTATTAGATGAATGAATTTGATTTAAGGGGAAGGAGTAACTTTCCTCTCCCAAAAAGGAGAAGTATCCCATGGAAGGCTGTGACTTCAAGTGAAAACCTGTTCGATTGAATGGCTGTATTGATATTTTAGATAGAATTAGTGCAATCAGTAGTGATGTATGTTGAGAAGTATAATCCCACTTCGATGTATCTTTCCTTTTCCCTATATATAAGAGAGTCCATATGGGTGTGTTACCAAAAGAAACAGGCATTTTAAGTGCAAATCCCACTGCCTTGAGAAACTACTCACCAAACATGCCTAAGGCCCCTGCTCTGCATTTCCATCTATTTAGTATTTTTACAAAAAAACACTTGATTAAGGGCATTTTGTCCCTGGGCCATGAGAAGCCTCTCCTCTTTAGAAGTTATCTACCATTTGAGCAGAAATCCTTTTCTTTTAATTTTATTTTAAGGGTTTCAGAGCACGATCATTGCATCTATGCTGAATCATTTTATATATATATATATATATATAAACAAGTTTATGCATCCGGCCACAAAATCTATTTTGTTAGATCATAGAATAGACAAACTGAGATTCTTAAGGTTGGGTCTGCACTCCTTTTAAGTATGTTCCCATAATTAAGATACACCAGTAACACAGAAGCCCGTTAATAAGGACAACTTACAAATGGAGAAAGCAAAAGAAAATGTGAGATGCAATACCTTTCTGAGAAGAATGGCAATATCTGCCTGTGAGTCTTCAATGGACTGGCTCCCACATTCAGTGCACCGGACGTTATGACTAATGTTCCTTGCCCGGGCCTCTATGGTCTGAGCCTTCTTCAATTCTTCTTCATTTTCCATTGCAAAAGAGGCTTCCTCCCAAAACTAAGTCATAGATCAAAAGCCACGAAGGCTGAGCTTTTGTTGGCACCATATAGTGAAGCAACTTAGCTAATGAATATCAGTTATCTACTAGCTTTATTCTATTATTCATAAACAAAAGCAGCTATAACGAGAGTTAATAGATACCAATCTTCAAGCTATAACCCCCAATCAAAGAAGGTGTTCTGTTGCAAGTTCCAGAATCACAAAGAAGCTCACAAACTAGAACTGCACTTTCCTTTAAACTAGCTCTTCAATTATATATTTCAAGTGAGGCATTTCATTGAACATTTCTATTTCCCTTTTAAAAGTTAACTCATGCATGGACTTAAACATATATTATTCTTTAAACCATTTTATCAAACAGGTAACCTGCAAATTACTCCTGCTTAACTATAGCCCTCACAGTCACCTCAATTCATGCATAATATCTAAAACAATAGGCAATAGAATTTTGCATATGTTTCTTTGATTCTACTCCAAGAATTCAAACAACAAATTACAACAGAAAAGGAATTCAAACAATATATAATGACGGGGAAATTAGAAATTCTTAGGAAGTAATATACTCAGTTAACAAAGAAATTCCTATTACGGGAGCATGAAGCTAGTTTACCTTCTTTTCTAGAATTCCAAGTCCAACCAAGGTAGGGGAAAATCCTAGCCTGTAAGGTCCCACACCAGTATAAACTTCAAACCGGATATCAAACATAACGTCATAGGATTTATATTATTATAAAACACACCGACTACTCTTAATGCCCCTAAACTTTAGGTTATTTACATTAATACCATCTCTCCTTCCGCACAGCATTTTCCTGTGCACCATATGCTGGGGGGTATTGTGGTATTTTTGAGGTCATAGCAGACGCATTTACGTAGAGCCGTTATGCCCTTGGGGCTTACTCGGAGTCGTCGTCGAAAAGCCCGGCCACTCCGTGCCCTAGAAACCCTCGCCGGAATCCTAGCTTTACTTCCTCCTGACGCGCCGCCGCCATGGTTCCGCCTCCCCCTTCCTCCCGGAGCTGGAGCATCTACGGCCGGTCGGAGATCACCCAGCGATACGAGATCCTGGAACGCATCGGCTACGGCGCCTATGCCGACGTCTACCGCGCCTGCCGGCGGTCGGACGGCGTCCTGGTAGCCCTCAAGGAGATCCACGACTACCAGAGCTCGTTCCGGGAGATCGAGGCCCTCCAGATCCTCCGGGACTCTCCCAACGTCGTCGACCTCCTTGAGTACTTCTGGCAGGAGGACGAGGACGCCGTCCTCGTCCTGGAGTTCCTCCCCTCCGACCTCGCCTCCGTCATCCGCGACGCCAAGAGGGGCGGCGGCATCGCCGTCGGCGAGGTCAAGCAGTGGATGCTCCAGATTCTGCGGGGGGTCGGCGCGTGCCACCGGAACGCAGTGGTCCATCGGGATCTCAAGCCGTCCAATCTGCTCATCTCCTCCCAGGGGATTCTCAAGCTGGCGGATTTTGGGCAGGTATCCGCCGGAATTTTCTCCTAATTTGCTGCTATCTTTTGGTTTCTTGAGGTTCTATTTTGCTTCTATGAATTCCGGAGTCCTTTTGTTTGAACACAGAATCACTGATTTCACGCACTAGGGTTGTGCTTGTCTTGGTGGATAAAGAAGAATTGCTTTCTGTTTATTTGTTTTTATGATTTTTGTTCCCATTGCAATTTTATAGCCGAAAGAATGCTTCTTTGCCAGTAAAACAGACAATTACTTTTAAACAGTGTGGAGATGAGAAATTGTTACTATAGAAGGCAATAGTTGCAAATGCTTTATAAGCTTGTTCCTAGTACCTTTTTTTCGATAACAGTTCCATTTCAGCATAATTATTCAAGAAATAAGTGATGTTAGCCATCGGCGGATTAAACCTTAGTAATATGCATGGATACGGTGTTTTATGACAACAAATGACTGACATCAGGGCCAAAACAATCAACACCATTAGACAAAAACTAGAGGTATGTTAGTTATATATCAGGGAGGCATGTCTTTCTTCTCATTTTCCTGATGTCGAGATCTAGTGTTTTCTAATGTAATCCTTGATTTATCTTTTTTCTTTTTTAATTTTAAAGTTGTTGGTGGACTCAATTAGCTGCTTATCTGGCTAGACTTTTGAATTAATAAACGTGAAAGGTAGAGAGAAACAATAAGGTGTTGTGATTCCAAGGTCTAGGTTTTATAGGTAAAAGGAAGCTAAAGTTGTGAAGATATGGGATTGTGAGCTCTGAAAGAAGTGGTTCTCTTTTGTATAATTTCTTCAAGGATGACCTTTAAAATATACTAAGAATGGGTATTAGAAGAGTATGTAGGTTATGCTTTGTGCATGTTATTAGGGATAGTGGAAGATGCAGCAAATGTCAATACTATAAGTTAAAAAATATTTTTTGAACTGTTTTGTAGATTTTTGCTTGTTATAAAAAGATGTGGTATCAGGCAAATGGATGACACATATAAGAATTCGGATTTGTTATGGGAGAGTATATAATAAGGGTATTAACAGTTTGACAAAGGACTCAAGTAGGGTTCAAGGGGAAGCTTCTGAAAGTGTTCAAACACTCAAAAGTTGAAATATTGTTGGATATTGGTACTTCATCTCATTGTAATCTCTGCATTTCCTATTTCTTATGTACTGTCTTTTTATTGGGCATGAATATAGATGGAACCGGCTTTGGATGTCACTTAGAGCACTTGAATTTAGCAGAGCTGATAAAACTTTTTTTCTTTCTTTCTGTCGAGATCCTTATGGAACTTGAAAATTGTTGTCTTTTCTTGAGCCCTTGTAGGAATTGCAGATGATGATCCCAACACTCATACCAATCTTGACATAGCCTCTTACCTCAACTTACCATGCACTTTATTTGGTTGCCCCTTTTTTTTGCTTTATTGTTTGGTCATCCAGTATTTACTGACAAGTTGGTTTGAGATATAATAATGATTTCTAGATACATACAACATAGTGCAGATATCCACTTATATGTGATTATGTATATCTGCTTGAGAGAGCAAACATATTGGTACTTCAGCATCCCACTAAATAGTTTCTAGTTTTTCCTTTTCGTTTCTCTATCTGTGAGCCACAGGGCAGGGGGGTGCATTTAAAGTTTAAACCATGAGTAGATTTTACTTTAAGTGTTTTTTTGATTGGATTTATAATTTGTCATATTCAACAAATTGTCTATTTTTGGTTTGTCAGTCAAGGATACTTGAGGAAACTAGATTTATCTCCACAAACGGTAGTCCACATCAACAAGGTTCAGAGATTGAGGCATGGATACCACAACAGCCTGCAGACGTGCGGGTGGGAAACCAGCCATGGCTAGATGGACCTGAAAACCAGAATTCTCTGGAGCCGAGACCTACCAACGAGGATGAATATCTGCGGGAGTTGGATGACCTCAAGGCAAAATATGCAATGGAAGACACTGATAAGGAGATGAGTCTGCAAGATTGTGATGCATCTTGTCTTGCCACGTGTAGTACTGGGGATGTGGAAGATGATCCCTTCAAAGGCTCCTATACTTATGAGGTAGAAGAGGTTAAAGAAGATGATGAAGCCGGTGCCCTCACCTCATGTGTTGGAACACGGTGGTTCAGAGCTCCGGAGCTTCTCTATGGATCCACAAATTATGGGATAGAGATTGACCTCTGGTCGCTAGGCTGCATTTTTGCTGAACTTCTTAGTTTTGAACCTCTCTTCCCAGGGACATCGGATATCAATCAGCTTGGTAAAATTATTACCGTCTTGGGAGACTTAACCGAAGAAACATGGACAGGTTGCTCCAAGTTACCTGATTACAATAAGATCTTCTTTAGTAAAGTTGAAAACCCAACTGGTTTGGAAGCATGTCTGCCAAATCGATCAGCTGCTGAAGTTAATCTCGTAAGGAGGCTTCTTTGCTATAATCCAGCTAGTAGAGCTGCAGCAATGGAGCTGCTTCAAGACAGATACTTTGCTGAAGAGCCTCTGCCTGTTCCTGTAAATGAGTTGACAGTTCCTTCCATAAAGGATGGGCACGACGAGAGCTCTCCAGGAGAATGGGCTGATTACAGGGATTTGGGTTCAGATTCTGATATTGATGAGTTCGGCAGCATGGATGCGACAACCATTGAAAAGGGTTTCTCTATAAGGTTCTCGTGATGCAGCCAACCTCAATTAGTATTTTTTGTATATTTTCGTTGTGTTGACCAGATAGGCATGCAAAAATTTCATAAACCTTAACTGTATATGCATGGGGAAGGCTGATGAGGAGCTGTGTTTATAGTAATCAATGATGCTGAAAAAACATAATTGCAATTTTCTCCAGTAATGTTCGAATCAATCGGATGGGAAAAGTTGTATAGAAACTTGGGATTGCAGAGAAAAGGACTTATCAGAGTTGGCGAAAAGAAAATGCTGCAAATAGTTGCATATATATATATATATATATATATATATATATATATATATATATATATATATATATATATATATATATATATATATATATATATATATTCTCAGGTGATCATAGTCGTTATCAAGCTTTCAGGAGGTTTTGCTATTCACCAGTGTGTTTTGGTCGGGAGACCCAACTTTTGATCGGGAAGTTCGTAGATCAGCTATTTTTCCTCCATGACTAGTGCGTTAAATTCTGGATAACGGGTAGATTGGAAATCTGAATAAAAAACAAATACATTCATAATGCTTGAATGGATAATCACTTATCTGCTTCCTCTTTTGCCTCAAATTCCCTACATTTTGTAAGCATCATCCCATTTGCTACAAGGAGTCGAAACTTGTTTCGAGTGAGTGCAGGGTTTGGGGCTGGTCCTTCTCGGGCTCAGCTAAGAGAGATAGGGAGGTGACAGGTAGATGGAATTGAGAGAGAGAGAATGGAGAACCAGATTTGTTAGATGTGATCGAGAGCGAGAGAGGGAGAATATACTAATTATATGAATTTGAGAGGCTGAGATTTCTCACCTTCGATGATGGACACCAACCCGCCAAAATACCAGCCGTTTGTGGACGGAAAATTTCAAGCTATTAAGGTAGAATGGAGAAAGAGGCTGATGGGTTCGAGACAATGGAGTGCTTTTCCATAGCCGTAGCAGTATTCCGGACCTTGCATGGCATGGCTCCCTTTTCTCGCCGGAGCAATTCCAGAGTCATTTTAGAGTTGAAGATGACCTTACTCGATGAACCACAGCTGACCATGGTTGACTGAAGTTGACCGTGTCCCTTTCGCCGCTGGGAAAAAGCAAGCTGCTGTCGTGCTAAAACAGAAGTCAAGCTTCGAAATCAACTCTGCGCGCAAATTGAAAAGGACGATATGCACGCTGCAAAGGCTGTTTTAATCATGAGGCAGGACACGAACTGGGTAAGAATTATGACTACGTCAAGAAATGAGCTTTTCAAACCGAAGACAACTCCGTGACTCTGCACATGAGGCGTAGCTACAAGATGAACTATAGGACGGCTGAAATGGTGAACTGAAGCATGCTAAAACCCATGGTAGAAAACATATCAAAATCCAACTTACAGATGTAAACAGACCTCAAAATGTTAGGTAAGTCAAAATGTGCGTGGGAGAGGGGGGGAGAGTGCAAATAGTGCTGATGCCATTTGTCTTTGAAGTACAACTCGTTGCTCAGGTTTCACCTCAAATTCCCTCTCCTTGTTGCGAGGAAATATCTGATAAAAAGAACAGAGCATTTGGATTGATAAATTTATCCTACATTGATGCGGCACTTAGAACAGACAGTCTAACTTACAGGGCTAAATCACATTGCATTGTTTTATATACATATAGCCATGAAAAAGTCATGATCACACTTGAAATGCTTTGAGCCAATATATTACAAACAGCAGCAGCAGACAGCCGGATCCATGTTTATGATCCCTACTTAGCCAATTTATGATCACAAGAGTTGACTGTTTCCTGTTTGAGATCGATTATTGGCACCCAGTTTTATTATTTTTGCACATTAACCAAGAGAGAGGTCATTGGGCAGCCACAGCAGTGATAGCTGAGAACTTTATTTGAGGTCAAAGCACATGATAAATTATCGCTCTCCTGGCCGTGTTCGTTTCTGCACTTACAGCATCAAGCCTGCAACATGCATACCAGAATCAGCAAATAGTCCTAGCAATCAAATTATGCAATTTGCATCAATCTATATTTCAAAAACCACCGTATGACTTTGAGGGTGAAAGTTTGCAGAAACAGGAATCTTACCTCTAGTACTTCAGAAAATCTTTTAAGGGGTTCCAGTAGATAGAAGAATACTTGACATCGAGATCTGCCCGAAAACAAAATCAGCTTCTCATTAACCCATTTAAAGCAGTAAATCTCCTCACTTTATGCATTTTCTGTCCATCAGGATGAAATGCACATTGTGGTTTCTTAGTGGGGGTTGTATGTCTAGGACATATATTATCACTCTCTATCATATATTCATTGGCCTCATCTAAAATGGTGAAGTCGGCAGGATTTCTGTTAATAGCGCATATTTCCTTTGCACAATGGTTATTCAGGGGCTGAAATGCTGCTCTCTTACTGCTCATCTCTACATCAATTACGTCATTCCTTGCAGAAGAACATCCAGGATGCACATTAGAGTTTACAGCAGAAAAGGGGTGTTTAGAATTCTCATCTCTAGAAACAGGGCTCTGGGTATTTGGAACTCTAGCCTGATTTTCTATGTATGAAAGTTCAGAAGAATCCTTTCTATTAGCTTCAAAAGATGTCATTTTGCTGGAATATCCAATTCTGAAACCAGACTGAGTTCCAGAATTGTCTGAAGGGCTTGTGATTTCCCTCTGCAACAAAGACCCAAAACCACCAACTCTTGGAAATGGACAGTAAGGTTTGCAAGAAATTTCTTGATGCTGAACTTGATGAGGGTGTTGAACTGACAATGGAGGCTTTGCGGCCTGACTACTTTTAAGTCTAGGTTGTGAGTCAATCAATTTACATTGATCTGTGGAACAAAGATAAGGCTCCCGATGAGATCCTTTATGGTTTGCATGTGGCAGATCTTGAAGAGAGACACTTGACCATTTCGCTGAATCCATCAGCCTGAGCAAATACAATGCTGGTATGTTTTCATCTGTATATAGATCGTGCGGCCTCACCATTTCTAAATGATGTGTATTTCCTGCCTCTGCAAAAGATGTCACTGCTGAATCACTCTCTTTCCTATTTTGGAGGTGAATTTTAGCCTGGTCCACCTTTTTCAAACAATCAATGTTGAGTGGAACTGTCTTTGGGTTTTTTTGAAGTAAGGTATTATGGCCGAACATTTTCATATGATTCAAACCAGCATTGACCTTTTGAGTATTTCTTCCAAAGGTGGTTCCTTTTAATAGCACTGGCAACTCCCCCTGGGCATTTCTGAATGTATTCTGACCTAAAATTTCCTGACCTTTATGACATGATTCTAATGTCTGCGACCCCATTTTGCTCCAGCTGTGATCCTGTGAATGGTAATTTTTCTTTGTATCAGTCACAGAAAGACTAGCATGACCTCTACATTTCAAAGGTGTTAGGGAACCTGTAGTGGCACTGGTAAGCTCTTCTTGATTTAGATTTATGTGATCGTTTTGTCTCCCATGGCTGGCAGCATAGTCATCTTCCATGCTTTCATCAGCATTCTTGTCACTTCTTAGAGCAGTCCAAACACTATTTCCTGTCTTATTCCACAGATATTTTTGCTGGCAAAGGTTCCTATGCACTGCATCCAGTACCTTGTCTCCATGGCCTTCAGTGACTTTCAAAACATGATTATCCTCCATGACTTCAGTCCTTTCCAATAGATTATGTGCGCTAACCGTAGCAACCTCAGCATTCATCTGCCGTCTTTCATGTTGATTTTTGGCCAAGAGTTCAACAATGTCCATTGGGATGTCATCCAAAGCTCCCAGCTCACATGTCTGTGTGGTTTCCCGCTCATCTGCAACATTTTTCTGGCCCTGAAATCCAATGACATTCTCAATCTCTCTTTTGTCTAATGGGATCTAGATCCAATGCATCATCAACTACTGCCAAGAATATATACTAGGCCATTGATATATACATTTTTTGTATAACCATGGGAAAGACATAACATGCTTTATAGATTGGAGAAGTATAAAGAACATGAGCATCATCATGCATGTATGTTAGTAATTGTAAAGCATATACAATTATGAGTTTCATGACATTTATGGTAATCATCAGCCAAAAACAAACCAAGTTCTGAAAAAGATACCTCAAAATTCATATATATATATATATATATATATATAGTAGTTGGTGTAGTACTTATCATTAATCTGACAAACTTAATTCATTTAAGCCGTGGAAGTAGCATTATGCTACATCATTAAACAAGAACTTAAATACATATGTCTAATGCTGTGAATATGGATAAATAAATATAGGAATTTTCATGACTCTAGTTGGTGCTTTTTAGTTTACAACTCCTCAGAACCTTAATCAAAAGGCTCATTCTAAAGATCCTTCCCTTTTACAGACCCACCCGAAAGTATTTTCATATGATCCCTTTTCCCTTGACCAAGGAATATACCTATTCTTTCAGCCACAGTGTCTTGTGCCCCTTATTCAACCAGTTAATCTTTTTTTTCATTAATACCTGTGACCTAAAGTTTAATTAACCATAAATTTCCACCATCTTAGACAAGGTGCCTCATTGTTCTCTTATTGATCTTCTTTGAGGAATAGATCTAGTATTACATTTGGTAATTTAAAACCCTAATCAAGTTCTCCATCATGGTTTTAGGAAGACATTAAACCAAGACAAGTAGAATAGACAAGAAGAACCACATGACAGACACAAGATACACATGCACATAAGCACGGACACACAGTAGTGCGAAGTTAGTTGCTAGTTACTATCCTTTTTCACTCTTTTAACCAAAAGTTGACACTTCTGAGTCTTTGACCTAGTACATTTTAAAACCTAATCAAACTAGAATGCATCTCGTTGTGCAAACTCCATAATACAATAAGAAGGAAAACTAATAAGAGATGACAGCATAAGAACATCAGTCCAACACTAAACATCATAAAGGAAAGGAACTTAAACTCTATGAGTATTAGCAACACTAAACGTCCTTACCTTTGGGAAGTGCATCTGGGAAGATTCTTCATTTTCAGTTTGATGTTCCGTCTTTTTCTTCTTTCTCAAGGTAACCTTTTCATTAGTGCTGCCATGAGTTTTTAGACCATGAAGCAAGCACCTCCTGGATTTTATTGTTCTTGTTGATTTGGAGTGAATTGTTTTGGCATTCATTCGTTTGGTTGCTTTACCATCAACAATAACAATGTCCTTGTTAGTCTTAATTTCTTGTCGGGGCAAGAGGTAGCTCTGATGCATTGCATTTAGCGTCATACATGCAATAGCATTTTGCTTATGTTCTTTCGCCCCAGAGACTTCGAGGCTATGCACTAAATTATTTTCAGCTGATGCATCTGTTGCAGCATCAATGTGCTTGATTTCTCTATATCTGTTGTTTGTCTTTACTTTCTCCCGTGCTTTCTCTAGCCAATGCATTAGAGAAGATCCATCATCTACATTTTCAAGATCTATATATCTCCTCTTACCCTTCAAAGACTTCACTTTGGTTTCTCGGGAAGTATGATGAATTTTAGGACCAAAATGTTGATCTTTCCTTCTCGATAAATGTGGCCTTCTATCAATTCTGTCCTCAATTTGATTGGCCTCTTCATTACCATCAGAGATATGAACCTTACCAGATGAGTGCAACTCCTCACTTCTCATGATGTCATCTAATAGACGCACCTTCCTAGCCTTTTTCGGTTGCAGGTTTCCATCAGATGTGACCACTTGCTTGGCACCATTTTGACTTTGGACAGTAACTTGAGGCAAAGCCACATTATTGTCAGATGTTTCATTGTCACTTTCCTCTAACCCCTTGGAGTCCAGGTCAGAGACATAAGCTGCAACAGCAGTTTGAGAATCAACTTCTGAAATACCAATATTGTTTCCCAGTGGCACTTCAGTTTCTCTGGCTGCTTTCTTACATAGTTCTTTTGTCCTGCCCATTTCCTTAACCAACTGTTCATCTTTCTCCCCACATGATATATTATCAATAAAAGAAGGGCCAGCAACCATCCTGAAATCGGTACTTCCATTGACTACTTCAGTCTTCTTTGATTTAGCATTTACCATGTCCTTGCAATACAAAACCTCAAAAAACTTTTCTGTCGATATCACATTTCGTTCTCCTCTTCCTCCCATGTGGCATGCTTCACCTTTTGTCACAATATATGTAGGCTTGTTGCTTGATAGATTCTGGATCCCTTGACGGCTACCGTGGCTAGCTTTGGCTGCTTGCAAACCTGTGAAAACCAATAGATGAGTCATGAAAATGAAATCATTAAGTTAAATAGGGGAACGTAAATTCAAGGGGAGTGAACAACCTTCTGTGTCTGCACCTGTAATTACATAGTTGTTTGTATTCTTGCCACAATTTGCTGATGGGCGACATTCATCATTAGTCATATTAACAGAACTACCTGCTTCAATTAGTCTATCATCTACAATTTTCTCTTCAGATAGTTGATGAAAGCCAGGAAGCAACTCTTTATCATTGGCATGAAAGGATATGAAGGTGTTTCCGAGAATATAAGTGCCATTGTTTGCTTCAATATTCTGAATATTAGAAGGAGCTTCAGTTGCTCTTGTTGTGGCAGAATTATTAGCTTTACGCAGACAGTTTTGGCAATCCCAACATTTAAATTTAGTCACAGGTAGAGGAGGAAGGAGGCTGATATGTTTATCTGATGTTTGGTCATGAAACATAGAGAATGGCCAACATATCTTTGGATCTGTCTTACGAATCTCAGCAACGTATCCGCTGCAGTCAAGACAGAGTATATTAGAAAAACTAGGAGGTATATTTGATTGCTTTGCTGCTACTTTGAAATTGAATGATTAAACAGATAAAAGACTCTCAAAGTACTCTGACAATCTATTCTTCAAACAGCGAAGTACTCCGAAAACCATAAAAGTTGCATGCAATCAATGGAATTCTCTGATAAGGTACTTCAAGATATTTTCCTTGAAAAACAGATAAAGACTTAAGAGAAACAAGGACACGGAATGCTGACTGATCACCAATCAGATACAGACCCATTCATACATGTGAACATGCATACACACAACATGTATCCTTGCAAATATAAACCAATTAATAAAATGCCCTCTTCTCTGTGAGGTGTAAAGCAGTCGAAGTAAGGGCATTTAGGCAAATTATGTGGTTTGCAAAAAAAATTTCATCTGTATTACATATATTTTAACCAAAGCCATATGTGCCTATGTATGTATGTAACTAAATACACTGCAATATGCATTCATATGTACACACCTATAAATTTTTTGGCTGATTTGTTCACTCATGCATGGCAAGCACCCCACACGCACACATCTCCCCCCCTCCCCCCGAATGCATGTCTGTGTGTCTATATGTATATGTGTGTGTGTGTGATATAGCTTGCAAACATTACACACAGACACCCACAAGAACGCATAGATACAAAAAAGCGAGCATGGATATACACAAACATACATATATGTATGTATGTATGTATGTATTAGAGCTGATCAAAATCCGGGCTGGCCGGGCTCGGGCCGGGCTCTACCGCAGAAATTAGGCCTGATGGCTATGCCCAGGCCCGGCCCGACTATCGGGCTTAAATTTTTATCCAAGCCTGTGCCCGACTTTATAAATCTAGTCCCAGGCCCGACCCAACAGGCTCGACCCGACCCGTCAGGCCCGATTTTTTCTTTGTTTGGAATCTGAAAATGGGCCAGAATGGCCCAACAGCTTAATGGGCTCTTTAAAACTGGATGTATTTTTCTATCTTTATATATAAAACATGGGGTCGGGCCGGGCCATTTTTAAAAGTTCTCAGGCCCAGCCTGATTTTTTGGTCGGGCCATTTTTCCTGCCCAGGCCCGACCCATGGGCCTTTTTTTTAATGTCCAAGCCCGAAAAATTTCGGACCAGGCTAGGCGGGCTGGGCGGGCCAGAAGGCTCGTGATCAGTTATAGTATGTATGTGTGTGCGTATGCATGTATGTATGTATAGCACACGAGTGCATGCACGCAAACCCGCATAGATATGTACAGATAAAGATAGGGAAAAATATGTATAGATAAAAATATATAATATGTACAGATAAAGACGGGAATAGATATGAACAGATAAAGATACATAACGTGCATAGAATAAAGATAGGGATAGATATGTATATATAAAAATGCACATTGTGTATAGATAGAGATATGTGATGTGGCACAAGAGGGCATGCATGCACACCCGCAAAGATATGTATAGATAAACACAGGGATAGACAAATCACAGCCGCAGGTCCTAATAACAAAAAAATTCATATCGTGTATGGGAAGAAATATATCACCAACCTAGATTCAATTAATCCTATATTGATGCTGAAATAAAAATTGTTACATTCAGAAAAGTGATACAGGCTAATACACTAACTAATGGGTGATTGACGGACTTACCGAATGGAAAAGTGGTCACAAGTTTCTGTCCCTTGAACACCATCAACTTCAGCATGCTCAATGAGTCTTGGTTCTATTAGTGAAGGGCTAGACTGGGAAATAAGAATGTGCTCCCTTCTATAATTGCTCTCCTCTACAAAAATTACTTCCATCCGGCAAAACCAGCATAATACTACCACTACTAAGCATGCCCTATAACGTAAAAGAAAAGGTTATCATCAATATCATAACTAGCTAAACAGCAAGTCACTCATCATATCATATTCCCACGAGAAAAAACAGCACAAGGTCACCTCTATTTGCATCCATTAAGGTCGAAAATACAAGATATTCTGTGCTTGCTCATGGAAGACCAAAGATGTAACACACATAAAGGTCCATTCTTTAGTTTATTGGCAATGGAAGACAAAAGATCTAACTACTTACAACCTTTAGATATATGTATAAAACAAATGATAAGTCCACACATCATGGTCAAATAATAGAACAATATAAGAAACTGCAAGAAGAACTTTCAACTTGTAACTTGCCACCGAGCCATGAACTCACACAAATCAGTGATGAAAAACAAATAAAGAAGTAATAGTAGAAGCTTTTGCTAGACAATGATCACATTTACAACATGAAATATAAGGAAAGATGGTACTTTTAATAAGTTATGTTCTAAACCCACCTCTTTGTGTTCAAAGTACATAAAATCCCACGTCAGTCTAGGGCTTATGTGGAGATTACTACACATCCTAACATCGTATTAGAACAACACTATTATGGAAGCTCCTCATAGAGTAACTGATCGTCATACCTACCAACACCCACCACTCAAAGCTCTTGTAATTCATGAAATCACGCATGCGAAGCCAAAACCCAAAATCCATATCAATATTCTTCCTCTACAAAATCCAGAAAACGAGGGGGAAGATGTATCATCTCCTAACTTTAACCGATCAAACCCAATTGCTCTTAAAACCTCAATGTATAAAATAAAGTTTCACCCCATAAAATCATGCATCCAAAACCCCTAAACAAACAAATAAAGATCCACCTACAAAGAAAAAAAAAGAAGAAAGAAGATTCTTTCGAGTACCCAGCTCTCCGATTCTAAACCGGACCTCAAAGCAATCGACAACAATTACAAAGGCCGTCTCCAGAGAGAACCCGATGGGAAAACCGAGGTGAAATGGGGGAAACCATATCAAAACTCAAACTGATAAGAAAAACGGTAGAAAGAACACCTAATAGAATCAAACAGTACCAAAGTAGCTCCGAGGAAAGATTATAGAGAAAACTAAGAACCAATACCTCCAATCGAGCGAGATATAGGATAAAAAGTAGTCACTTTTCTTTCGGGCAGCTCATCGCCCTCTACTCCACGGCGAAACGAGATGAGACCGAGGGGAGAGAGATTTCTCACCGATGGAGCCGGCGAGACGAGTTCCGCGAGGAATCTAGCCACGGATTTTCGAGAATTGGAGCGCGAAAGGGGAGGGAGAGCATGGGTTTTAATCTAGGGTTTAGAAAAGGTGGAAAGATAGAGAGTGCGGAGGTGAATGGACATGGCATTTATAGTATATATATGTGGACATGGATATCTTCGCTTTGCAAAGCCTGGGCCTCCGATGACATGTCATCTCCCATGGTGTAAGAAAATTAAAAAGTAGGCCGAATCAGATGCCTCCCCGCCTCCACTAACTCCCTCAACGCAATTCACCCACTGCCCTTTAAAACAAAAAAAAAAAAAAAAACCCTTTAACCCTAACCCTGGCTCAAGATTAACATATAACTAATCAAGTTTGTTAAGATGTCTCCACCCTAGTACCAGTAGCAAAAGCCAACACACTATAGGAGGCATTTATTTGTAAAATTTTTAAAAAAAAGGACTAAAGTCTACAACATCGTTCATTGTTGAAGCACCGACAAAATTTTTTTGGCGTGTAAGTTGATGAGTTAGCTGCGTTAAACGCTTCCAAACTATAGCATGTGTCAAATTGATTCATATAGTGATGTATGTTTGAATGTTGATCCGCAATGCAAATAAGAGAAATAAGCTTAGGAGACAAATTTGATATAAATCGAGGACTATGATAGAGTTTCAATGTAGACCATCTAGACATGAGCCTTCTCACTTGTCCCAAGAGAAAAAAAGAGAAAGATCCATAGTAATTAAATATGCTTAAAAAGCACAAAATGAGAGGGAAAAAAAGTTTTCGATGTAAATTTATTTATAAACTTATTTGTGGTATTAGTAGAATCTGTATCATGACTATAGCATGAATTACTTCCAATTACAATATATTGGCATCTAGTAAAAACTTGGTTTTCTATTGCATAACATATAGGCGATTTTGCTTTCTGTTATTCTATGGCAAGCTATAACCAAAAAGAAAGCAACAAAAAGATACATCATTGAACCACTAACTAACTAATAAGAATCTGTTACCCCATGCGTCATTCAATGTGCATGAGCTTTTCTTTTGGACATTCAAAATAAGATCATTTTGAGAAAGCTAGTGTTAGCTTATTTTCATATTTGAGTTTATATGTTTTTCCCAACCTCTTTACCTATTCAAAAACAATATGATTAGTAAATATTCTAACTCAGTATAAAGTTTTTGTTTTGAATCTATAGCAAGCATAAGAAAGAAAAAAATCGGAGAGCAAGATGTGAAGCTAACTTTCAAACATGCCATTCATCATGTGTAAGACATTTAAAAGTAGCTATAAAACATAACCAAGATAAGTTTCGATATTGTGCTAAGAGTATTTTAATCATAACTATTGAAATGGCGCTTCTTCTTCTAGGTTAGAATAGGGAGATTAACAACTTGATAATCACATTGTGTCATAGCTTTTTGATCAGCAACTTCCATTTTAGAATATTGATACCTTTTTCATATTTAATAGACTAAATCCTTCTTAAACAAACAGCGACTATTAGATGCAATATAACCTATATAAACTGTTTTTATTAGATGCAATATATCTTATATGTGGTGATAGTTTTCTTTAATAAGTCATCTTTTTCTGCTTTCAACATTAGGGATTGGTAAATGGCTGCTTCCATTTAACTTAATGGCAAAAAGTACAAAAGAGGTGATGTTTGTAGGATATGGAAAGCTAGCCCATTATTCTTATGAAAAATCATAATTGAAATATATGTATAATATGCCTTCAAATTATAGGAAAAGGCAATGTCTTTCAGCTGTGGTACCACTAAGATCTCATACTAGTTAGTTTTATTGCTACCTTTAGCGATGAACATTGCAACTTTATTACGCTCAAATTTTATAAGTTTATCCATGATTTAAGGTGTACAACACCGTCAAATTTATCAATGCATCAGCATATGCATTAAACAAACAATTTCCAAGTTTAAACTATAGCATATGAGACAACATAATGGTGTGGTGCGACATAATAAATGTTCACATAATAGTCCTTTGTAAATTGGTATTGACAACTAAGAGGATGTTTAAAATATTAATTAACTAACTCATATAATGATAAAATTAAACAAATGAAGTTCATAAATTAAATGCTTAAATGATGTTAATTAGACTTGAAAAAATTGTACAATTTTATGTATGAGACCATGAGGATGTGATAGTAACTCTAGAGATCTTATTACATATATACTAGTTGTTATTTCATTAATAAACATGTAGTTTGAGCGAAAAAAATTTAGAACGATTGGAAGAACATTAATTTAAACATAAACGAATCCTTGTTAATTTCTAATTAAGTGCCAACAGCAGATCTTCATCATCATTAATGGGTTTAATTAGGCATTATCAAAGGTGGTTCTAAAGCCTTTCCTGTCTTTTTTTTTTTTTACTATTTTTTGGTACTGAAGCCTTTCCTGTGTTTTAAAAGACATCATTCTTGGTTGTGGAGCATTAAGATAAGATTTTTGGTAGTTATATTTGTAACAAGATCTTACAATAACTAGTGAATGCATGCATTTGCCAACTGCATGGTGATCGCGATGGAATTAACCATCATTTGTGAAAGAGAATTGAAAACCTTATAGAGCCAGTGAGGACTTTCAGCACAGATCCATGCAGAGAGCAAGTAAAGCAGCAGGAGCAGCTGATAACCAAAAGCACACTCACCATCTGACAGCAGAAACCGGATACTCATCATAAGGCAGAGATCGAAGTTTGATGATGAAACACACGAAAGAAGTGTTTAAATCTCATTATATTTCTTGCCATCCCATGATTTCTTTCACTGGGATGCCAATTAAGAGTGATGATATAATTCCAAGGGTCGGAAAAATAATCTTAACTTGACGACGCTAGGATGCGTAAGTGGAAACTAATAACAAGACGATGCTTCTCGCGCATTTTATTTTTTACCGATGGTCCTTTCTAGCATCAGCAAATTTCCATCGTTTTTCAGACTCATTCATGTAGGGCTGCAATCTGAATGAAACTACCATGAGCACCCTCACAGAAGGAGGAGAAACCTGAAGAGCATAACAGATACAGAAGCAAAATAAAAGTGAGGACTACGTAAAAACATGAACTAAAGGATACTGCCGAGCAATTAAAAAATTTGATGTACCTCCATTATATACAGGGAAGCTACAGCCGGACCAATGCCAAGTCATGTTCCAACCAAGAATCTACCAATTAGAAGCACACCCTCTGGAGTGGTCATTGAAGCATTGTAAATGCAACATCATAGAACAAACTTAGCATCTGAAAGGAACAATTTAAAAAAAAAAAAAAATCTAAGAAATAAAGAAGTTTAACTTTTGAGATGCTGCAAAAACCAAATGAGTTTAACAAAGACGAGAGAAAAAAACTGATAAAGTTTATGATGTGGATACGCTCCCTTAAACAAGCTCTAGAAACAATGGGCAAAGCAGTCAACTGGCAAGCCTGGAGTCATGAGAAATAATACCTTAAAAGGTGTGCGCCACATGGCCGTGCATGTCACCACTCACAGCGACTCAGTTTTAGAGCGGTGCACCGAACGCTTGATGAATGGAGTCCCACATCGGTTATTTGCTGGGTAGATCTTAGGTATTTATACAGGATCAAAAAACTCAAATAATACATTTCAGTTAGCCATTTTGGATGAAGTCCTGAGTTGTTACATAAAGCCTATAGAAATAAGAGATTGTGATTAGTAGCTCACATGACCATATGGTGCACAGTGTGTGTAATATCTCCTGCGTCACCCAATCCCATATGCAATCGACCCACTAAATAAACACCCAACTGGTGCACCACCCAAACACATGCTGACCACAAGCCTTGCATCCAACCCATTTCAGAAATTTCGAGCAAATCAAAGAACAACAAGATCAAAAGATCCATTGGAACGGTTAATTATTACCTTCTGCCAATGTATTCCCGGCAAAACCAAGATCCATAGAAATGCTTTCAAGAGATTCATTGACAACTCTGCCATGAATTCCACCCAAAAAGTTCACAACTTTGTTCTTCCACTGACACTTTGAACATTATAAAAAGAGATTGCAACGAAGAGTGCAGACTAAACCTACCCAAGGTGGTTTCCAAACGAGGAAAGACGAGATGATCGCCACACACATGCGGCAAAGAGTGCCTCCTCAAGGGACTGCCATTCTCTTACCCAGTAGAATTCAGCAATCGAACTGACACCAAATTAAAACCCATTTGTGGACCGAATTGAATTAAATTTCCACCTGATCCCAACCCACTGCCACTAATCTTCTCGAAGATCTCATCGTTTCCAGATAAATCAGTCCAAACCACCACAAAAACCTCAAAAAATAACAATAAATTCAAAAAAATAACAGAAAAATCAGCTATCACTGCTGTCTGGGGACTAGTGGCTGGTGCTAGCATCTGTGTTCCAAGCAGTCACATAAGCCAAGAGCCCTATCCTTGTTATTTTATACTAGCATATAACCCGCGCGATGCATTGGATATATATTATTGTGCAAGATATAGTATTTGTTTCTCTTTTTTCTAACTATTGTTGAAATTCAAAACAACGGCATAACAAATTACAATAAATAAAAAAAATTAATAACCAAATTTATGTCATAATATTAAGCAAAGAGCTTGAATAATGATGGAGTAAAAAATCCTATCTTTCATATGGATATCATTAATATGTTTTTTCTCCTTCTCTTTTTCAATTATTTTTGAAATAAAATATAATAATATAATAAATTATAATAAATATAATATTTTAATAATTAAATTTTTGTTGTACAATCGAGCAAAAAATTTTCGTCATTAATATTGATATCCATATAGCAAACAAGGAACTCTACACAAGCTAATCCATATTAAGCAATGAACTTTTATGACTGATTAAAAACTCTTTATTATTTATACCAATATCCATGTAGTGAGCATGATCCAGTCAAAGAGAATGAAGATTTTTCTCAAGCCGTTCCACTCAAATCTATCAAAAAAAATAGAAATAAATGAAAGAAATGTAAAAATAAGGTTTAAGTCGTATTTTCTTTTATTAATAATCTAAACCTTATAAACTGAAGTACATAGCCTCTATTTATAATACTATTGAGATCCTCCCTTGTATAATTTGGGTTGGATTTTTCTTCTAATTTGAATAGAACTAGTTCTTCAAAAATAAATATGATCAATAGAGATAATTAAGAAAAAATTAAAATTCTATAAAAGTTAGTTCTTGACTTCACGTTAAGTTTTACTTATGCTGCTCTATCTAGTTCTTTATGGAATGGAGATAATATTTGATCAAAGTCTTTTCCTGAAGAAAAAAAAATTCGATTTGACCAGTCAGTTTCTGACCCTAAATGATTGAACTTCTTAGGAGGTACATAACCTCTATTTATAATGGTGAGATTTGTCTTTGCATAATTGGAGTCGAATTTCTGTCTTAGTTCTAATAAGATTTACTTTCCTAAAAGCTAAAATTTTACATGAGATAGATCTCAACTTTTATATTAACTTTGTATTTTGTTGTTTTACTTGATTTTTCTAAAATTCAGATATACGCATCAGTCAAAGTCTTTTCCAAAAAGAAAATTTTTGGTTTGACCGGTCTGTTTTAGGGCCAAATGATGGAATTTAAGCCTGATCACTAGAAAACCATTTTTTGATTAAAAAAATTATAGAACTGAGGAGATATAGTATGAGATAATTAGTCCTGTATTCATGAAGAAATTATTAGATGGACAAAATCCAGTTGATCAGTCCAAAAGTTGGGGCACATGTACGGTGGATAGCAGGATAAATTCTCATATTTATTAAAAAAAAGTAATATGGCGAGAGACAATCGGGTCTAATCCATCTAATAGCTTCTCGTATTCATGTTGTTATTTGAGAGAGGTGGACAAATAGTAACTTTTTTGTTTACTGCTAACTTGTACCAATCTAGTATGAGTATATCTAAAAAAATCAAAATACAATAAGTCACGAAATGCTGAGGCAGCTCGCTTTTGCTTGTCCAAAGAATGTAATTTGCAACAAAGAAGGCTAGCAGTCTGTGCAACTTCTTCGGCCTTCTTAAAAATATGCTTTGCTATGAAGATAAGATCACACTGGTGATACTTCAAATATTATGAAGCAAGGGATGGCGTCATCCAGCAATATTAGGGCACTTTCGGATCCAGCGGAGGCAAGTGGTAGCTCTCAGCCTCAGCCTTAACAAGAATCATCATATTCTTAAAACCGCGTGGATTTCTAGGATCGTCTAAAATCTCATCCCTTACGTTGAATATTAGAATCTATCAAGCCTTAACATCCAACGGCGGATCCAAAAATCATCGGAAGGCGAATTGAGATCCGAGTCCGTAAAGACCTCCATCTAATCTCCCGTGGAACAAGTTTCCACCCTGTTCTGTGGTCTGTTGGAGAGAGATGCGTCCTCGCGAAAGAGAGGAGGCTCCGCCGCTGGAACCCTCGCCGCCGCCTCCGGCGACTCGCACTGGAGGCGGTCTTAGCAGCATGGTGGTGCGGCCGTCCGACAGCAGCGGAGCGGGCGACGTTGTGGAGCCCGAGGAAGTCCACGCCACGAACGACCGCCGCGACTCGCCGCAGGGATTCCGCCGCCGGGGCTCTCCGCCCAATCTTCGGCTCCGGGACTCCCCGCTGGATCCGCGCCGCCGCGTCTCGTCGGCGTACCGCCGCCACGGCAACTCGCCGCCGTCCCTTCACCGCCGGTACTCTCCGCCGCCTTTCCGCCGCCGCGTCTCTCCGTCGGATTTCCGTCGCCGCGGTAGTCCTACCGGCTTCCACCCCCGTTACCAGCGATTTAGTCCAGGTCTGTATCTAGTCTTCTCCTTCGGAAACCCTAGAGTTCAAGAGTTATGATGAACCTTGAAGTGATATGCTGTTTTATGTTTGTGATATCTGCTTTGTTTTTAGGTTTACATAAGGTTAGAGGTATGGTACGGAAAAGAAAAGGTGGATGCAATTTTTTTTCCTCCCTAAAGTAAATCCTCTAAGAGGGTACAAATTGAGGGTTTCGGCAAACTAGGGTTTGAACATTTTAGATTTTCTATCCTTGGAATAATATTAAACCTAAACTTGAATCATATCTTAAAGAAGCCTTGGATCTTAATCAAAGAAAAGAAGCACTGTGGCCTCCTCCTCTATTTCCTTTCTTATTTTCAGAATGAACTTAACAAGCCGAGAAGTTGTAATTTTCGCAATATTTTTCTCAATCGATTACTCTTAAATAGACTATCTCCTTTCTTGGTTCTGCTGTTTGTCTTTTATTATTGCTATAGAGCTACAAGTGAAATGGTGAAGTTGATACATGAAAGTGGGGGAAAACAAAATTATGAAAGACAGAGAAGAAGAAGGAGATTGACGAAATCATGGTGAGGACGAACAACTGGGAAAGGCATATTTGAGAGCATTATCTGTCATTTATCTTATATTTCTAATGTTTCCATGATGATGTTCAGCATGTTTCCTCTTCAAGAGTAAATTTGGATTCCAAGTCTTGGTTTTCCTTGGAAGCATGTAGAGATTTGATAACACATTACCTGGTAACTGCAGTTTGTATTTCTTGTTTATTGCAAGAAACATATGCTAATTAGTTATGGATAACAGGTACAAAATGATTAGGTTAACACTTACTCCTTTAGTTTATTCATAAATCCTAGAAGTTCCTAGAAAAAAATAATCTTAATGGTCATATGATTCATGTCTTTCTCATTCCTATTTATCTTAGGCCATTAAGTAATATGGTCGACCGCATTATCTTTAAACTTGCTAATAAAAGCAAAGATGTGTTTTGGGCTAAACTGCAGTGGGTGGCAATGATATCTGCACCTTTTCTGTTGTTAGTTCAATTCAGACTAACTGCAAAAATATGAGAACTTAAGAGGGTTGCATTTATGCTCAGGATGACATTTAGTACTTTGGTTTAGTAGTTTTGAAATGGTGCATCTGTGTTTGCTAAATTTATAGGTGGTCTGTATCATTGTCTCGATAACTCCAAGTGTTTTTTAATTGAGAAGATGAATAAACCTTTAATTGGTAGATGGTCGGTGATTGTGCATTGTGTGAATTAAATTATTCAAGGTTGTTTTCAGTTTATGCTAATTGTACATTACTTGTGGGAATGAGTGATAAATGCATTCCTTACATCAAACCTTCTCTTTTCCTCTGTTTGCCTGAAACTTTGAATCTTGGTTGAACATTTGATATAGTAAATATTTTTACTGTCATGCAATGTTGCCCTGACCAGTAATATGTCACTGCTGCACGGAGACTGGTGCTAGGTTAAGAGTCATTCAGGTATTTTCAAACTTTGACAGATCATACTATTATCCATATCTCCTACCTCCGGCTTGTCTATTAACTCCCGGCCACGCTCTTTTTGCTTGATTGATAAGTTGAACATTAACATCTGAGGCAGCCCTAACTAGGAATAGCTGGTGAATGAGGATTTATAAAGCCAGTCGAAATAGTTGGGGCAGATCTGCAAGGTTGCAGCTTATATCTATTAATTAACATCTTATAATCAAATAAGCATGGTAAAATTCTATTGCTTAATCATAAGATTATACTGCACTGGTAGGGCATGAGCATGAACTTTTACATGAGTGTTATTCCACAGAATGCATAATATTCCAAGTTGTAAGCGACTTATCTTTTGTCTAAAACAAAATTTATGCATCATAGACAGATCGTAGACCTTTTTCTTAGTAATCTTATATTCTTTCTATTAGTCAAATGGCTAATGCCACATCAGGCCGTCCTTTATGCCACTCTGGTGCCATAGTGGCAGACAAACTTTAAGTAGATGTACAATCCCAAAATCAGTGCAAATCATCAAAGAAAGTCAAAAATATTTGATTCCCCTAGTTGAGTACACCAAAAGAAACATATCCCAGAACTCAAGCATGTTTAACTCTGTAGTCAATTGGAACCCTTAATTTTTCTCTAAATATTTGAGTAAACATTACAACAAAGGGAAACATAATATATTTTCTTTTTGGCATTAGGTTAAGCAGATCTGGTAAACCTGTAGTTATTTGGGAGGGGACTGTGGCTTTCTTCTAGGGTGGTGAAGCAAAATCTATTTTTGATCCAGACCCTCATTATGAATCTAGTCAGTAAGTAAAGCTGCTCATTTGTTTCTTGCTCCTTGTCACGCAAACTACCAGCTCAGCTTTTGGTTGCAGACATAGATAAGAACTTGTCCTAGTATACCAAATGAGGGTTACATAAGCATTTCAAGTTGGTGTACGAAGACTTAATAATAGAGAAGTTTTCACTACTTTCCCATCCCTGATTCATAGTCAGGCTGTTGGACTTTTTGCTTTGCTTCCTCGTGTCTTATGGTGGCTCACTTGAGACATCTGATTTTCTAATCACTAAATATTCTCTTCAGAGGCTTTTGACCTACCTTTACGTATTTGAGTCTATGTAAACACAAACTAGTTGAGGATAGCCTATAATGCTGGGATAATTTTTGAATGCTACATTTTAAATATTTTGATCATAAATTGAAGTTAGAACGGTTTCATTGTTAAAAAAAATAACAAAATGACCTGTGGCAAATGCTTAGGATGAGGGATTAATGATTTATTATGCAAGGATTCTGTTTTCCTTTCCCTTATTGTATGCCTTTTCCCTTCTCAGAATTGATATATTGCTTGCCAAGAGTGCTTCCTTGGATGCTAAAACAATAGTTCTAAGAATAGCATCTATGCATGCTATTCTTTTTTCTGATAATTTCTTTCACATTGTATTGTGGCTTGTATGCTTATGCATTTTGAGTGTATCGGCATATGCTCGCTATTTAACTACTTGAAGAAGTTTAGTGCCTTGTTTTCGTGTTTGTTATCTCCTGTGAAGCATTTTTGTACTTAGCTCTTACACAAGTCATGATAAAATAAACTGATTGGTGTGTTAGACCAATTTGATGACACAGTGGTGAGACTTATTATATATATGCCTCATGATCATGCATCTATGATTCATAACTAGGGCCTTTTGCATTGACCTCTTTCACACCTGTAAACACAACAAGTCTTCCTATATCCTTTGATTTTAATATTTGCATATAGTGAATTTGCAAAGATGAATCAAATGCCTGTATACAGTTTGTGCCAAGTGCTTTTTGTTTATTTATGCACTGACTTGAATGTTCAGTATAATGGTCAAGCACTACAAGCTCCAGAATATGCCAAATTGTGAATAAATCTTGCTGTTGTGCTGTAACAGTTTCCAAGTTGGCTGGCTTGGGTGCAAGATCACGGGTAATGAAGGCAGGATTTTAGTGTGGGTTAACATGCTGGAAAATGCTTTTTTTGGAAAATATGGTGGGTGGGTCATGTAATAGTAGTCTAAGGATGGATGTACTGGCTTAAAAAGACTGCTAAAGAATATTTGTGGTGACATACAATGTTCTTGATGGTGTTGCCATTTTGTGCTAAAAGGCATCACTGTGGTGTTCTGATCTTGTTGATGGAGCTGTATATGGACCCAGGTTTCACATCAGACCTTAACCAGTGTAATTCTACACAGCAAACAACATTACCAGCACATAATTTAGGACATTTTACAAGAAATTAGGTTGTGAGTTGGTTTAACATGGCAACACGATTTATGAATTGGTGAAGGTGGAGAGGAAGAGAGAGAGAGAAAGATGAATTGGTTTTTTGGGATTTGAGTTCTATTGTTTAAGTAACAGTAGCATGACAGACTCTATAGTGCATATCCTTGGAATGTTATTGAGTAGCAAGTAATGGTGCTCATGGGAATTATAACCTTCTCAGGCAGGCAAGATGGTTATTCTGAACTTCTTTTCTTGTTGCTTGTCAAAAATTTTGGATTATCAGGTGCATTATTTTCATCTTACAAAAATCTGCTTCCACCTTTATTCACATTTTAGCTTGGCATATCTTTTTCTGGTGTCTGGTAAAGGAAATAACAAGTATTTAGGGAATTTGAATGGTTAATATCTGTTGAAGTTACAGATAGTTGTATTGGTACTCTGGGTAAAGAAGCAGACATGTATATTGTTGTATGGAGAAAGGAATAATAAGTGAGTACTTATTATTGTTTGGATAAAGGAGCAAGAGGTGACTACTTGAAACAAATAACGGTTTAGGGTTGATGGCACTGCCAGTTTCAAGGTTTGGATGGGCAATCAGTTGCGACATGACACAGGCATTGAGTCAATACTGTGGGTAGAATCATGAAAAGTGGGTGCAGAAGAGATACTTTGAAATTGTTCGACCTCTGAATGGGATCATCGGTTATTCAATTATGCTGAGACATATTATAGAGAATCATTTCATGGCCTCTAATCAGCAAAGGATTCTGGCACAGGATAAATTTGGTAAAGAATTTATTTGTCAAACAAGGCTCATCTCCGAGATTCCCTTGATAGCTTACAGGGGATTCCCTTGATAGCTTACATGAAAATTGAATGGACCCTGTCATTAGTTGACTTGAAACTGCAAATTTAGAACCTTAATGCTTCATGAGTGGTCTCTTTCACTTGGTATCTTGTAGCTGGTCTTTTTGCTTACATGGTGCTGCCTGGTAGAGGATTAACATTGTTGATGCTTCAGTTACAAGACTTAGTTCATGCAGGGGATAAGCTTGATATTGCAATGTGCATCTAGGCATGGTCCCTAGGTTTTGGAGAAAGATTTTTTTGAGAATTTATCATTATTGGTAATGAATAATTGGCTCTGTAAAGCAGTCTATGGAAAGCCTATTGGTGTTGAGGTTAGAGAATGTTTCTTCAGTCGTTGAACTGTTGCACATACACTTTGAATTTCTCCTGCATCATTATTCTCACTGGGCCAGCTTGATGCCCTCAGCAGCAGGTGGTTCGTCTTGAACTTATATGAACAGCAGACTGCTTCTTGATTATGATATTTGGCATTTAGGCTAAACTTGAAGTCTATGGGGAATCTGGACCATGTCCTTTCTACTATATATGAAGCAAAATGGAATGCCAAAGCCATGTGATTGTGAGGATTATGGTAAATTTAACATCAATTTCTCTTGATACTTAGGTCTAAACTGCATAATGAGGTACAGAATAGATGGTTTTGGTTCTTGATTTACTGAATGATTTCAGTATTTACCTTCCATTTTAATTTGGTTACAAACCCTGTATATTGTATTGTTAGATATGAAACAAAGATGTCATGCTACTTGATGCATGTTTCCGCTTCTTCCTTGAATGGAGGAGAGCTTTGAGCGCAGTGAGTGCTCTTTTAAAGTTGTTTACCTGTTGGCATTGACTGATCTACAAAATAGATGGCTTCTAACAAACTTCTCTTTTCTGTTGTGTTGGTATATTACCTTTTAAAGCTTACTGGTCTTGTCTTCAGGATATGCTATGCATGCAGGTTCTATTTCACCTCCACACCGGCAAAGGCTGGATGATGCTCGTTATGATGTGGAGTTTGATGGCTCAGCGGGACAACGCTTTGGCCGTGGACTTCGAGGTGGCAGAGGAGGTGGAAGGTTTCGAGATGTTTCACCACCTTATGGACTTGGAAGGGGTGGCAGGTCATTTGGGAGGGGCTACAATGCATCTGGACGGGGTTTTCCACCCTTTGATGGAGACTATGTTCATAGAAATGATCCTAATTTATCTCCTCGGGAAGGTGACTGGATCTGCCAGAATCCCTCGTAAGTTTTTCTCCCATATACCCATGCATGCAGGTGCTCTTAAAAACAGATTCAAAGAGAATTGAAGGTTGTTATTCTCTTGATTATAATGATTTTTCTTGTTCAAATTCCTGTCCATTGGTGCTTTTTTTTTTAACACTTCTGGTTTCTCTCTTTTTGCTGTGTTATTTGGTATTTCAGTTATTGTGCTTTTTTCATTTTCAGTTGTGGGAATCTGAATTTTGCACGGCGAACTTACTGCAATAATTGCAGCAAGTACCGCTTTGGACCTGAACTTCATAGTCACAGTCGCAGTCACAGTCGCAGTCCTCAGAGGGGTTACTTCAACACTCCTCCCCCACGTGGGTCTCCACCAAGGATCTTGGGTCCAACCATTGATCGTGGCCTGCGGAGAGACTTGGTTAGATATAGATCCCCACCTCGTGGCTGGGACATGGATGGGCTCAGAGATTTTGGTGCTAGCTCACCACCCCCAGTTCGCGGGGGAAGGTTTGTGGATCACATGCGGAGGGAGAGACCTGATTACCGTGATGAACTCGATTATAGAGGGAGGGGCAAATTTAACTGGGCCGTGCTTGATGAGTTGGATCGTAGTGATCGCATGAGGGATGGGTTCATTCCTGATAGAAGAGGCTATGATCGACGCCCCCCATCACCCCGTGGTCGGTGGGGTCAAGATTCAAGGGAGAGAAACCGCTCACCAATGGGGAACAGGCCACTGAAGAGTTCTTTTATGGGCCGAGGTCGAGATGATCGACGCTTAGATGATTCATATGCAGGTCGAGGGCGGACTGATGATTTGAATGTGGGTCGTGGACGTGGTTATCGGCAGGGTGGTGATTCTTTTGCAGGTCCAGGCCAAGGTGATCGGCGGGGCATACCCCGTGGTAGGAATGATGACATGTACTAGGTGCCAGATAAACAAATGAAAGGCATTCGGATAGGTAATTTTTGTGGGACCTGCTTTTGCTGAGATGACCCTTCATAAACTGAGACTTGGAATTTCTCCAGCTTAGCAAAGTTCTTCAGGCCCCTAGTATGTCCATTTTGGTGGTTGTAGTCTCTGTGGCTTCTTAATTCAGATTTTCTTCATTATGTAAGAGTTTTTGATGGGCTAAGGTTGAACAAAAGAGAATCATGTTCATGTTGAAATGGTCAGCTTAGTTTTTATCCAGACTTGAGGGTTTATCTAGTATCACCCCATGTTATTGATGGAACTTCCTTCAGTTCTGCTTGATGTCTGTTCAGAACTTCAGATACTTCAGTTTGTTATCAAGGTAGATCTGTTGTTTGGCTTCATGCATATCTGAACAAGGCTATGCAAGATTAAGAGCTGCTATTAATGGGATCTCAAGTGAAGCATCACAGGATATGGGAGTTGGCCCGTGGTTGCTTTGGTTGCTCTGTTCGGTGCTGCATGTTTCCGTGGCCTTCTCTCGTCTTCTTCAGATTGGAAATTCCTCCCCGGACCGGCTTTTTAAAAACACTGCAGTTGATATTTCTAGAAAGAATAATCAGCACTGCTCATTGATTGAATGGTGGTCTTGTGGTGATCCTGGTTCTGAGGCAGTGATTAGAATTTGGATGCATGGGTGTCTTTTGCGTTGCCAATTCTATTCTAATCAACTGACTGTTAGCTTATGGATTCCTTTTCACTGTTTGGTAGTTTGCAGGTGACTTTCTATGCGCCGTTTTGGGTCTAACATTCCAGGTAATATGCAGCGAGTGAAATAGAAGTGCTTCTGTGGATAATGGGGGTGCATACCAAATGCAACAACCTTGTGAACGCGTATATCTCGTCTCTAATTAATTATCTTAAAGGTTCCCCTTTATGTTCATCATCCTCGGTTTGTTACTGCTCTAAGTATTTATGGCATTGAATATCTTTCATAAGTCATCCACTCATACCCTGCATGTAGCGTGCTTTGGAGATAAGTTATCTACCTTCTGTTAACCTGCGAGGACTTAATTATTGAAGGCTTCTAAAATACCAGGTGTAGGTGTCCATTGCAGGGTTAAGGACCGCTTGGTTTCCTTCGGGCCCCGCAGCTATCGCTATCCAATCTCATGCCCTCCTGAAAGGACTCTGGTCATCCAGAACAGTATTCCAACGTCTTGGCTGATGATTGCAACCAAAATTTGCACTCTGAGATGTTACCTGATGAGCTTAAAACAATGACTGGTAGTGGATAACAGTGATCTGGTGTCATACCACTATTTTGAATTAAACCTTCTTTTTTGGTTCCCCAACTGCATCTCATTTTGACCACCTTCCATTCCTTTTTAATAAAATCTAAATCTGACACTAAACTCAATGTGCTTTTTTTTTCCTCTACACTTGAGGTCCAGCCAAAAGCGCCGCCCCACCCCCCCCCCCCCGCCCCCCCCCCCCCCCCTGCCGCCGCAAAAAAAAAAAAAAAAAAAAATCTTCTATTCCATGGTACGTGCCCTATTCCTCCATGTTATGCCTCCATGGTATCTTATAATTTTATCTCCCTTCAATGGCGTGTGGTCATGGCATTATAGCCAGAGCCTCACGAACCGGTCTATACCGGCTAGTTCGGACCGGTCCAGCCTATAACCGCTACATTGGAGCAGTGGAAATTGGTACAGGGTGGTTATGTGCTGGAGACAGAGAAGAAGAGAGCGCGGGAAAGAGAGAAAGGGAGGAGACCTGTGGCCGCTATCGGAGAGCCGTGGAGGGACGGCGGAGGCTACAAAAGAAGGGAGACGGGGGAACCCGCGGGGATGCGGCAGAGGCCTTGATGCAACCTCGGCTTTCGTCGTATTTCCGCGGGTTCTCCGTCATCCTGTGGGCTCCGTCGCCCCTTCGGGCCTCCGCTGTCCCTCCGCGGCTCTCCGATGGCAGCCATAGGTCTTCTTCCTCTCTCTTTTTTCCGCGCTCTCTCTCGTTCTCTTCTTCTTCTTCGGCTCCGGCGAGGAAGAGCTAGTTGGTTCGTACCGGCCGGTTTCGGTACGAACTAGAACCGTACCAAATCGAAAGATGAACGATATGCCTATCGATACTGGTACGACGAATCTTAATCGTAGTGACGTGGCATTTTCAAAAATAGAGCCATCCAATCACCTAGTGCCATTCCCATTCGGTTGCATCCCCGTACGCGCCCGGATGAGCGGGGATCCTTTTAGGAGCGCAACTCGTTTGCCAAGCAGTAATTTTAGCGGGAAAGCCCACTGATATCGCTAAACCCCTCTCGATGCTTGCGCGAGCCATCCAGAGTTCGTGATGGAATCAAACTCCACCATGTGATGCGTCTACCTTGTCTTTCTTGACCATCCCCCCTATTCTTAAATACCCATTTTAAACATACAAAACCGCTGTCCCCACTCCAATCCGACGGCCACCCACTGGCCACCACCCCCAAGCCTACGAATTCTTACCGTGTGATGCGATCTGGATACCCCATCCGTCCGATCAATTATTAGAATTTGATTTCAAAACTCGAGAGGGGGAGAGAAGAAAGGCAGGGGCCTTTCTTAGCTTCTCTTCCTTCCTTCCCCCACTTCTCCTCGAAATTTCTTCCCGCATAGCCCCAAAAATTTCATCTTTTTCGCCCTCCCCCTGATCCCCTCCCGGTCGCCGGATCTCCGCCGCACGATTCCCTCTCCTACGGCCGGGATCTCGTCCGGACTCCCCTGCTCTTCGCTCGCGCCACTCCCCTCTCCGTCGATCTCCCGGCGACCGCCCGACCGATACGAATGCTCCCGGATTCTCTTTAATTTCCCGCGCTGATGCTGGATTTGATGGTTCCTGGCGGGAGAGAGATCTCCTGATCGTATTCGTTGGCTTTTCGTTTCGATTTCCTGGGTGCAGGTTTTGGAATTCGGCCGCTGCGATGGAGCAAGGCATTAAATCCGCTGCGCCGATGCCGTCCGATTTCCCTCCGAAGAAGCTCGCCCGCCAGCTGGATTTCACAGCGGCGCACTGTGGATCGCTGGGGGCGGGGGCCCTCGAGCAGCAGTCGCCGTTGCTGCTGCCGGTGTCTCGCCCCTCGATTCAAACATCCGTGTGAGTTAGCTTTCTTGTGTTTTGTTTTTGGATACTGTAATTCAAAATTTGGGTTTTGATGCTTTTTTATTCCCATTCTTGGGTTTAATCGACTTCGGGTCGCCCTTTTTTTCATCTGGCTGTTTTTTTAATTTTATTTTAATATCATGATTGCAGTTCTCTTGATAATATGTACTGTTTCTTTCGTCAAGTTCATTTTTCCCGTGAAATTTGACAGCCAGTTTAAATTTTCGTTTGGAGGTAATAAAGGGAACCCTTTATTTTTCATGTTAAGATTTTAAATTGAGGAGCAGCTGAGATTTGGAAAACTGTGGCCTTTATTATAAATAGAAAACTTGATGATAGTTTCCTCTAAATTTTTGAAATTGGGTATCAATTGTGTCACTACATCGGTTTCTTAGATACAAGGGTTTTAGCATATTTGGTAACTCTTGTATAGATGGTTTGATCTAAGCTTACTTATTTATGATTAACTTTCCTTTTTCTCCTGATGCCATTTCTTGTTTTAAATTTTGTTAATATCTCATCTTTACTTTAATTGTCAAATTGATTAGTTTTTCAAAGTTTAAATTTTGAAGTACTGTTTGACTTCATTGATTCTTCGCGAAAATCTTCATATAATTCTGTGCATATGTTCTTGGAAGCATGTTTAGATGTGGATGAAACTCAGTGAATTAACTGATTCTTCGATGACAATTGATGAATCTTCATAAAATTTTCTCCATGTGTTCTTGGAAGCAGCATGTTATGCATGAACGAAACTTGGTGCATTTTCTGAACTTATGTAGTTAGCAGCGTGATTGTTTATCCATATTCTACATAGTCAGTAAATATTAGAATTTGTTTTTCTATCTTCAGGAAGCTGGGGTCCCCAAGATCAAGGCCACTGCCAATATTTGAAGCTAAAGATGGTACTCCAAAGAAACAGAAGCAATGCAACTGCAAAAACTCAAGATGCTTGAAGCTGTAGGTTCTATGCCTCCTTTTTTTTTGTTTTTGGTGGAGATATTGCGTTTACTCTTTCAAATTTTCTTTCTTGGCTGCATCACTTCTCTATTTCATAGGCATGCTATGTGATCAATTTTGCTTTAAGATGCATTACAAATACAGTTCATTTATGAGTTAGCACGTGCTTACTTGGCTGAAAGATCTCTGCATGCAATAAGTATACTATGATAAACTAATTTATTCTTATTAAAGGCTGTATCTGAGCCAACCTCATGCTGGAACCTAAGCTGTCATTTGCCTTTGAGGATCCTAAAAAGGTTTTTGACTTTTGATGCAAAAACTGACTTTGTGATGGCAAAAGCTAAGCTACACACAAACTGTTGGCGGTAGTTGAAGGTGAAGTGAGAAAGTAAACAAGATGGGAATTACGTTGCTGTTTCTGGCTTGGGGAAGCTAGTTCTAAATTTGATTAATTCATAATAGAAAGGCTTATGTCTGATCTGATCAAGTCAGAGGCTTGTTACATCAGCAATGGATGTGTAGATATTGAGTTAACACTATGTAGTTTGTAAATATGCTTCCACAAAAAATTATATCTATTGACTTTTAGATAACTCCTAGTTTGATTGGATGAGTCATGTCTTTGGTAACGAGAACTTGTTGTACGCATGTGGATGTCAATAATATACAAATCTAATGATATGATCTGACCAGCCTTTCGGATTGGGTTGAATGCATTGGTGGCTACAAATCCAATGTGAGCTCGATGCATGGCATGGAGTGCTAAGACCTGACCTGCATTCTTTGCAAAGCTCTTGAAATCAACATTCAGGAGAAGTGCAAAGATGGAAAAACATGTCGCCAGTGGTGCAGGGTTACTTGTTTGCACCTACTTGGACTAGAACAAGATAATCTGGATTTGAGTGGGAAATAAAATTTGTCCCATGGTTCTTATTTGGGTCCTAAACCCAGTCTTTCTCTCAAATTTGGCTGATTTTAGGTCTGGAAGAAATGGGTATAACTGGACCCAACTAGACATGAATAGAAAAGCATAAATTTTTTGGTCTAGCTCATGAAAGTGAGGCTGCATCAAAAATTATCCTAACCCATTAAATCAATGAGTTGGTTTAGGTTTAAATTTGAGAAAATAAAACAATTTTGATTGTGTCTGGGACTTGTGGGTCATGTTAGAGCTGGACAGTTGGACCGAACCTGATTCAATTGATTGCCCTATTGCTTTTCTTTGGTGAAAGTGAGAATCGGACATGAAATGGAGAAGGGGACTACAATTTTATGCTGCTGCAGTGAGGTGGAGAGCAAAGTTGAGAAGTGAGATTAAGTGATTTAGTATCAACTTTTTTTTTTTTTTTTTTGATTTAGCGTCTTTATGAGCTCTTAATATCGAAACTTTCTCTTTGGGTGTTTCCCACTTTTTCTACACTTTGGTTGCAATATTTTCATAGGATTTTCTTGTATTCTGTACCCTGAATTCCATGCATTTGATCCATTTGCTTAATTCTATTCAAAGTTATAATTCTTATCTACTTTCCTTTCTCCCAATTTAATTCTGATTATTCATGCAGGTATTGTGAGTGTTTTGCATCTGGGTTATATTGTGATGGTTGCAATTGTGTAAATTGTTGTAACAATGTTGAGAATGAAGCTGCTAGGCAGGAAGCTGTTGAAGCTACTTTGGAGCGCAACCCAAATGCCTTTAGGCCTAAGATCGACAACAGTCCACATACAAACCGGGATAGTAAGGTATGCATTTATTCTTTGATTGGAACATATATTGGCTGCCATATTTGTCTGTTGTATGTATGCATGCCTGTATGTATGTATGTATGTATGCATGTATCTTCTTATAGTATACATATCACTACATTACTCATAGTGTATATGTAGTATCTACATATGTAGTGGCAATTCACTTTATTGATTACTAATTGCAGGTTGGCAGCTTTAAATTATTGGTATGATCTACCTTTTTGCTTTATCCTTTGTTGTGTACCGTGTCCTGAGCAACAGCTTGCTCACCTTTGAGTAGGATAATAGTAGTATTGGCGATTACATGCATCGTAATTCGTGCATTTTCAAGACAATACCTTATGAAGGTTCAGGAAGCTGTTTATATCATTGCTTAAAAATATAAATATTTGAGGCTAATCTCGCCTCATGCCTTCATCGCGCTATTCAAAGATCCCTTAAGGTTCTTTACAATGAGTTATATCACATGAAGAAGCAAGTGAAAGCACACCCACCTGGTGTCTGGAGTTGCATCTTTTATGAGGTGCACGCATAATCTTTGATTATTTTTCTATATCACCAATATTATTTCCTAACAATAGGCTAGACCTCAAATTTATTTCCTAGATATATCTTTTACTGTACAGAGCAAGCTCCATATTAAGTTCTTCGACTCTAATGTTTATCATTGCATTACCTAAGTATGACCCCCAGTCTCATCCGACATCAGAACTATCATATAAAGCTACCGAAAGCACTTTGATAGGAGATCACAATTAGAATCACGTATAGGGGCTAAGTCATCTATAAGTGCCAATAAACCTGTATGTTGTATTTAAATGCTTGATGCTTTAGCCATATTATGCCAATGCACACACATATAGATCATATATGAGAACTTGGTGTCAAATCCTGTTGAGACATCCCATGGGACACCGGGATGGGGTACTATCCCAAGTGTCAGCATCGGACTGTCCCCCTATCATCCCAGTATCCTGATTGGCACATCCTGAAACATCCCTTGTCCCAAGTGTTGGGATGGGGCAGAACGGCAGTGCATGCTATTCGATGGAAAAATTGGGATGGCTCTGTTCCATATGATTTGAAACCATGCATGAAAAGATGCTATTCATCAAGATGAGAACCTTTTTTCCAAGTTGACATCATGATAAATTCAATTACTGCAAGCTGATGAGAATGCAAGGAGAGGAAAGGTGAAAAAAAACTGAGGAAAAATAACTCATATAGAAAAGCAAGCACAATTAAAAAGTAAGTTTCTTTTCATCTTTCTGGTATGCAAGCAGGAGATATAGCTCATAATTTGCTATTTCACTTGATCAAGAAATTGCTGTTTTATTGCCATGCTTTGTTAATTTAATTACTGCCGTTCTCATTGCTTTTGAACTTATAATATTTTTTGTTCTGTTTGCATACTTGTAATTGTTCCTTTATATGCTAGGAGGAGGCAGGAGAACTGCCTTTGGTGGGAAAACATAATAAAGGATGCCACTGCAAGAAGTCAGGGTGCCTCAAGAAATACTGCGAGTGCTTCCAGGCAAACATTCTTTGCTCTGATAATTGTAAATGTATGGACTGCAAGAACTATGAAGGAAGTGAAGAGAGGCGAGCTCTTTTTCATAGTGAACAGGGAAATTCCCATTCGTACATCCATCAAGCAGCCAATGCTGCATTAAATGGGGCAATTGGATCCTCTGGTTTTGGATCCCCTCCAGCATTGAAAAAGAGAAAAAGTCAGGAGCTCTTTTTTCCTCCTACAGTAAAGGATCAATCCATTCTCAGGCTTCGACAATTCCCACAGGTATAATTCTGTAATTATTTCTTCCCCTGCTTTTTTTTTGGGGGTACACAATTCCCCTGCTTTTCATAGTCACAAGTATTAGGTGTTTTGGCTCATAAAGAAATCCTTTAGCGCATATGCTAGCACCTCCTAATCTTTTAGAATCACCTTGCATTTATATCAAGTGTGCGAAGAGTACAACTCCCATTTATTGCCACCAATTCTTCGATATTGATGATAAAATTTTAGCGCTTACTGGAGCTTGAACAAAAATGCACAGTTTTTACTGTCACTGACAGTTTCTGATGCTTATTAGGCTAATCATATGAAGACATCTACACCTGCTTCTTTTGCTTCCACACCAGTAACCCATGGTATTAATCCTAATCAAGCAGGATCTTCTAAAGTCACATACAGGTGAGAAACTATCTTCGGATGATCTTAAGCTACTTAGTTCTTATAATTTTTGGTTTGACTAGTATTTCCATCAAGCCAAAGTTTTCATTTGTTTTTCTAAAATTAAGCTATTATTCATTCTGCAGGTCTCCTCTAGCGGACATTGTCCAGCCAGAGGATGTGAAAGAGCTTTGCAAGCTTTTGGTTATGGTATCAGGAGAGGCTGCAAAGACATTTGCTGGTAGGTTTGATAATAATATAACTTTTTATTTTTTTTTCTAAGGCACTTGGAGATGAGCACATCAGTTTTACCCGATCCTAATTGCCATAATAGATTTCCCTCTAATAACTTTAAATTAGATGTTTATTAAGTTGATAATATCTTCGTAAGCATAGATGAGTTGAAGAGATTGAAAAACTTGGAATTTTACTACTAAAATTGCTCATTTGTTTCCTCTCCTTTATATGGGCACTTAAATATTTCCATTGTTAATTATCTATCCTTCATTTCATTTTTTTCTCATGAAAAATTGCTGAGAATCAAGTGATCCCCCCTTTCTTTTTTCTTCTAATATGCAATCCTAACCTTTTTCTGTTGGTTTTCTTAAACTCTAACATTATCATTCTTCTGTATCATGTAGTGATTGGAAATAATTTATTCTTATAAGTCTTATTTCCAATTGTGAGTTAGAATCTCAAAAGATCTTCTATTTGCTTTCAAGCACTTGAATCAAGTTGTAGAGCTCGTGCTCCCTTAATTCCTATCTTTCTTTCTTTTTTCCCCAACTCTCAACGCTTTTATCTCAATTTCTTTGTATCTTCCAACTAAGTTTCACTCTTCGGCTTATCATCAACTCTGACAAGTTGGCTACACATTCAACTTTCAAGAGGGATAAAATGAAGAAAGGAAGCCTTTGTATTCATCTAAAAGGGACTAGTCATAGATTACCTCCCATTAATAAGGTTCATAAAATGGTTATCTTTGTCACAAGAATGAACTTATTGACTATGTGATTGACATTCTATTGAGCGAGAATGAATGCTTTAGATATATATTTGGGGTTTTTTCTTTTTTTAAGCTAGCAACTACTAGGAACACATTTGATTAAAAAAAGACAATATTTCCTAGGGCTTTTTGCATGCATACCCTTACAAATATCTGAAATTACGTGTATACCCTCAAAAATTTTCAATTTACATGTATACCTTTATAAATATCTGAAATTGCATGTATATCCTTGCAATTTACTATTATATATATGCTTTTATAAATTATTTCATTTTGAATGTATACCCTTGCAGATTTACTATTTGCATTTATATCCTTATAAATTAATTTTTTTGCACATCTACCCTTATAGAGTTAAGGGTATACACGTAAATAGTAAATTGCAAGGGTATACATGCAACAAGAAATAATTTATAATGGTATGCATGCAAATTATAATTTGCGAGGGTATACATACATGTCAAATATTTATAAGGGTACATGCAAAAAGAAATAACTTATAAAGCACGTAAATAATAACTTTGCAAGGGTATACTTGCATTTCAAATATTTGTGAGGGTATACATGCAAAAAGCTCTATTTCAAATATGGTTTTACTGAAGAGCTTAAAGCTTGTGGAAAATGGCTGCAAGTCACTTTAAATTAGATCAGGAGCGGCATACCTTCTTCTGTTTTCTTGTTTTTGGGGTTCTCCCTCTCTCTCTCTGTGGGTGCGCACATGCGTGCGTGTGTGTGTGTGTGTGTGTGTGTGTGTGTGTGTGTGTGTGCATGTCTGTGGGAGAAGGGGGGGGGGGGGGGGGGTATTGGGCATGGTGGGGTTTGTGAAAGGGGAGTAAATATCTTTAACAAACTATGGAGCCTGTATCGGCTTGTCAAAGAGCAAAGATGCACATCAAATAAGTAGGAAGAGGCATTGCCTGCACCTGTGTGCTGAAAATAATGGCTAGGATGATAGTGGCTGCTCCAACGAAAAATCTTTGCGCGGAAGGTATACAAGGTAGAATGTCAAGGAGCAGAGATTAGGTTACTGATGTAGTCTCTGAATTGTGTAGCTTGCTCAAATCTGGGGCAGGTATTAGTTCTCTAGAGAAGTATAAGAGGATGGAAATGATAAGGTAAATCCAACATCAGCAAGTTGATTGGTAGAAGTTATGTCTGCAAAAAAAAAAGGTTGTATACTGGAAATATGGCCTACTTGGCAGCAATAAACTTGAGAAAACTATGTGGAGAAGTTGAATATCAGAAAGCAAGGCATGGACATTGCCTCTGTGATTTAACTCCCAAGCCATTCAGATTGTTGAAACCCTCAAGCATGTACAACAGGCCTCCACTAAACATGAAGAGGATGGGAGTAAGAAGGTAACTCCCGCACAGCTTAATTTAGTTCAGTTCACAGCAGAGTAACATGCCAAAACATGAGGATTGTGTCACTTGACTTTTGGAGTATCAAAGGATGGCAAGTCCTGGCCAAGAGATCGCTGAGGGGACCCATCTGCAGTGTGAATATTGTAAGAAAGAGAAGATAGGAAAGAAAGAATTTAGTGTAGAACTTTCAAATGCCATATGTAGAGGTCCTTAAGTCTGATGAACATGAGAATAATGAAGTGCTGAGGTACAATGTCCAAGACAAAAGGATCAGTACTTGAGCCATTCTAGATGCTTCGAAGGATCAACAGCGTATGTAGGTAGTTCTAGTACATCTGGTCAGGCTGCTAGTTTAGCAAAAAAAACTGATGGGGTTAAGAAGAGGACTTGGAGAAGAAACTCCAAATCTAACAACAACAAGATGGAGTGAGGCATGAGTCGATCAACTACTTATGGTTGACCTCCTTTAGGGAGTCTACCTGCTTACAGGAAAACAAAATGAGAAACCATCTGGGAAATTCACCATTGATGACACGAGGCTGGGCAGAAATAGTCGAAATGGTCTTGCAGCCGATGGCAGATGCATATTGCATAGTCAGGTCTCGAAAGAAAGTATTTGTAACAATTGTTGGTTAGCAATTCACAATCACCTTGATTCATGATATGGAATCTTGATGAAAAGGTTAGACTCTGAAGTTTTACAATCTAGACAAATGTATGTCAAGAAGTTTGTTGGTCCATGTCCTACCCCATACACCATGAGCTGACAAACTTTATGTAAATGGACTTTCTATATACGGCCACATGTGCAATCAACATCAAGAAACATCCTTTTTACCTCTGGCAAGCTATGGTTTCTGTTTTTTCTTCAATTTCTAAACGATATGCATGTGGGTATGTGTATTCAGGAGAGGTGCCATAATATTTGCTATCTGTGTGGGATGTGACATCTCTTTTTTGGGGAGGGGGTGGGGGGTGCATGCTGCTTACCTATGTATTTTTTTGGTCTAGCAAATCTGAGGACTACATTTATGAAACTAGTTGAGGCAGTCCTGACTGATTCTTGGTTTAGCAGCCAATCAAAGTTTTCCTTAAAGAGTTATTATCTATAACTTAAGCTTGTGATAATTTGAGATAGACTTTGCTTTTTCTTTATGCATGACAATGCTTTACAAGAATTTTATTCTAATATTTCTAATTTCATTCTTTTGGAATCCTGATTTGGTGAAGATGTAATTTTAACATCCTATTTTATATGTTACAGATCAGAAAGCATATGAGGAAAGCCCAGCGGATAGGGAAGACCAAACAGATTGCTCCCTTGCCTTGTTGAACCAAGACAGGGATGAGAACCGGAGTGAGCCAGATGTTCAGAAAGAACCAGTGGATGACTGTTCGAATGGAACTGATGTGGACAGAGCAAATATGGAGGAGTCTGAATCTGACCATGTCGATGTGCATAAAGGTTGTAGGCCTATGTCACCTGGGACACTAGCATTAATGTGTGATGAGCAAGATACAATATTCATGACATCCCAGAACAATAGCACATCTTCTAGATTTTCGTCCAACCAGAATGTTTCGGAGGTCTATGTGGAGCAAGAGAGGCGTGTGTTGACGGGACTCCGAGACTGTCTCCGAAAGCTCATAACTTATGGAAAGATCAAAGGTAAGCCAAACTACTCAGGAATATTCAACAGAAGTGATTACACGGATGTCCACTATTTAATTATTAATGCAAGTTCACTGGATCTCCATGGATGAGCCATTCCTAAAATGTGATGTCATTGGTTGTAATTATAAACTTTTCTTATGATTTTTGCATTGTGATCTTTAACAATTTCAGACGTGGTCTTTGCTGTATGTCATGAAGTGACCTGTAAATGAGTGAATTTAGGTCTATGTCATTCAAATTATCAATGGTGGCTGGTTAAAGTGAGAGTCTGGATATGAGCTTTATTGGTCTATCTAGTGCAATATGTTCATTATGATATAAATTATAACATTATTTAATGTTAATTCTTGAAGTGACTTCAAGTTTGAAGCTACCGAAAATAGAAACACCATTTGCATAATTGGTCATTCTTTAATGAATTAATCTGTTGTTAGTGCATCTCTCTATGTTTGTATTTTCTCTGTTATTTTTTTGCAAAGAGAACTGATGTGTATTTCCATATATTGTTGCAGAAGCGCAGTACTCATCAATGGCCATGAAAATTGAAACATCCAACCACCAAGATTCAGTCAGCAATGCTCCCATGCTGAGCAGTTCAGATGCAAGTATGTCTATGAACTCAGTCCCTGCTTCTGCGAATTGTTCTCTGCCTCCAAAAGCAGGGCACCAATATATAGCAAATGGTGACAGAACAACCAAGGCAGAGAATTCATAAATGTAGACGATAAAGCCCAAAGATGGAAAAGAAATTTCGGCTTCCATGGCAAAGTGCTGCATCCTTGTGTAATTTTCTGAACGCCAATGGATGTTGTTGGAAGCTTAGCATTGGTTGGTATTTTCTAGACCTCATTGCTTATTGAAGAATAGGTCAAGCTGTGCCAGCCCGGTCATTTTTTAACTGACTCATGATTAATGTGATCTATATATAATCATTCATCATGCTGCTATAGCGTAAAGCTGCATGGTGGGTTGTTCATGTCCGTTCATTTTTCATTTTTTTGTTGTCCAAAACCCTCATCATGTTTCCGCATCGAATTAAAGGATGGTGAATAAGAAGGAATTATCTATTTGATGGAGGGAATTTTGATAAACAAGGAAGCAAATTTCTGAGGATATTATTATATAGGGTCTCTCTCTGTTCAAGACGCGAGACGGATGCTTTTAAGCGCTGCAAGTGCACTGCTGTTCTGTATGCTTCATGGTTCTCTCTGTTCATATATCAGGCTGGCTCGAAAGTGTTAGTGGCAAAGTTGGTAAAGCCACTAGGGGTTGGATATAAACCCACTTTCACTCTAATGAGAGTAGGTGGGAAGCTCCAAAACGATATCAGGTGGGTTCGACTGCAAGATTAGTGAATTACTGAGAGTGTGGGTGAGCAGATTTATCACAAAAATGTTCTTTTGCATACGCTATGGACAAAGTTATGTAAGCCTTAACGTGGTAGCCGGTGTCTTGAAGTAGCAGCCCATGAAGTACTGCCATGTGCGCACGTAGCCGTGCATGACCAGCCGCACACTGCCACATCATCTTGTAACCTAATATACATGTTCAAATAGAAAAATTATTTTTTTTTCTTTTGGTAAAAGCGGCTACTCATTTCATATAACTCTAACGTGAGTACGGCCTGCTAAATCGCGGGAAAGTAAAAGATGCAAAGAAGGATGAACGTCTGATACAGACGTCTAAAGAAAATCCCCGGAATGCCGGACAACAAAGGAGGCGACTCAATCTGCAGCCCTGTTCGCCTTCCTGAACATGTGTCCTATCTGAACATCACCTATCAACCGCGCCATCCTACGGATCTTCCGAATGAGGGGATGACCATTCTCAAACCGATCCACCCCTCGGAGCCAGTCGATAACCACAGATGAATCTTCCTCAAGGCAGATCCACTCCACACCAAATACCTGCTACAGATAGAACATACTCTTCCATGCTGCCCGTAGCTCTGCCCCAACTACTGTGAGTCCACGCGTGTGCCACCCTCCTGCTGCTAACATCCTACCAAAATAGAAAAATTTTTCACTATGCATTATATGGCCATGAACGCCGTGCATCACAGCTGGTCATTTCTATAATAGTGCATCAAGTTGAGCACCTGATGAATGGGGGGCTATAATTGGTTGATGCATGGTTGTGGTTGACGCAGTCTAGAAAATAACATCACTCGTTCGGATGCATGGGTGTGGGTGACGTAGTCTAGAAAAATTGCTGACCGGTTTTAAGTAAAAAAAAAGGCCAACCGTTAAAAGTTGGTAAAATATAAAAAGAATCCCTCCCGCGAGTTACTATAACGGTTTTATCAGTGAAGTGATGGCTACCGTTCCGCTTTCTCTCCCATCACATCCTATCCCACAACGGGCTGTCTCCTCTCACCTCTTCTTCCTCACTCGTAGGCTGCTTTCGCCGCCGCGTGCCCGCGATTCCACGAGCGCCTCCGGATCAACACCTCCTACCCTGATTCCGGCTACGCCACCGCCGCCGTCCGATTAGTCCGCGCTCAGGCTGCCGTCTCATCAAGAAGGGCCGCTCTCGAAGGAGAAGGTTGAGGTTGCGGGGGACGGGAACGTCGACGGAGTTCTAAACGGTGATACAATGATTTCATATATGACAATGCTGTCGTTCTTTTTTTTTTCTTCTTTGGTATTGCATGGTTTTTGTCCTTGCACAAATTACCCTGGCAGGGAGCATAATCAAAATGACCGTCTGGTGCTGCATCATTCACAACCAAATCAATCCAATAAAGCATTATGGAATACTGGCAGATATGGGACTATAAAAATGGAGGATTATCTTTTTCAAAGGGAGGATGTTGATCCTTCCAGGATTAATGTTTCTGGTGAATCACCTGGCGGCTGGCTAAACAAGAGTTGAAACTTGAAACTTTAGTTGGTAGGAGATCCTGAAATTTCCGGACTGTACTGAAGTTCATTGACTTAAGACTGGCAGTATATTATAATTACAATATTTTTGGTATTATAAAATATTAATGTTACAACATAAAATAATCTATAACAGGTAATAGTTATGTCATTTTGCAAAAAATGGATAGTTTGTTCTAAATTCTAAGCTGTCTGAAAAACCAACCAAAGAACATCTTATCCGGGAATAAGATTGTTGACAGTCGATAGATACTAAGCACATCTAGGCTATTTTCTTATGCTCCCACCACACGCGACCATAGGATTGCTACGTTCGTGGAACGAAAACAACATAAAGTTCCATCATCCACTAGACGTGACATACAGCTAGACAAAGAGCAGATGAAGTATAATCTGATACATATACGAAGAACAAGAAGACAAGCTACCACTGATGGTCCACCTGTGCATTCATATGCATATGCCACTGATTAGAACAGGAATAGAGAGACATAATGCAATAATACAACTTTTTTCTTCAACAGACATCTAGGCAGTCAAGAAACATGTGTCACACACACACGAAGAGACTAGAGAGAGAGAGAGAGAGAGGTGGGGGGGAGCTGTAAACCGAAGAATTGAATAGATACACTTTATTGCTTACATTATTTTGCAGTAGCTGACTCATCAAATACCACAGACAGCAAGGAGAAACATGTTGAATTATTTGGTGCTTTTTATGGTCCAAGTGCTGATTGTGTTTGCATACTTGAAGCCAGAACAGAATCTATAGGCAAGCCCTTAAATCTTCTCCAGTGGTAGTAGAGCCAACTACATGCGCGATCTTGATACTTCCAATGGAGACATATCGTGCATGCTCTGTAGGAAGGTGGAAGAAGTTCATGAATTCATAATAGTGTAATGTATGTAGAAAGCCTAGAACCAACGATTGAATCACAACTCGACTAGTATAATTTGGTATCAGTAGTGACTCCAAGAACCATTACATCAGACATGTTATGTTATTTTATTTCCTATTTATGCAATAATAATGTGAGGAGAGACAGTCCATGTAGGTGTCCAGCCAGCACCTGCCGGTTGCAGGCTTTGCTCCCGACTAGTCTGATTTTTAATAGGGTGCTTGTGATTGTGCAGCCACCTCATGGAGGATTCTTTGTGATAAAATCATCAGTTTAGAAGTACATTTGTCATAAATACGTGCAAGTCATGCAGATTTCAGCAGCTAGTATAGAAATTATTTATTTCTAAGCATCCCAAAAAAATTGCTTCCAGAGGTGGGTGGGTGTACTAAGAGATTTAGTTTATAGTTGCCTAAGACACATTTATAAGAGGCCTAAAAGCAACATAAAATTGGGAGAAGATATCCACATCAACATGTCAATATTTCAGAGAAAATGAACATTCGCTGTAGCTTGAGCAACTTGAGTGGCAGAGTATCCTTCCAGGATTCTCAAGTAAAACTTCGATCTAATAAAAATAGAAAACTGGGGCTCATTTTGCTGAATGCTTAATTTATGAGTGTTTTTTAGGAAAAATTGGCTTGACATGTTCTGGAGTGAAACGTTAAACAGAGAAGAGCAGCTAATGCATAATTATCATACAGAAAGCCTGGTAACATGTAAAGAATACAATGGAATAAAAAATGGGAAATAGCTTCTTTTCTGCAGCCAAATCATCTCAAGTTATAAATGTAGGCTTTAAAACATACGCACAGGAATCGAAAAAGAATTAAGAATAATAAGAACTCCAGCAACTAATAGATACTCCGAAAAAAGCAGGAAAACTGGGAGAAAATATAGTGAAGTGAAGAGGGGTTGGACCAAAGGATGACAAAGTTCATACCAGTGGTAGGCCTTTGTTGGCTCTTTCCTCCAAGTAAGATGATGGTCTAAAGAAGCCACCATATATTTCAGCCCACTTTTTGAGTCTTGAATATATGTAACCAGCTCCAACAGTATCAGCCCAAAACACGATGCCACCCCTTCAAATAGAAGGAACCAAAAATCAAGTAATGTTTGTCAAAATCAATATGAACATAGTAATCCAAAGCCTACATAGAAATCCTAGGCCTACATATGTGCAAAAATATTTGCAGATACAACCAAAGTACAACAGCACAACTAATTAGAATCAAGCATGAATAATGCTGATTGGAACCTGAAAACATAAAACATGGGAGCATTATGCAACACGTTCATGATAACATTTCAACATATTGGTGCAGATATTAATGTGGCAAATTACAATCTTGCTAATTCTGCAAAGGTTTGGAGATCATCGCAGCCTACACCATGGCAAAATCAATTGCAGAATACCAGACAGGACACCAGGCTCCAGAAGCAAAAATGAGTCCTGATGAGCTTAGCAGAATCAGATGCGATTATATGGTGACTACAAATCAACCCTTTCAATGCTGGATTACTGCATTACAAACCAGTGATCCAAATATTCAGTGGAGCCAATATGTGTAAGGAAAAATCAAATAGTTAAGGATACATGCTATTGCTAAGCATGTGCCATGCTACGGATAAGCAATGTGGTTTTTTAACTGACCCATAACTACAAGGCCAAAAAGAACATCCACAAGCCTGTGTGAAATCTATACTTTCCCCTATCCTTACCCAATCCTCACTACCATATGATTTGTCTTTTAACTGCATTTAAGCACTTAGGTAAGTCCATTAATAGTTCAAACTACTTGCTGACACCTTCCTGATATTAACCACTGATAGCAGCTCAACACATACATCTCTGATATCCAGCACAGTGACAAGACTAAGCTCTTGAGGCACATCATCCCCATAGAGGCCACCTTAGGCATGTGGTGTGGTAGGAGTGCCAAAGACATAGCCTTCTGATGTTTTAAAAACATGTGGGTGGCAGACGGCTGATCAAGGGGCCACCTAGTGCCTAGGTGCCAGATTGGTGCCTAAAGGTCAAGAAAATCCAAATTTTCTAAAATTAAAAACAAATAAATAAAATGAAAACCTAAAAGAAATGGACTAAGTTCAACACATGAAACATAACATATTAAATAAAATATGGCATGTCAATTGGAACTATCAACTAGGCAACATCCACTGTTAACCTACAACATGATCTCTCCTCCATGCTCAAACAAGATGCAAAATTTTAAGGAGGGCACCTTGCCTTGTAGCCTGGCCAAGGTGGGCCATCTAGATGTGAAGCCAAATGAATTCATTATCACAAAGAGAATTATATGGCTCCAACCTAACTAGGTATAAACATTAATGATAACAAGCTCTTTTTCATTCTATGGTTATAGTAGTATTTTAAACTTGCTCACCTGGCCCAAACCATTTTTTTCAATGCCCTAGTCATAGGTCATTCATTAAATACTAGGTCAACTATGGCTGACTGATCCACCGCCCCTTTTCCATCTCCATATTCTCAATGTCCAGATTCCAAAACCCCCATCCTTTTCAAGACATAAGAAGAGAAGAAGAAAAGAACATGAGGATAGAGGAAGAAAAGGAGGACAGGATTTAGCCTAAAGCCCTTCTCACAAACATCTCCAGCTCTCCTTCCTGGATCTTGCTATGGATCCCTCTTTCTCCACAGATCTGGCATTGATTGCCCTTATCCTCCTTAGATATGCGATGCTGACACTCCTCCTTGCATCTGGCAATTCTCTTCCTCCACCACCCAAAATCTGAGATGGTGGCCTTCTTCACGGATCTGACGAGTTTGGCCTGAAACCTTGCCAGACTGCCCAGATCCAACATGTCTGGTGACGACAATCTCTCTTCTCTACATCCCATGTGGACCTCCTCCCAAGATGGGAAATTGAAGAGGAATTGATCAGGAGAGGGAATATTGATCTAGCATTCTTTATTTATTTATTTAACCCTAGCATGTATAAAGCGGTTGGACCCAGTAGTTCAAACAGTTGAATTATCTGATTCACTGGGCTGAACAAGTTATATAATATTCCATCAAGTCCACTCGCTTCTGCCTTAAACACTGGTTCACTGCTTCTGCTTCTGCTTTTGCTTTAGAAAATCATCAACACTATAATAATAACTCAGCCAACCAAGACTGACCACCAGATGAGGTCTAAATCAGGTCGCACTGAGTTAAATTTTAAGGGAAAAATACATGATGTTTTACAGAAATGTAAGACCTGATTTGGACCCTAACATGATCCATGATAGTTTTGTAATTTGTGACTAGTTACTTTTCTGTCAGCCAATTTAAATCCTTTTGTTGAAAAATACATCTTTTTTCTTTAACAAAAAATTCAGGGTTCTGGAAAAAAGTTGAAGACCTGATTTGACACCAATGTGATCCATGGTGGTTTTGTAATCTGGAACTAATTAGTTTTCTGTCAGTCATTTCAAACTACCTTTTGTTGAAAAATACATGTTATTTCTTTAACAAAAAAGAGGGTTCTGGAAAAAGAAAGTTGAACCTAATAATAATTCAATCACTCAAAATTAGTCAGACATGAAAAGCAGGTCTTATCCCTTCTAGGTACTTACCTGTATCTCGGGAAACCCATTCCAAGAACAGATGCAATATCAAGGTCTGACGCTCGAACAACAACTCGTTCATCCATCACCCTACATGCCTCATTCACAGCTGGAAAGAAAACCATCTCCAAAATTTCTTGGTCACTCACAATTATAGGCTACAAGGAATATTAAATCATATCAGGCAAACTCCAATCACAAATATACAGGTTTATGCGAATAGCAACAGAAGAATAGGATGACAAAAAACAAGTGAAACCTTTCCACCAGGCATGACATTAGCACGCCTTCTAGATTCCTCAACAATAGCTTGTATGCTAGGATCAGGTTTTGGTTTGCTTCCCTTTTCATGAATGTAGAAACCCTTCCCGTTGCTCTTTCCTGTCGGCAAAAAGCTCCATGAAATGCAATTTCCATAGATTGGACTCTTGAGTGGAAATGTAAAGTTGCAAGATCCAACATACAGGGAAATTAAGATTCAGTTCTTACCATTTCGCCCATTTTCTACCAACAATTTTACCAGATCAGACCGAAACATACGACCCCTGAAGGCGGAATCATATATTTCCCCAACTGCGAAATGCAGTCCATATCCACCCAAATCCTGAAGTCTGTCAATGCAATTAAACACAGAATTTCAACATAGCTGGAACATCACCAATCAATTAGAGATCAGGTACATTATTCCACATGGTGCTGCAGAACCCACCAACATAGAATATATGTCAGGAAAGGTTAGTCTGCTGCATGGGACAGAACAGTTGATCTGGATCCCTAGAAGAATGCATGTACACAACCTAAACATGCTGCACTCGAAATATGGGGAAGGATACTTATTCTACATACTCTCCGTCAGTTTCTTTCCTTGGAACTACTACCATCACTAACAAAACAATGGCAGAAACATTAGCAATACATATGCATCCTTTGAAAATACAGGGCGCCATGTCAAGTTCAAGACCAGAGTACTATTTATAGAGAGAAAAGGACAGATGCCACCACAAACATATGAAACAAAGAATGTGTATAACTGAAAATACTGAACAAATGAATGAAAGCAAGCTAGAAGAGTAAGTACTACTTTGCAATGTAATGACCTCATGAGAGAGGAAATGAACTGACAAATACCAATTTCATCCAGACCCCCCTTTGCCTCGAGCACTGTACAAAAGGTAATTTGTTTTATTGTAGGCTAACCTATCATAGTACATAGCTAGTTTTTTTAATCTTTCATTGAATTCAGTGGTTCCTGCTTATAGGTCTACATGAAAGAGACAAAAATGAAGCAGAGGTGATAACTAATGGAATGGGATAACACATTCATCTGCCAAAGAAGCTAGGAAATGCTTGCTTTTGCACATGTGCCTTTAAAAATCTAATACAGAAGATGAGCACAAAAAAGATACCACTAAATAAAATGGCAAGAGGGAAAAAACCTGTGAAATCAAAATAAAGCCAAAAAAGGAAAGAGTGCATGAAAGAGTACATAACCAAAAAGAAAGCAAGATGGAGAAAAAGATTGATAGGGTAAATATATTGAGGATACAAGTTCAATTTATTTTGTAAATTCCAAAAGGAAAACACCTTTCTTTCAATAGTACTGATAAATAGCAAAAGGACAAATAATCTCAGTAGATGAAAAAAACTTTATCTTCAATAAAGTTTTCTCTGGAAAATAAAAGATAATGATCGGTCCTCTTCCATATCTTCTACAGCAGATTATTAAGAAAAACAATTGCTATCTCGTTTTCTTCTGTCCATCTAACATCATTGCAAAACCAGTATGATGGGTAGAGAGAGCTTACTGAAAAGGGCCCATTGGCATGCCAAAATTGCTGATCACTCTATCAATTCTGAACAGGTCAACACCTAGATGAACCAACATATTTGCTGCTTGGTTGTATGGAAAGAATGTGCGATTAACTGCAAAGCCAGTGCAGTTTCCAACTACAACAGGGACTTTCTTTATAGTCTTCCCAACTGTCATGAGATCAAAGATTACTTGTGGAGATGTCTTCTCTGTCCGAACAATTTCCAGGAGAGGCATCAAATGAGCTGGACTGTTCATTACATACCTCATCAGTACAAAAATGATGTTTTCCAATTGATAATAACCGCATGAAGTGTGCATAAAAATTTTGGCGCGATCCCAGTATAACTCACAATGGAGGTGTATTATGCAAATGATACGAACTCAGATAGACTGATCTCAAGTTTCTTTGCATATTCAGTTTTAAATGTGTAAGACACAAGAAAAAACACAAATTTCAAAACAAAGAAGCTCATTTAGTGGTTGAGAAGAGATGCTTTTATTTAACACTCAAATTTGAAGTGGTTTGACATTCCCGCGAAACTAAATAACAGATTACATGAATCAAGAAAGAGTGTTGTGCAGTAAATAACTTACTCTTCCGCAAGTCTTTCGTTAGTACCATGGCTACTAATGATAGCTTCTCTCTAAAACAGCTCTGGAACTACTTGTAAATGTTATATGCATCTAGAAGATGCACCACTAGCTTGTATAGAGTAGAAGACAAGCTAGGCACCGTCTAAGGCCCGCCCTATCATGGATGTAGCTTGAGCTTGAATTAAAAACTTGAGGCCAGCCTATTCCAGCTAGACTCAATCCATTTAGAGCCCAACCATGCGAAAGACAATGTTACCTGGACTTGCACACTGCCAATTTAAAAACATGCTGACATGCATCGACATAATGTCAGGCACTTTAGATACCGAGGCTCTCAAACTGCAGATTTTTAAGATCAGGATCAACCTAAAATCGAAAAGACTTGGCTGAAACCTGGCGCCATGGGCCTCTGGGCCACCTAAGAAGCCCATTACTAGCCCTATTTTGACTCTTAAATTTGGATAGAGCATTAAAAACTTTTTAGTCATCTAAAAAACATGCTTAATACTCCTCCAGTAATATTTTGAGTCTTTTAAGTCATGAATATGTGAAACAAAAGCATAGATTAGTTACTTGAAAAGCCATTGTTCTTTAACTTATCATCATGTTCCTTTTCCAAACCACCTTACTTATTACTTCATCATATAGTTTACTACTTATGGTCAATTAAGGTTTCCAACAAATCTTGGTTTCTGGTATGGTACTTGTCTATTAAAATGAATCACCACTGATCTCTTAAGTTCATGACCTGAAAAAATGTGCCCCCAGAATCCGATCTTGAGAATGCGTTCTCTCTCCAACAATATTCAGATCAATCGAGGACGTGTTGGTTGCCAAAATGCATGTTGGAGGACACAACTTCTCAATATCAGCAAATATTGACTGTTTTAGTGAAACACTTTCAATAACAGCCTGCAGAACAAAAAAAGAAAGCTGTTAAAAATAGTTTTAGAGAAAGAATTTGGCAACACAATATAATAATTAACCACATCACATAATGACTGAAAATAAGAACCTTTAGCTAGCAATGCTTCTGTAACCTACGTAACCATTGTAACAAAACCCAAATTTCTGAAAGGTCTCTGAAGTAATATAGCTGCATATTTCATGTACACTGATATTTTTCAAGTTCTGAAACTGCTATGATTTAAATTTTAAACAGCCTCCATATTAAATCTAGCAAGCCAACAGGGTCTCTTGAACTATAAACAGAACGCTAACACCTGAAATATATAAATAAATTCAGTAATAACCGATAGAAGATCAGAAAATTATTTGCTATGATAAGTAGGCTTCTTTCATTCCATTTCATCAAACTATGAACTTGAATACAATTATACAGGAAAATTAGATGTAAATTACAGTATGAATAATCCAATAAATTGCCAGGATTAGTTGGAATTGAAACCTCTATAACCATATCAACATGCTTGAACTCTGAATAGTCCAATACACCCTTAAGAAGTGATAAGGCCTTATTCATCTTATCCTGTGTCAATGAGCCTTTCTTCATTAGACCTTCAAGATTGGCTGCAAGCAATAATATGGGCAGAAGTTCCTTAGAATAATGAACAGAAATCTGCATTGCATTTTAAAATACTATTGCTGGATAATCCTCTGCTGCAATCCTTACAGCTAAGGATCATAAACACACTACTTCGTGTAGAAAAATAGTTGACCTTAATGAGAGACAATTTGCATTTGGTGATAGTAACAGCAGAAAAAAAAAGGGAGGAACCATTAAGGTTTAACGCTTTACATACACACCTTCTATCATTTTCAGTCCCTTGTGCAGAAATTTGGAATCAATTTCCTTGAGAATGACAGATATGTTATTTAGTATAAGGGTGGTAGCTATGCCAGAACCCATTAAACCAACACCAATAACAGCAACCCTTTTTATCTGCCTAGGTCTGAGTCCAACATCAGTAACATTAGGTACCTGTCCAGACAATCAAATGAGTCCCAACCCAGATTCCCAAAATATTCAGACAAGCAAAAATTCAAGCACAAGACAAGATGATGACAAATAAAGCATATAGAATTTATCAATTGCATTGATAAGAAAAAAATATATAGATTTTTCAATTGTATTGATAGAAATAAAGCACATACATCTTACTAAAGAATGCTACATGCTGTAAAGGAAAAAAAAGGAACTGGAACACAGTTGAAAAAACAATGCATCTCAAGAAGAAAGATATGAGTTTTTTAGAGCGAAACTAAAAGTGCTTTTCTAGCACAAACTAGAAAGTGGCTTTTGAGAGAACAAAGGAAGTTTCGGCCACAACTATTCCTTTGAAACTGAAACTGATTGGTTTTGGCTGAGATCAATTCAAAACTGATCAAAATTTTTGGTGTGGTCTGTTTTGGCTTGGGAAGGCCTGCCTAGGCCCGATCCATTTGACCGGCCCAATCTCAGCCCAAAAGGGAGGCAAACCGCGTTTACCCCACGTACCAGCCGACGAAGACTCCTGAGACCTCTCCGGCGGTTTCGGCAGGGATGAGAAGTCCCAAGGTTGCGGAGACCCTAAGGCTCCTCTACAAAAGGCATCCCCTCCCCTCTATAGTCTTCCACCAATGATCATCGAGCCCCTTTCTCTCTCTTTTCCCAAGGTTGCGGAGACCCTAAGGCTCCTCTACAAAAGGCATCCCCTCCCCTCTATAGTCCTCCACCAATGATCATCGAGCCCCTTTCTCTCTCTTTTCTCCCTTTGAATTCACAGTTACCCATCTTCATGCCCGTCAGAGATCGAGGTTGGAGAGCTCGCCGGAGCCAATGTAAGCCTTCGTTTGCCTCATCTTTATTTTTCCCTTTGATAGATCTTTCCACTGGTTGAGAAATCCACTAGGAAACGGTGAAGAAAACCCCTCTTTATGCATCCCCTGTTCCGACCTTGTTTTTCTTCTTTCCGACAACCGCCACTGCCAGCGTTCATCGCCAAGGCTTCGGCCATTATCCCTGACCAAATGCCAGAGCCCCAACCGCCGGCAAGCTGACTGGTGCTTGGATTTGATTGGATCAAAGACCCCCCGCTCAACCCTTTTTTGGGTTGAATCCAACTGGCCCGCCGCTCTCCGCTGCCCGCCACCGCCACCGGCTACTTTCTCGCCGAACGACCATGATAAGCCACCAGTCCGCCTCCATCCTCTGTTTTGCCAAGAAAGAAGAAAAATGAGAAGAATAAGGAGAGAGAGATCCCATCCTTCTCTCTATGGACCCCAGTGAAGGGTCCCACCTTCCTATCCTATAGATCCAGGTTGAATACCCCAAAGAGGCCCTGAACCGCCCAGTTGCTCGGGCAACCTATCTACCAATTTTGTAGTGTTCCTAAAACCCACTGATGAGGAATCATGTTGAACGACCTTGACCCCGATCGAATTCGTACCGCATAATTCATTATTCGGATCGTCTGAGCCTAACCCACCCGAAACCGTCGAATGCCATCATCCGGCTAATCGTCCATATTGCTTATTATTTTAATTCCATTCAAATCATTGAATAGAAATTAATGTCGCTTTTAATATTTTTAAATAGATTTAGCAGATTCGTCTAGCAAAATATGACAGTCTAAGGCGGAAGAGGTAAGTAGATCTTGCACTCCTTATTATTTTTTAAATTATCATATGTTCTATCCATATGATATTGCTAATAAAGATGTCATGTTTTTCTTATAATTATGGATCAAAATATGTATTATGAAAATCGAGCTTTATTATGAAAAATGGATCCATGAATGTTTTAAATAAAAATAGCTTTATTATGAAATATGAATCTGAGCATGCCATTTAGTATTTTTCATCTATTTACGCGTATGTTTTAAGAAAAAGATATAAGTTTTCTAAAGGCTCTGAGATAGATATGTATGACCTTTAAAATTGAAAAAGATCGACATCCGAAGCTAGCATCCATACGAACACAGGCCCTGCCAGCGGGTATAAAGTTGGCATACGAAACATAAATCTATGTCGATTACAAACATGGCCCCTATCACGAGTACAAAGTGACCATAGCACAAATATTTGTGAGCAAATATTTTGAATTATGATATGGCTGGCAAAAAATGATTTATGAATTTATTTACAATATAAACTTGGAACCATGTTTATGAAATATTGATAGTTTATGTATGCATGATTGGCTTTATGACTTGTTTTTATATATTATACCATGAAATGCTTTATTTTTGCAATATCTCTTATTTTTTTAAATAATGCATTGACATGAAAAAACTTATGCTTGATTCGGTAAAGTAGTGTAAGATTTATTTACTGAGCTGTATAGGGTCAATAGGAACGAAGGATGGTCCAGATTTGGAGTTCGCGCTAGCAAGCTTGGCAATTTTATAAAAAAAAAATTAGTATTTTAATTGACTATGAATTTGTAGTTAATAATTTTCTGAATATTAAAGATTATGGGTTTGGTATTTATGTTTGAATTTAGACGCTCTGAACTAGTATTGGTTTTATTTAATGGATGATGAAATTGAACTTTTAATTATTATTTTTTTTTGTGATGGATTTGGAAGCTAAGATGTAATGGTCGGCTTCGTGTTATCGTGGGTTCCACCCCTTTGTAATATGGCTGTGTTTGTCCTAGATTTAGGGCATGACATAGCTGGTTTCAGCCAGTTAGGGTTAGTTTTAGTTGGTTCTGACGGAGTTTCAGCAATTTCCATCAAAAGCAGATTTGTAGCTTTCATTGCTCGAAGCTATTTTCAGCAAATTTCAAATGACACATATGATATGCAGCAGATGTAAATTGCATGTACCAAGAGTTTGGAGAGGGAGACAAGATGAGGGTTTGAGCCAGCGTAACAAGGTTTCCATGAGGAACCCTAAAAAAACTGCATGCTGGAAGGATAGGTCCCTACCATGTCTTGTAAAGGATTGATGCAGATGCTTATGATTTGAATTTTATTAAAATAGAATGGATTAGGTAGATTGCAAAGACATAAGGTAGACGGCAAAATAGTGACGAGTTATGCTGGGTCCATGCATGCCCTTAGAAGGGCATCCATTAACCATGGTTTGAGACTTTCTTTGATTATCCCCTCCTTATTTAACATGCCATTTTTTGTTTTCACAAACAAATAAGCTCGCCCTTGCTATATCAGTTTAACATTTTGAAAGAAAAAAAATGCTAGCAATGTTTTTACATTTTGAAAAAAAATATTAGCATTTTTTTGCATTTTCTAAAAATAATATTTTGAGAGGGATCACAATCAATTCAGATTATATACCAATTATTTTTTTGTAATCGTTATCAAAATGTTATAGAAAATAATAGCCATGTGGGAAAAAATAGACAATGAAAAAGAAATAAAGAAATTGAAAGCACATAATCAACAAAACTACCTTAGAAGTTGCACGTTGTGCAAAAAAGACATGGACAAGCCCCTTCGAAGTGCTTGATAAAACCAACTCCTTAAAAACCTTTGCTTCCTGCAGATAGAAAATCAACGTTAGTACATTATAGTTATACAGATATAAAGCTTCAGCACCTCATAAACATGATCAAGAAAAATTTTACATCATAAAATCTAGTGGACTACACTGAAGGACCGATGTAATAGAATGGAGTTTTCTTTTTCTCTCTTCCAAACTTGAGAGACACTGAAGTCCTTCAGATAACATTGCTTTCATGCCAAGGCAGAAAGAATATGGAGTTACCTCATGGTAACTCATGATTACAGGACAGACATAACAGGCTACAAAATCAGCAGTATGTAACATTAGGCTCTGAAAATGCATCCTCATTTCAAACACATCACTTGATATCGATCGTTATTCTGGTTATCCATGTAGGATAGAAATTCTATATGTTCTGTCTCTTGTTTAATTGAAGGTTAAGGTTCCTGCTGAAATATCTGCCTTATATAATAACAAAAGTAGAGAGAGCTTCCGCTGTTTCATGCTCACCTCATCTAAACTCTCACCCAGAGCTATTCATTTGACATTTTGTTGATCAAATTTCCAATAAGCACTAAATGGAACACATAGTGGAAATCAATTGCTTGAATTCAGATGATCACACATTACTAAAGAATGGGCCTACAATCCTGCTCGCTTCATGCATCGGACTCTAGACAATGCTCTGCATTGCCTAATACTGCATGCTCATTATCATGGCACGTAGAGGAAATGCACACTTACCTTCAGAACACCAGCATATCCTCCAAAAACGACGCCTTCCTGAATTGCATCAAGGCATACTTGGTGCTGTGGCATATTTGGAGCTATTCTCTTAGCTTGTTGCCTAGCAACTTTCAATATTTCATGCGCTTCAGCAAGGGAACCAAGTCTGTCAGTTCGACAAAGAGAGTTAATCCAGGGTTTGCATCGTTCAGCAATTTCTAAAGCCCAAAGTCGTGATATCTTTATCAACTCTTCAGGGGGGACAATGGCATCAATAAGGCCATACTCTTTCCCTTCCTTGGCACGGATTGACTTTGATAGCTGCATGAAAATATTAGTAGCGTGCCTCATTATCAATTTTAAAATATTTAAGATAGCGAACTTTATGGATGTGAATGAAATGCTTAGAAAAAACAAAAAGAAAGGAAAATGTCATGTCAAGATTAATTCTTCAACAGCATAGTGTCATTTTCATTATTTATTAGTACATGCTCATTGAAAATAAATCAGTAGACTCCATTGTGCCAAGTTTGAAATGCAAAGAGGTGAACAGGAAAAGGCATAAAAAAATAATCAACATCACAATGGAGTGGGTTCACCTTAAATAGATGTCACAAAAACAGATTAGTTTCCAAAAAATTACAGGCATATTTAGGCTGTTAATGAAAATCATTATGCAAGGTGATTGGTTGAAGTGTAAACAAAATATACTTCCTTTAAGACAACAAATCTCCCGGTGTAGGTTTTGCTGTGTCATATGTTGACCTAGAAACACCAGATCTTGGAAATCCCACTGTCTAACCATATGAATGTCACAAATTAAACCACAAATCCTTCTCAATTCTCAGAATATATATCAAGGGCTTTAGCATCAAAATGGCCCCATTTAACCTTTTGAACACCACGAATTAAGCCACATACCCTTCTTGATGCTCAAAAAAACACATATTGAAGGCCTTTCTCAAAACAATTCAACTAAGTTGAGACTCCTTTTAACTTTTAAAAAAAGTAGATTCACTCCACAGTATGAAGAACACAAGTACAGTGGGGCACAGCAGAAGTCTGTAAATCATGACAACTGATAGAGAACCTCCAATAGGTTCAGTCATGAGCTAAAACATTGATGATCGACCAAAAGAACTTAAAAAGTTTGCAGGGAAATGTAATTAACCATATTTACAATGATGGAGTTGTGTAGCAACAAAAGGTTGATACCAAACCAAAAGGTTAGCAAGATCCTCAACTAAAGTGGGACGACCATAATTTACTAAATTTGGAAAACAAGGAAAGCAAACCACAGTTATTAGAAGACCTGATGCCCAATAATCCAATGGTATTGGTTGCTATTACAAGTTGTTACGTTACATCATATGATAGGAAACCATCCAGAATAAACGTCAAACTTTCTTATATTCATGGCCTAGAATATGGTGATGTCTAGAAGAACACTGACAGTGTTAGGACTTATTTTACAAAGTTCAAAGGCAATACAAAATACAAAGGATCTAATCACCTGATCAGATATTGAATAGGCACAGACATAGATGATCTTTTAACATTATCAAAGGAGGGTTTATAGCAGAGCACAGGCCTCACTGTCTATTTCAAACTTCAAAAAATGGTAAATATGTTTGTTTTTGAATACTTTAGTTAGGAGTCATGATAGGAGTGTTTTGGAATTTTCTGAAAAACAGGCACCTGTCTAATAGTTGGCAGCATCTTCTAGTCATAATTATGCCAAGATTTAGGTGGAAGAAGAGTAGAAGGGCATCAACTTCCACAGACGTATCTGGTAGTTGCATTGCAATGTTGGGAAATCCTATTTCAAAGAGAGCCTTAAAGTCAGTAAAATTATGTTTTAGAGGATCCTAGTAGACATAGTTCCACAAAGATTCAATGTGAAACCTAAAAAGTGACTGCTATGTAAATGAAAAAGAGTGGTTTATAGATCCAAATCACCTAGATTAACTACTAGCTAGGAACACAGTTTAAGATTTAGGGTTCAATCCAAAAGGGATGAAATTGCTTACTCTTCAGAAGGATCGCTGCTTCATCTAGTAATAATTATTTTATAATGCTATCTCCAACAGAACCATAAGTTTCATAATAATCTTTAATCCTAAATCACACCCTTCAATCTCATAATTACTCTACCTATTCCCATGTAATAAAACCTTAAGTTTTCGACATTATCCTCTCAATTTTCATGTTATAGTCATTAGCTGCACTTAAATACCATACTCTGTTTCTTTAAGATTTTATTTCGAGCAATTCTTAGTTTGCAGCATGAAATCCACGTGAAGCTGGGCCAGATAATTTTAGGTTCAATCTGATAGCAGCCAGTCCCACGAGTAGCCAGCCCGAGAGCAAGAGCTTAGATAGGGAAATATGACAACCGAGAGATCAAGTATTATTGTCTGGTTTTGGAATGCTAATTGAGACCAATAATTTTCAAAGTAACCAGTTTTGAAAGCAAAGCAGAAAGATAAAGGACATCTCTAACAAACAGAGGCAGCTCAAACTCCACAAGCAGAGGGAAATGATGAAACAAATGCACGAATGCATATGGCTTTGTTCCTATGAGTGATCTGAGGTGAGAAGAAGACATGGAGATTTAAAATCTTCCTATTTCTAAGTCAACATGAAGCCATTATTACTTGTTTGGAGGATGCTGAGCATTTGTATAAAAAACAAGGTAAGGGTACAAAAAACATATATTGTTGATATTGGTTAATGGTATGATACCAGAAAAGAAGAAAACTTCTTGGAAAGCCACAATCCCATGCATACATTGCATGCATACATCACACCATTAATTTTAAATATCCACAAAGCTTCTTGTGGTCTGGAATAAGTAAAACTCACCAGCATCATTTCTATAGCCTTTGACAGCCCTACAAGCCTTGGTAGACGCTGGGTGCCTTAAAGTGATCAGTCTCCAAGTGAGATTATCATTAGTAAAATACACAAACAAAATAAATCACACTCAGCTCCAAGGATATATGAAAGCAACATTACCTCCAAAACCAGGAATAACTCCAAGAGTCAATTCTGGTAATCCAAGTTCAGCTTCAGGAGAAGATATTCGAGCATGACAACCCTAAAGAAAATTAACCGCCAGAGTTTTGAGAACCTATTCCAACAAGAATGGTCAGACTGCAGTTTGTACAGAGCACAGACCATTGCCAACTCCAAACCACCACCAAGTGCAAGTCCTCGAATAGCTGCAACAGAAGGCTTCTTGGCATCTGTGAAAAAACAGTACACAATGATTACAAATCCATGAAATAAAATCTTCATCAATGATCAGATTGAGCATCATAAAGACTTTTTCAAACATTAGCAACATAAAGAAAACTACAGAAGCACTAGCAGAGATAAAATGAAGACCTTCAATTATATTCACCACAAGTTCAACAGATACGTCTGGTAGACGTGATAGATCTCCTGCAAGGGAACAATTGCCCAAGTAAACCAACAGTGGTGTTCCAAATTAGTCAAATAAGAATTATCATAATCGTGCATTCGCAAAGGATCTCATACCCGTCTTGTGGATTTCAGCTAAAACATTGATATCAAAACCACCAGAGAACTTGCCCACATCGCCTTAATAGCAGATTCATGTATCAGCAACCATGCAAGATAAATTAGTCAGCTTGTTGCTTGCTGTGATATTTTGCTAGGATTCACCACATCAAATTAAAACAGGAGATAGCTAGAACATTTCATCAAGCCTATCTTTATAATAAAATGTCTAAGTGTCAACCTACACTCCAATAGTCAGCTACTAAAAATCATGATCTTGATCAGAAGACCAATAGGAGAAGTCCGCTGGCACGAGCTGGACTCTATCAGAAAGCCTGCCGTGCTTAAGCTAAGATATCTTTCTTCTTCCGAAACACGTTTGAAATTGTATAACTTCTGAAGTGGTGCACATATTTCTCTGATTTTGTTACTGTTTGACAGAAAGGAGAGATTCATGAAATCATTAAACATTTATGTTTCCTTACAAGACCTTTTTGTATGGATATTCTTAGCCAAAAATCTCCTGGCTATTTTTCTAATAAGCTTTAACCTTTACCAAAACTTATTGCAACAATCTGTTCTTCTGCGTAAATTTCTAGATTAGAAATAAATCTACAAGAAGAAAGGACTTCAAAGTATGAGACCATTCATAAGTAAAAGGAGATCCAAAAATAGTTTTATAATGTAAAGAACAATCTCTGATGGTAACGAATATTCTCAGGGACAAACGACAGAAAAAACAGCATACATACAGAACGACAATAAAAGATCCACGAAGGAGTATGGGCACTGCTTCTTTAGCATGACTGAAAATTTTAAATAACAGCTGATTAAATTAATTGAACTTTTTTAACTTTAGGTGAACTAGACTAACTGATAGAAAGAGGGGAGAATAATGCAATTGGATATCAGGAAAGCCTGAACCTCTATCAAGAACTTCAGGGATGACAAATGATGGAAGAGATACTTAACAACATAAATATTCTCCTTAATGTTCATTTAACATTCATCTTTGTTTTCTACAATTATAACAGTCCTTCGCTTCATCAATAATTATTGACGCTTTTTTTATATGAATAAGTGGAAAGGCGCCCGGAAGGGAGGGGCACTCATGATACTTTATCAGGACTAACAGCTTAAAAAGTTTATTCTTTTACGGGTCAAAGAGAAAATACAAGAACTTTTGACAGAGAACGCCTAATTAAAGTAAACAAGATAAACAATGCACCAAAGATAGAACTAATCTTCAAGAAAACCCTAGAAAACATCAGAATCTCACCTGTTAACACAATGGCCTTGACGTCATCTCTATTCATCGCTTCGGTGTACTTCTCCTTCAATCCAGCAATAACTACACCAAACCAATGTAATCCCAGTCCAAGAACAAGTGAGTCCACAAAAAAACAAAGGGAAAAACTGAACTATTCAATCAAGGAAACCCTCAATTCAAGAAAAAGCGTCCCTCGAACCCAAATTCAAGAAAACAAAGGGCACAATACGGTTCGCAATTGAAGAAACCAACGAAATGAGAGAAAAAAATAATCAAAGAATCAAAGGAAACGAGAGAAGCGAATCAGAAAAAAGAAGTGATCGGAATTACTCATGGGATGCAACGCATTGACGGGAGGATTGGAGATGGTGATCACCGCGACTCCGTCGCTCCCAACCTCCATCGAGACCCGAATCCCCGCCATATCTCGTCTAGCTAGCTAGGGTTTTCGACTCGAATTCTCGGGTCTCTACCGATCAGCAGCAAGAGACCACCTCTTCTCCACAAAGCCGGTGACAACCGGGGCCAATTACTCGCTCGGCGAGATATATTTCCCAGGGACCGCCTGCGCGGCAGCCTTTTATTTGGTGCCGAAACTAACTTCGGCTAAATCGTGCGAGTCTACTACAAGAAATTCACTTATAGAGAACCAACAATCGATCACGACCGCACGACTGATATCTCCTGCCCGATCCCGCGTAACCGTGGCGGTCTGGATTGATTCCTGGTGCGAGTCGGAGACCTCGCGTTAATTGCTCCGCTGGAATACAAACACAACCGTCGGATCGTTTCTTTGAACGGCCAATAGATGCTTAGAAAGCCAGAGCCCAGCGATAAGTGGGAGGTATTTATAATCGTCCGCGGAGCAACGTACCGGAGCCTGCGTTGACGTCGGGCGCCAACTTCATTCGTATATATTTAAAAAAAAAAAAGTTAAAATACGAGGGAGATTAAGGGTGGAGATGATCGGCTGAAAGGTCCATTTCGAAAGGGACACGATTCAAAGCAAAAAAAAAAAAAAAAGGGACACGATTCACCGAGTCAAAACGTCAAAACAGGCGTTTCCAAGTACACGCGGGTACACGCGGCATCCGACGGTTAGGAACTTAAGGTGTTCCGTGCGACAGTTCGTGTTACTGATCTGTGGCAGTACCGTATCGTGAGAGAGCAGGAGAGGTCCGAGAGGATCAGAGGATAAAGGTCGTGGAAAGGCGTCCGAATCCTTAGCTCTTTCCGATGAAAGGATTAGGTGACGGCGGTCATGATCCTTATGTCGTTGCCACTTTGCTAAACAGAACAGGGGAGATGGGTTCAGCAGATAAATATTATTTGATCTAAGGTATTTGATGATCTTTCAAATTAGACAATGTCTATAGAAAAGTCAATGGAGTTACAAATTGAGTAGCTTCATACGCGACTAACCATTCTGACGATGCTTTTTTTGTTAAAAAAAAATGACATATCTAGTACATTCTGAAATATGTTGTATTTTAATTATTATTATTATTTTGATACATTCGTATATAATTTATCATTTTCAACCCAAAAAAAAATAAAGAAATGCATCCTCAAGTCAATATGGGGCTTTGAGATTCGTGTTTGGACACCATACAGACAGGTTGGTTGAGCTTGTGTTTCATCATAGCCTGCAATAGGACTAGAGTTTCTGCAGCATCACAAGCGCAAGACATGCCAAGAGGGATAAAATATGTGAAATATATGCGAAAAAGAGGCCTCACTCTGAAGCTTCAATTATAAAACAGCCGTACTTGAACAGTACTAACTTGTAAAAATAAATAAAACCTAGAGCTTGAATCAATGTAGGCTAATTATTTGTCTTGTTTGTGTGGTGTGGGACTTGGTATTTGGTTGGTACCGTAGCTCCGCAGGCATAAATTAGATGGGGTTGGTGCATCCAAGAGGACCATCACCTTTGTATAGCTTGCTATTATTCCATCAGCCGATCTAGGAGGGAGGAAAAATAAATTAAGCAAGGGACAAAGGTTCTATTGGCCCACCCATTTATCATGCTCTCGTAGGACTTGAACCAAAGCATTGATAATTTAGTCATCTAGGACGTGTTGGAACCTAATACATAATCTATGCTCGTTGGTGCTTCCGAGACTTGGTTTGGTTTGGTGTAATTTTTCTGGAGTTGAAGGTGGCTAGGAACCTCATCAACTTTTGGGCCTTTCACGTCAATTGGAGAAGAACAAGTCTTAGAATGTGCCTCCGCCTATCTATGATTTTAAAGTAGACGAGTGGGATCTTAAGAACTTGCTGATTTATTTCAAGTAAACATGGTGAGATTTCTTTTTTTTTGTGCTGGTAGCTGACCTTAATACAAAAATTGTTTTAGCAAGTGGGCCGTTCTTTGAAGCCCTTTCATCGGAGAATTGCTTCTTGTTCTTCACTTTTGGGCCTTATATTTTTGTATTAAGGATCCATTTGGTTCGCTAGAAGAGAAAGGAAGAAAATATGATCAACAAAAAAATAAAAAAATGCCTCGTATTTGATTAAAGCTTTCAAAAGAGAAAGAGATGGAAAAGTGCTTGAATAAAATTTTTACATTTCATGAAAAAGAAAAATTCATGTTGGATATAGAAAAATCAAATTCTCATTGATTGGAAACTAAGACATTTTTTTTCCAAAAATGCTGTTAAGCTTTTAGATAAAATTGGACAAGAAATTTTTTTTTTATTAAGGGCATGGCAGATATTTTGCGTATAACTTTTTAAGAAAACTAGATACTCAACCCAGCATAAATCACTTTATAATGATTTTTACATGGCCAACTAAATATGCAAAAAAAAAAAAAAAAAAAAAAAAATTGAAGCGTCATATATTCAAACATGAATTTTATAAAAAAAAAAAAATTTAATTTAAAAAAATTCTGCAAACCAAACAAGTCTCAAGAAGGACTGGAGTTGAAGTTAGGCAGCCAACCTGCTTTGGGTTCGCAAAGATTCTTCCTTATTTTATGCCCCCGCTCTAAAGAGGATACAGTGAACATTACACGTTAGCGAAGACTTGCATTTGGCTGGCGTTTAACAAAAACTCGACCTAACATTAACACTGTTTAGCGTCATCCGGTTTCCTGTCGGCATCCACCAACTTCTACAAGTTATCGACTTCAAAAGTTTGCATCCGTACTATATATCATGTACTTTTGACCTTTGCTCAGGTTGGTCAAAATTTCTTGAATCTTTTTTTTCCACAAACCTTTTCAGTTTTCAAATGAAGGTGCAACCACCGTGGCCGCAGCCACTGAAAAGCATCAAGGAGAGGGAACCAGTCCATGCAGGTTGAAGAGACTCATTTTTTTAAGGCTTTGCTAATAATATATCTTCTGGTCCTAGGAAGGGAGGATAAGTAGCTGGGCAGCTTGCAGTCATTCAAGGTCACTTACCCAAATCCAACTGTATCCTAAAACTAAGGCTTTACTAATAATATATCTTCTGGTCCTCGGAAGGGAGGATAAGTAGCTGGGCAGCTTGCGCTCGTTCAAGGGTAGTGTATCCAAATCCAACTATATCCTAAAAATAAGAAGATCCAGCATGAACTGCTTTGAAAGGCATATGTTTCAAGCAACAAAACGTTAGATATTATTTAAATTTCTTGATCCTATATAAGTATTCATGATCTACCCAGCAAATAACTGATATGAGACTAAACATATGTCTGCACGGGTCTTCACATACTCTCTCCATTTAAGCCCCGACGTTCTCGTCAAGCTAAGGGTTCAAATCTATTCAAATTTAATCACAAACATCATGAACGACCCATGGTCAGCTCCAATGGACCCGTGCTGTAGTGTCTCCTAGTCCACATAAGTTATGGGTCGGGTCCGCTCTGATATCATTTATAACAACCGAAAACTCCGCCTAAAAAAACTAACCGAAAGGTATTATTTAGGTTTATTGATCCGGTATAAGTACCCAAGATCTATCCAGCAAATAACCGATGTGGAACTAAACATACGCCCCCACGAATGCTCACATAATAAATTGACGATCTCTGGTCAAAATCTTTACAAATTGTGCCATGCAAATGCTTATGCGCATTAATATAATTATTGAGGCCTAGAAAACGAGTTCATAACATAGCAACTATTGTTCAGAAGATTGCCTGCACCAAAAGGAAGATGTCACGGAAAAGAGAACAAGGTCCATAGAGTCTTCGCACAAGCAATGCGATTCATGGGAATTTTTGTACCACAAGGTCTGCCGATTATCCAGACCTTGATGTAGAAACGCAACAGATACCAGTTCGTTGAAGTAGTACCCAATTTATATGTGGGCAAGTGAAGGTTAATTGTGATGCATCATGGTATGAACGGAAAGATGGTGAATCTCACAAAGATGGCTCAACAGATTTACATGTTTCTTGTGGAAGTCATACACTAAAAATCAGAATCCGAAGAAACAAAAACGAAGATGAAGAACTTTGTTCCGTCAGCAAGAACAGAATGTAACAACTGATGCGAACCGGTGAGATACGTTCTTCAACATTCCTTCCTTGCAAACAGTTGGCACTATGAAAATGGTCCGCTCAAAATTCACTACCTGTGTACTAAACCTCGTATAGGTACCATCATGATACAAAAATCGGTATGCCTGGTATAGATGATAGTTCAGTGTATGGACACTCGGTACGCTCTCCATATCATGTATGAGTTCCGGTATGGTATGCTATGCACTATATGCTGGTAACATTCATATCATTGGAGAAAGAATTCCAAAATCAATTCACAAAAGTTTAACTTCTTTTAGCTCTCCTTGGATTAACATGAGAACAATAATATGAGGCTTGGTCTCTGAGTTCAGCATTTCTGAAATTTGCTTTCTACACCAGGACTTGGCACTTTCGAAATGAAAATGCAGTTTAAGTAAACTTTGAGTCTAAATCCTGATGCACTGAATTCAATGACTTACAACATTCTAGATAACATTATTTTTTTTAAAAAAATACCCTTCAAGGCTCTTGTTACTAACAAGAACTCTGAAACCTTCGTGTTTAACAATAACAAAGGAGTATCTCAAATTGCTCTAATCAATCTATTTCACTTTTGCCTCTCTAGATTAAATGTATGTGATTAAAACCAACAGACAACAGACAAATGGGGAGGCAGAAAAGAAGAATATATATAAAAGAAAGAGTCAAAGTGAGAACAGCAAATCATTTAGGAAAAAAAAAATCGAGAAACAAAATAGAAAAGGGCCCACTCACTGATTTTACAAGCTCCCAACATTATTACCAGAAGGTTTATTTGGCTTTGCTTTGGCCATATTGACAAGATCACCAAACAGCTTATCCTCAGGCTTGGGTGGTTTGTTGGACTGCTGCAGGTAAGAAGAGGTCATAGGTGTCTGGTAAGAGGGAGTCATGTTCACATATGGGCTATTATCTTGCATGGAAAGCCCATACATTCTCTGAGAGAGCTCATTTACACCAGCATAAGGGTACATGGGTCTCCTCTGATCATAAAACTGAGCCTCTGGCTGCTGTCCATATCCATATACTGTCAGCTGACTACCTTGCATGGGTTGTTGGTGCATTCCTGCCATCTGTCCTCCCATCATCATTTGAGAATATATACCCCCAAGCTGGCTGTTCTGCATCGGTGGAGGATACATGCCTGCAAACTGACTGCTCTCCGTAGTCTGCATTGGCTGAGGTTGCGGACCTCCCAGCTGGTTGCCTTGCAATGATTGGGGATGCATGCCTTCCAGACTGTTGCCCGGCATTGGTTGGGGAAACATTCCTTCCAGCTGACCACTTTGCACTGGCTGAGACTGCAAGGTAGGCAATCGGTTACTCTGCACTGTTTCAGTTTCCCAGGGTGGTGGGGGGAGAGCTCCAGCTTGATCATTTGCCCCTGTTACGAAAGATGATAGCAATCATAGGCCAGTCAATATGCCTATAGAAAATTATCAAAAACATCCTGAGTGGGAAACCTGTTTTCACAAGAAACAGTTTTGGAATCAAAGTACAACCAAAACTGCTGCTTGTTATAAGTAACCAATCTGGAGTTTCATACAGCACTTGCTTCATTCTGTCTCGACCCATAATTTACCAGTGTCAATCAATAGAGATATTTAGCACAAAAAAATTTCAAGTAGGCAACCTTATAAAAAACATGTAGGCATAACTACAATCAAAAAGCGGAGTTGGAAGTCGAGGAAAAAAAAGGTACCAGTGTTTACCATAACCTAGTGCCTGCTGCTGTGGATTTAAGCCCAAAGCAACCTGACCATTCCATGTAGGACTCGCATGGTTCAATTGAGCTCCTTGATCATAAGCTGCCTGCTCATATTGAGGAGCACCTAAGTTTGGGACACCTCCATTAGGATAAAGGGCAGGCAGTTGTGGCTGTTGGGGCTGTGTCTGAAGCTGGGGTGCAGCAAGATATGCCTGTGATGCTGGAAGTGTGGAATGTGAATCAAAAGAGTTGGAAGTATTGGCATTGCTACTGTTAGCGTTATTCTGGGGAAAAATGTCCACGAGAGCTAAAAGGTTCTGATCAGAAGCAGAACTGGCAAGCGGTTCACTGACAGAAACAAGGGCCAGTGGATTCTCATTTTTAGGTGTACTGTAGTCTTCCCCACTAAGAAGATCAATATGAGGATCAATTTTTGCTGCTGGAGTTGTTGAACCATTAGATGCTAGAGGTGCAGGCAATGATAATTGCTGAAGAGGAGGCTGGCTACTTGTGCTTGCACCTGTACTGGACCTACAGAATTTTTTCACAAGCATTAAACATGGAAATATGTTATTGAAATCAAAAGAAAAATCCTCTGCTTAATTAGTGACTCATATTTGCAATGTAAGCCAAAGACATCCAGGTTTTTCAAATATTTGGTAAATTACTTTCAAAGTCTAATCTTAAGGCTAATCAATAAACTGCACATAAGAAGTCCAAGTTAATAAATTTCATATTAATCCAACTATGGTACATGCCTGTCTACTGGAAAACATGAACATGTTCAGACCAATGAGATTTTTGTAACCCTTAATAGCAGCTAATATGTTCTGGGTTAACCAATGGTAACGTTTGAGATGCTTAAAATTGACACAACTTCATCACATATACTACGTAAGGGAGAAATAAATGACTTAGAGAACATGGAATACCTTTGATCTGGCTGTACTGCAGAATTATCAAGATCTACTAATGCCCGAAGTGATTTGGGTTTTTCCACACGAACAGCAATTCCTGCAGCAATGGCATCATGTTTTGCTAGCACACGCTGCAAGTCATCATTTAGAGCAAGTCCTTGGGCAAGTAGTTCCTCATCCCTGTAACAAATAGCTAAATAACCTATTATACAAGTCGATAGGCCATAATCTTCTTTGAAGATAAATAAGTGCAAGACTTTATGATGCAATCTGACAAATGTTAAGTTCAGTATTGATAATTACAGAAAATGCAGCCATACGACCAAAAGCATGACTTCTGCACAACTCTTGTTCAACAACAGCGTTAAATGTGTGCATGCATGTGAGAGAGACAGAGAAGGGGGGTTCTATAGAAGAAAAAAGGTTAAAAAAAGAAAAAACTAAAAAGAAAGTATTATGTGTATTATAAGAACCAAAAGAGCTGAGCTTGGGGGGGGGGGGGGGGTGCAATCTTCCAAAATATTATGTATTTCTTTTTAAATTTATGCCGGCATAAGGAAAAAAGAAACAATACAAAGACTTACGAGGTTGTGTTCACAAGCTGTACCACTCTCTGTTTGTAAGTACGGCACTGTTCGACGAGGTCAACGATTACTTCCTGTCTCAGTCCCTGCATATCAGCATTAACACAGGTCAGCAGTTGTGCTTTTAATGACTATACGAACTTTGTATTGAATAATCACTGGACAAATTGGAGCATCAATATATTAATCAACAAACCAGCATGTGAACATGAAGGAACTCTTGGGTTTTGAGAATTAAGTCCGATAAAAATACATGAATAAGTAGCCAAGTTAATGATTTCAACTGCAGAATTTTTATCATGATCCTCAAGAAAAAGTTGCATCCAACGTTTTCGACCATTGGCATATATTGTTGTCAAATAGAAGTAAAAAAGAAAAGAATATCAATAGTATTTTCTCAAAAAATTAATTAAAAAAAAATCAAGATATGATGAAAAGCATCATAGTACAGGATACCTCTCTGTTTCCAGGATCTAAAGCATTCAGCATTTCTGCAAGAACATCCATGATTCCACGAGCATTCTGAATTTCTGTCACACTGAGAAAAAAAAAGAATTTCAACACAAAGCAAAGAATTGGAACTTAAAATGCTAATCCAAATGGAAGAAATTGAAGATAGAATTGCACCAATTATTGCATGATCCTAAATAAAGGAAAGGAATTTCTACTAGCTCGAGTGAGGAGAGGACAACCTCCAAATTGTAGAAATAACCATTGTTTTTATTTGATTCAAAAGAAACATAAACATGTTTTTGTTTCATACTAACATACTTGACATATCATTTGATAAAATAAAATTTACTCGAGACATAAAGTGATCTAATACTGAATCTTTTTTACTAGCTGCAAGTTTTATCTTGAGTCAAAATGAAGTTCAAGGAATCATAAGGTATAAACATGTTGACCACTTAAATGTTCTATCAGCAATTATTTCATCTAGTTCCAAAGAAAATTCCTCGACCTAATTTTGTCTATCAGATTTAATATGTGGAAAAACAACATAGTGAAAGTTAGAGATAGAATAATTGGCACCATAACCACTGATCATATGCAATTAGAAGTATCGTAATTTGTCCAAAATGTAGATGTCAGAAGTTAGAACTGCACCTCAAAACAGGAAACTCAGATCCCACTGATGACTCAGGTGCTTCTTGTTGATAATCAGGATTTTGCAAAGATGGTGGATAGGATCTTAGAGGTTGTTTCTGTGGAGGAGTAAATATAGGTGCAGATCTCTCAGGTCTCCGAGGAAATACAGCTCCAGCACGCTGATGGAGGGGGGAATTTTAAGAGAACATTTAATTAGAAAGAGAGTTTTTGCTGAGATATTATAATTATTAAAACATGAACCAACACCATGATGATTCTCCCACACTCAAACAAGACAGTAGCTTTTGTGAGATAGTGTAACTTGCTTGGCAACAGATTTGGATGGTAGATATATATCTCACAACCTAGCTCAAATAACATGAAAAATAGTCTAGCATACCAACAGCTCCTGGTAAGCTGCATAATATTGTGGATATCTTGCTCGTGGACCACCAAAAGCTTCTTGCCAGGTATCTATTAATATTAAAATCCTCTCCTTGACATGAAAATCAGGCTGCAGAATTAAAAAGATTGGGATCAGTTGAGATTTTCATCATTTTCAAGAAAGAAATAGTAAATAAGGAAAATTTTAAATTAAATATTTGTGACCTTTCTTTTCACTATCTTCACCATCTCATGCAGTATATCTTTCTCAGCCACATGCATATGGACTATGTCTCCACAGTTTTTTATCACTGTTTCCAACAGCTGAAATATGATTAAGAGAACAAAGCCTATATTAGTGTAACATAATTACCATATGAGCCCTTCAACCAATTTAAGAATGACCATAGAAATTAATGATACTTCTGAAGTACCAAGAGCCTTTAAGGCCCTTAACCAACAAGTTTTGTTTGATCTCTATCATCTGACTTTGGTGGCTATCAACTGGATGCTCGCCATAAAAATGACAGGTTATCAACCAGATAGTAACCCTTTGAATTGGTGCAAAATTTCAGGCCATTGCATCTTTATACAAGAGAGATTGCCAGCCATAAAACCTTAAGGTCACCTAAAAAGACATATGGAAAAATTCTTTTCTGAAACACATGAAAACAAGTGTTTTTTTATTTTCTTCCCAAAGGGAACAAAAGTTTCTATTTTCTAGAAAGACAAAGCCCTTAAGATTGAGTGCTTTCTCCAGGATTTTTTCAAGCCTATCCTATTAAACAAAATTTTAAAAATATGGAAAAATGAAGTATGTGTATGCGTATCTGCAGGTCTAAGCAAATGCAACAGCATCAAATCAAGCAGAATTTTCTTCAAAATGTTAATAATTCTGAGAAGGCATGGGAATAACAGCACAGTGGGATATGGATACGAGTATAATTAAGTCTTCAAGCAATAAAACAATGGAGATGGAGAAAAAGTGGTCCCAAAAGACTAGCAAGGGACAAAAAATAAAACCCTAGGGTACTAGCAAAAATGAGGATGGAGGTGCTGCTATGATGGAGATCTTGGATAAAAATGAATGACTGAAACTGATAAACATTGCTAACTAAGATGATGGTGATATGAGTCAAACTATGCAAGGCCATAACTATCAATAGTGCTTATTAGAAAGAAAAGAATAACCCACAAGGAAGATAGGCGAAATACCATATACACACAAGCAAAGGTATCGTATCATGGTTTCTGAGAACAATTTCTAGGAGAAAAATGGTTGTGTGCAATGCCCACCGCAGCCAAAATGAAACTGTCACCTTTTAAGCTGATTTCCTCTGCTTAAATATCTCTAAGCACAAAAAGGCAAGTATTTCCCTAATAAATGGATGATTTGAATCATACCAGTTTCATACAAATAGCTATTGTGTCCTAATATGAAGAAATATATACCCCTAATAGCTAAACTCTTCTCAGAACTCTTACAAATATATGCACCAAACCAAACAAGCATTAGCCTTTATTGATCATTGAAACATGAAGCCATGTCCCCTTATTGTCAACCTTAAGGATCACTATTTGTCAATCATTTACACTAAGTAGTATGTCAATTTTATTACAACTTCTCAGAATCCTTTCTGACAACTTCCACACATTTTAGCTGAGGACACCTTGTCCTCTTGATAACCCTCTGAGGCTCTGACACACATTCTGTAGTGGTATGGCAAGCTTCGTGTCCAGTGAAGACCAGTAATGCAAGATAAAAATCAGGCAAGAACCAGGTGTGTGCACGTTGACCAGTAAGTATAGTTTAAATAAAATATGGCAAACTTAAGTATTTCATTAAGGAAGCACAAAAACCCATTACAAGCAACTCCAGACAGTCAGTAATCTCAAAAGCAAAAAAAGAAAAGAAAATAAACGAAATCTCTGTGGAACTTACTGTCAGTGCGAGAAGCTGAATCTTTGGATTCTTATGCCCAATACGTTTTTTGATAGTTTTTACGGCATCTTTTGCTTGTCTGTAACCAGAAGTAAAAGAAGAAGAAGAAGCATAATGATACACCGTACACACAAGCTTAATAGCATCAACAAGTATGACTTTACATCAGAACATGAGAACTATATATAATTAGAAAGGGATATACTAACACACGGGCATAACAGTGTCTTTTATGCGCATGTAGCATCATTGACATAGTCTCCATAATCCTTCATGATTTGAATTATGATCCTAGGGGTTAAATATGGGCAAATTCTGGAGCAAAACTCAAGGTCAAAAACCCCAGGGAACATATCACAACCTCATGCAATTCAGGCTCTGGTCAATTGTGCAAATAGGCAGCTAAAGTCTTCGTCGAGCACATTAGGCATGCCAGTGTTGTGGTATGTTTTTATAAGAAGTGCAGAAGTTAGTCATAACTAAGAGTTTGACTGTAGGCTAGGAAGGTAAAATGTCGGTATCGTTGCATATAAGTTCCTCCAGTTCTTGATCTAGAGATGGAGATCTCAGTTCTTGCATATTCTTGCCTAAAAGATTATAAGCATGAAGCCGTTTGGCAAACGAGGATATCTGACCTGAAAACCTCAAAATGAGGGAAATTGCCTCGACTTCCACCTCAATTAATGAAGAACAACCTTCAAATTCTTTACAATGTTGTTGACAAAATAACTAGGGATCAAGTAGGATAAAGGGTTAATTATTTATCAAGTCATCAATTGCAGTCTAGCTAAGGGTGTGTTTGATGCTACTTTTTCTTCCTAAAAAAGGCCATTTTGTAAATTTAAAGTAAGAAAGTACTTCCTAAAAAAATAATTGTCTGATCACATGATCTGAGAAGTGACGCTACAAGTAAAAAGTTAAAAAAAATTCTAGGAGAAGCTAGAAAACTTAGCTTCTAGCTGCTGCTTTTTCAGGAAGAACATTTTAAAAAGTGTATGCAACACCAAACATGCCCTAAGTGAGTATAGTTTCTTCCATTGGTTAGAGATTGATCTAAAATTTCTTAACTTCTATAATAGCAAGATTTTTCAGAAGTCATGTTGGGGAGGAATTGCAAATAGACTTACAAAAAATACTTTGGCTCGTAAGCTAAGGCAAGCTAACGTCATTAGCATTTTTCATTTCATACCTCCAAGCATGAGGTTCATCAATAGTTCCACGAAGTGGACTTTTGCTTTCTCAGTTTAAGTGTTTGCAAGGTCAGGGTCAGGTTTTCTTTAATCCAAACCCCACGAAAAACCAGGTATACAAAATGGAAGTTACCTCAGCTGACATTAAATTCTTGTTGAAAAGGGAACTATCCCTACTCCAACTCAGTAAGTATCTTACTAATTCTGTCACTCTATATATTGCTGACAATCACTTAATTTTCTTAAGCTGTCTTCCAAAAAAAGCTGGCTCAAAATCAATTTCTGATGTAGGCACAAAGAACCTGAAGTGAAAGCACTTGATTTGTGTCATTGAAGATTTAAGAAGTGAAAGCGCTTTGCAACTGCATTAAGATGAAAGCAGATATACTATTTATATTATATTGATTATTCTAATCCAAATCAATACATTGAAGTTGAATAATTGGTGAAATCAATTAATTTTGTTTTTTGTGTTGCACCTATTCTTAAGTCTTGCTCCTACTCATGCACCAGCTTCCTAAAGCTTCCGCACCTCTTTCACAAGATACTTATATGAACACAGCAAAATTTATTATAATTAACCTTAGATCATATTTGTGTCATTTATTATCTTATCATTTTTGAATACCACCATCAAGTAATTATGTAAAATTTAATAACAAAATAACTAGATAACAAAATAACCTCCATCAATATAATTCGTTGAGAAGAATAGATCCAAGAGACCATATATCAATAATATTCAGATTTAAACATATTCCAAGTTTTTTATGTTATCTCCTGGATCTGTCGAGATTGTGTCCTATCTGATTTGGGATAGATCATCATCTTTGAACTAGCAAACTTTGTTTTATCATGCTTCTTTCTCATGCAATATCTTTTTTAGTTGAACAGAACAAAAACCATGAATCATATGCCTTAACCCTAAAGACATAGGTCTTGCTGCATTAGGAACCCTTTCTCTAGGCTGCTGCCTTTCAAAACATTGCTGAAGCATTTGTTTGGCATTTAACAGTCAGGTCAAAAGTTATACCAAACAACCTTACGAGAAAGTCACAAAGCAATCCCTGCATAGACACAACTATTCTGTCTTCCAAGACTTGCATCCATATACATCTCTGGCTGTTAATTGAGATTCGGATGGGATTGATTCATTAAATGCCAAGACTGGTGCTTGTTTTAAAAAATTAAATTTATTAGCTTAGGGCTTATCTGATGAGTGGCATGCATCTATTTTGTACTAACCACTTTCACAACTGATCAGCTGGATTGGATACTTGCAAAGTTGCAATGCAAACGATCACAGGAGTGGTAAAAGTTGGCACACCATTAGTTTTGTAATTCTATTAGAACTCTTTTATTAGTGAAAATATAGGGAGAACTCAGAGCGGATTTATTCTTCTACGAAACTAGGAGGGTAGATGCCACTCAAAGTGAATCTCCGGAGGTTGGTTCCCTTGAAGCAGGCCTTCTTGTCTTCATCTCTATTTCACTTTCTTATTTCATATCATGTATGTAACAGCTTGATTCAGAGCATTGACCCGGACTACGACCACACTGCAAGGGATCTTGATAATAATGCGCAACAATTTCAAAATAACTAGGATACTTTTATAGGAATTGATAGGTGTTAGTAAAGATTTAGACAAGGATTAGACCAAATCAGAGTTTAATTAAGGATACGTATGCTCTGACTGTGGAGAATTTCAATTTAGCTGTAATGATGCTCAACATGACAAAGCTAATGAAGTTCATGGGTGATTTCTCAGTCACGTAAAATGTGTCATTCAGGTGTCCTTTCATTTCTAGGAGTTTCCATGATGAGAAGGCATATTATAATATTGTTATAAAAGGCAAACAATTGACATTTTCTTAAAAAAAATAATGCAATAAAGATTCTTTATCTTGGAGGCTTCAATATTGATAAGTGATCTTTAAGTTGGAATTTTATGTGCTTATTTTCTCCAAAAAAATATCACTTACTAGGTTTAAGAGTTTTCAATTAAACGCATCCAGCTATTTCTGGTTCTAACTAGTTAACTGATCAGTTGGGGAGGTTTTCTGTAGTAGGTCAAGTTGGCATCAGACTAGTTGTTGTGTTGTTCTAGTTAAACTCTTGTATCAATGAACATAGTATATTATTCATATCAAATTTTGTCCTTTCGGAGAACTAGGCGGTAAACGACCCTAGAAGTGAACTTTGGGAGTTGGTGCCCCTCAAAGCAAGGTTATCCTCTTATTTTTCTATTTTTACCTTCTTTATTTGAATCCAGAACCTATCAGAGTAGCAAGGCTTCCCACCTTTTCTCCGAGAACAAATTACTTTATACAATCCAACCTTATAATCCGAAGTTCTCTTACAAAAATATCTCACCTTTGCTACTAAATATTATTCGCCAATCAACCACGTTCAAGAATATGTCACGGTGAAACTTAAGAAAGAGATCGATTGGAAAAATAACATCAGGAAATGAATCAAGTAAATCATAAATTTAACATAAAACCCATCTCATCAAATGATCACCTCCAAGAAATCCAAGCCATAAGCGAGTATAACAGAAAATAGAAAACCATCAAAGAATCTGACAACCGAAAGGAGCAAGGATGAATAGAACCGCATACCCAGGGTCGTGATTGAGGATATCGCAGATCTCAAGGTTCATCGCCCAATCCGGACCGATCAGCACGTCGCTCGTGGCACGCTCCACCAGAGAAGCCGCCATCTCTCCAACCACACGAAACGATCCGAAATGGAAGGAAAAACCAAAGCCCTAGAACACGATGAAATCCGGCGCCTGCCGACGAGATCCCAACGAAGTTGAACCCCACGCGATCGGACGAGACTGGAACCTAAACAACCCCAAGAAAAGAATCCCTAGACGAGAAGGCCGTCGAATTCGAATCCTCCTCTTCGAGAGCCGTAGGTGTTATTTTCTCCCCTTCTTTTTAATTTTTTATTCTAAATCCCAACGGCGAAAAAAAAAAAAACATAAAAATCTCTCGTCTTTCCGTCGGCTATAATTCCCATCTCTTCGAAATCACACGCTCTCCTCTCTCTCACACACACACATTTTCCTCGTCGAATTACTCTCCGATTTTAAGAGGAAAAAGGCTGGCTTGACGAATAGTATGCCTCCACGTATCGCGTCAGCAGGTATAATTTGCTCTCCAAAATCCTCTGCTGTAAAAAGATTACAGCCTTTTCTTTCGGTGGGGTGTGAATTGGAAATTACAGCTTTTATTTGGTATTGCGGTGGGTTAACGGATCATCAAAGGGTCTACTGTACGTACGGTTGATTTAGGGATGAGGACCGTTAAAGATTGGGTGTTTGCAACTTGATTTTTTAGAATTTTATATTATATTATAAAAGCATCAATAAAATTTTGTCCAGAAAAAATATTAACCATTAAATTTAATACAACAAATTCTAAAACAGCTTTTCAATATTTTTACCAAATATTTTTATTTCATCCAAAAATATTTTTGAAGAGTCAGAAATTACTTTCTCATCCACCAAAACTCTGCCAAACAGGATTTTAATAGCCAACCAGGTATCTAGTACTTTCATTACATCTGTTTATATAATTATATGTTATTGTGACAATTAGATCTAACATAGATCATCACATCTGTTCAACAGAAGCTGGGTCTATTAGTCTAAGACAGATCATTAATTTGTAATATTTGATGTATTATATATCTATTATAATGTGGTAAATAATCACAATAATACAATAGAGTTCTGTACCGAATTTGTAATTGATAATTCAAATTCTTGGATTTCAGTTTGATGTAATCATACTGATACTTTACATTAAAATAAATCATTAAAAGTGTCTGCAAATAAAAATTTGTAATATCTATCCCTTCTGTGTTTAAGGAGGTGAGTTTAGTAAAGAGTGGATTGGGTCAACTTAGCAAATTAGTTTGAGTCATATGCTGATTCTTTTGTAATTATATATTTATATGACTAGGAAAAAAAAAAAAAGACTATCATAGAAAAGAAAATTGCCTGCCACAAAAAACTGCAGTTTCTATGATGACTTTTCTCATCACAAAAATCTTTAATTATAGTAAATATTTTCCATCATCAAAGAATTAGGTGTGATATTTTATTTGATGTATAATGGTAAAATAATTTTATGGTGACAAAGAATTGATGCAAAAATTATTTACATCGGCGACAAAACAATCAACATAAAAATCTTTGATGCTTTCATGGAGTTCTTTTTTGTCGTAGAAATTATTTAGCAATAACGATTAAATTTCCATCATCAAAAAGTAAATTTTTATCTTCTATTCATAATTTTGCCGAGATGCCATCACTTAAAGATATGATTTAGTGATGATATTTTTCGTCGTCACAAAAGATAACACAAAATCATAATTTGCTACAATTGTTAATTACAAATTGGATGACAAGAACCCATCTTGTCCTAAATAAGTCAGCATACTAGAACAATTTTCTCATAGGGATAGAGAGTTCTAATTTTTGAAAAATATATCATTTATAGTCTCACATGTAAGCCACCAAGGCCCAGTAATGGCAAACACTGTCGCTTGAAAAACAAGATGCTTCCATGGAGAAAAAGGCCACAGATATATGTAGATTAGTCTCTTTCAAAAGCTGAAATATCTAGATTGGCCTCTTGCTTGGGATTTCCGACTCATTACATCCCATTAATATAAAAGAGTTTGATTTCGACGGCCCTCTAGAAATAATATTCCAAAGCCGACTTCTTTGAAGGGTGGAGGACAATATCTATTCGAAGACAACAGGGTCCACGTGCGTTGATATACTAAATATATACTTAATTTTCTTAGTTTTCAAGGCAGTGGCCTTTATGGAGGTGACCGCCATGGCAGCCCTTCATCTCTTTTAGGGAAAAGAAAGTACAAAGTTTAGGAGGTGCCATCTTATGTCAGCATGCCGAAGAGTCCTGCTCTTTTGTCCAACATTACTTTTCCGACCCTGGAATGCTGGTTTGAAAACACGGGAAACTTCTTCATTTCGTATTTGTGCAACATTCTCCGATGATGTGCTGATGGTGAGAGGTAGCCTCTGATGTAAGCGGAGGACTGGTTTGGTTTCTTCGGACTAGAATATTTTACATAAAAAAAAACTAATGCTTAAATATATAATGCCTAAAAAATAATTTTTTTTATATTTGGTTGATAAAAAAAATACATCATTGACTTGTATTTGATTGAATATTAAAATACCTGCTATACCTTTAATAAAAAAAATAAACTATTATTTCTATAAACTTAAAAGTGTTTTTTTCTTAAAAAAAAATTATTAGAGCCCAATGGAAAAGTCACTTTTTTATATCCCACATTAATTTTTATTTTTCATGATATATCAAAATCTTATTTTTATAAAAAACTATTTTTTATTTTTTTAATATTCAATTGAATTTTTTGTTGACTAAATTTTTTTCCTCTCTTTTCTGCAACCAAACGAGTCCATAGTCAGTACAGAGGTGGGCGATGGACTGCGAGTATATGACATGCTCGATTCTGGAGATAGGCAGTGGGACGTTGATAGGTTTCGATTGGTTTTTGGAGATTTCCTTGTTGAGCAGGTATGGTGCCTCTCGGTACCTGGGTGTGGGGAACCAAATGTTCGGGTTTGGCGGTCCTCATGTAGAACCAGAGTCAGTGTAGGGGATGTTGCTCGAGTTTTACAGGAGGATCTCAAGGCAGGCTCGGATTGTGCCTAGGTCTGGCGGCTCAACCTTCATCCACGGCTGACACTGTTCCTTTGGAAGGTGGTCTGGGACCGTCTTCCGACAAGATCGGTGCTGAGTGGCCGGGTCGTGAGGATCCCCCCGGTGTCTAATGTGTGGGGCTGATGAGACTGTTGAGCACGTGCTATTACAATGTGTGTGGGCGAGGAGAGCTTGGGCTCTTGCAGGGATCCCACAGGATGTATAGAGTTGCATGGATTAGTTTGTTCGGGTCATCCGACGGGGGGCTGAGAGCCCCTACGGTCTTTATAGTTACGTATGTTGCTTAACAGATATGGCTGGCTAGAAATGTCAGAACCTTCGCTGGACGTCGCACATCGCTAAGGTTTGTCGTGGAACGTGCGTAGGTACAGGTAGAGAAGTTTAGTATCGGTACCTCGTTAGGTGGGCCTTTGATAGCTCGAGATATCTGGAGCTCCCATTCCGCTCAAGTAGCGTCTCGCACGGTGTTTTTCACCTAGAAGCCCCCACCTCCGAGTTTCCTTAAGGTTAACTTCGACGGGTCAGTACTGGATGGAGGGAGTAGAGAGGGTGCCGAATTCATTATTCGGGACCCAAGTTCACAAGTGGTGGCGGCTGATGGTTGTCACCTATCGGAGACCTCGATCTCCAGTGCTGAGCTGAGGGTTGAATGGGAAGGCTTCAGATATGTACGACGAGTGTTGCAGGCTGGCTCCATTATTATGGAGGGTGACTCAGCTACCATTATAAGGTTGATTCAGGAGGGTCCGCAGGTGGTGGAGTGGGACCATCCCCTACTCCATGATATTTAGGTGATGGGTAGTGACGAGGAGGCCTTCCTAACTAAGCATGTCTATAAGGAGGCTAATAGGGCCACTGATTGGGTAGCCTCTTATGTGGCTAGTCACTCAGGCGGTACTCCATGGATGCAGGAGGGAGAGCTGCGTAGGGCTCTCCGCGATGTTTTGTTTTCTAATTTTATTAGGTGCGTCCATACTCGTGTATTGTGAGACGCCCGCTAAAGCTAATAATAATAATAATAAAAACAAGTCCATAGTTCAACTAAAAAATAAACCAATGCGAGCATGCATGATGGGACATGATATTTTTTACCACATGCCTTGAATTATATTCTTGTTCCTAAAATTTGATACGCGGTCAAAACGACCATTTGCCGTTGCCGCACAGCCGCAGACCCGTCAGGTCCCTAAAATTTTCACTCAAGAATTTAAATTACTTATTGGTCCTTAGGTGCTCCTAAGATATTTTTAATCTACTCCGCCTAAGGCTGCTGTAAACATGAGCCAATCCTAGCAAGCAAAGTGCCGGGACTACTTCACCTTGATTGGATGGACAAGGGTGGCAATTGGGCCAGATCGGAACAGACATGGATCAAATTGAATGCGGGTCGAGTCAAAAATTCATCAACCCAATTCTGACTTATTTATTAAATAAATCAAAATTTCAAATATGTATCCGATCTTTTTATTAAACAGGTAACTCGATCCAACCAACATAATCTATTTATTAAATAGGTTAAATGTCTTATTCGGTTTTTTAACAAATTAAATAGATTTAAAGAGATTATATAGATTAAGCGGATCAGGTTAAATAGTTCAGAAGCAAGTTAAGTAGAGTTGGGTCATAATCCGCTCCAATTATTAAACGGGTCAAAATGGATTAAATGGGTGATAGGTTTAAACCTTAATCCAACCCATTTAATAAACATATTTAGACGGGTTGACCCATTTATAATCCAAACATGTTTATGTCAAACCCAAACTGGCTTTAGAGCCGGTCGTTCGCGAGCTAGACTGACGAGTCGGATCATAAATTGCCCCTTACTCATTACTCATCTTAAAGCGAACCGATGATAATCTGGTCTAAGCAATTATTTGGCTTTCCTCTGCCAATTCAATCGCTAGAACTAGCACGTGTAAGGGGTTTTAGGAGAAATACTTTGATGTTCCGGATTCTACAACTCTAGAAAAAATTTGATGATAATGAGACTAATGTGTCTTGAATTTTTAAGTAGATAAAAGCACTCGACCTTCAACATGCAAGACTAGAGTTACATAAAACTGGAATAAGTAAATAACTCAGATTTGAGTATTTTACTAACACATACGCAGGTGCAAAACATGTGTTCAACTCATGTAAGAATGAAGGAAATTACTCTCACCACCCATTTTCGTTCAATTCTACCTCTCAGGAATTTCAATCAAAGAATGTCTGAGACAGTGCAGAGTTTAAAGAAGAAGCCCAATCTTTCTACTCCCTTCGTCCTCTCTCTTCAATTCAATTCCAATAGCACAAAAAAAAAAACGGCAGACAGAAAGAGTATCTGCCAGAGATTAACGAATTCGACCAAACTCTTTCTACCAAAGCAAAACAAATGAATCAAAATAGAGAGGAAAATCCGGCACCCGCCGGTCCAATTCGAACGCATCGCGGCACTCGCCATCCCCCGCCGCCTCCCCGCCATTTCCAAGCCAAAACCCCGAAACGAGACGCCATGAAACGCGGCTCTCGGCCTTTCAGCGCATCGAGCTACTCCAGAAAATCTGGCGATCTTCCCGATGGGTGTGTTTCCCGATACCGGTTCGCGCAGAGACGATGCCGAGAGAGAAGCCATGGCAGCGGAGAACAGAGAGCGAAAGCTCCCTCGAGATTCCTCGCCTGGAGATCGAAGTAGAGGTCGGAAGCCTCGTCAACCGATGCCTTAGGCCCTGTTTGGAGGAGCTGTTGGCAGTAGAGCTGTTAGAAGTAGAGCTGTTGACAGTAGAGCTGTTAGAAGTAGAGCTGTTGGAAGTAGATCTGTCTGAAGTAGAGCTGTTATAAAAAGCCGTTTGCTGTTTGGTAACTATATTCGTAAAGTACTGTGCTACTTTGTTTTGTGTTTGGTAAACAAACTGAGAAAGTACTTTTGTATGACAAAATTACCATAAAGGACATTGCATAGTATTATACAACAGAACATAATAAAACATAACATAAATTAATACATAAATATACGATATAGTATAATATTATTGTAATATAAAATAATATTATGTTGATATATCATAATAGTAATATAATTATTAGAGTAAATTAATATTTGGTAATATAACATAATATTAAATTATTTAACATAATATATTAATGTATTATGATATAATGTAATATATATTATATTTATAGTACAATACAATAATAAAAGTATAAAATATTATAATTATTAGTATAAATTAATTTCTCATAATATAACATAATATTAAATTATTTAAAATAACATATTAATGTATTATAATGTAATGTAATATAATACAATATTTATAGTATAATACAATAATAAAGGTATAAAATATTATAATTATTATTATAAATTAATTTTTCATAATATAAAATAATATTAAATTATTTAAAATAACATATTAATGTATTATGATATAATATAATATGATATTATATTTATAGTATAATACAAAAATAAAGGTATAAAATATTATAATTATTAGTATAAATTAATTTCTCATAATATAACATAATATTAAATTATTTAAAATAACATATTAATGTATTATAATGTAATGTAATATAATACAATATTTATAGTATAATACAATAATAAAGGTATAAAATATTATAATTATTATTATAAATTAATTTTTCATAATATAAAATAATATTCAATTATTTAAAATAACATATTAATGTATTATGATATAATATAATATGATATTATATTTATAGTATAATACAAAAATAAAGGTATAAAATATTATAATTATTAGTATAAATTAATTTTTCATAATATAACATAATATTAAATTATTTAACATAACATATTAATGTATTATGATATAATATAATATGATATTATATTTATAGTATAACACAAAAATAAAGGTATAAAATATTATAATTATTAGTATAAAATAATTTTCCATAATATAACATAATATTAAATTATTTAACATAACATATTAATGTATTATGATATAATATAATATGATATTATATTTATAGTATAACACAAAAATAAAGTTATAAAATATTATAATTATTAGTATAAAATAATTTTCCATAATAATTTCTCATAATTTCCCATAAAATAATTTTCCGTGGTCCAGGGGCTCTTCTTCGTGGTCCACGCTCGAGGAGGACCTTAGCGTAGGCCGCGAGGTTGATGATAAAAAAAAAAATAATAGATTGATTTTGGAAGGTATGGAAAAGGATTAAAATTTTTTTTTCTAAAATGTGGTTCAAGAGATGCATACAAAAATTGAAAAGAAAAATACCTTTTCTTATGGAAGGGAGTCTGACGGCTAGGATTCTTGGCTCCAGCAGATTTTTAGGTTTATAAAGGGACAAACTGTGTAATTATGTTATTTTAATATGGGCATTTTTGTCAAAAATACAGCTTTCCGAAAAAGCTGAAACAGCTTCCTCCCAAAAGCTCCAAATTGGAGCTTCCTCCCAAAAGCTGTTTTCAGCTTCCCGCAAAAGCTGAAATAGCTTTTTGAAAAATTTACCAAACACAATTTTTCATCTAAAAGTACTTTTGGAGGGCCAGAAAGTGCTTTCTGGCCCTCCAAAAGCTCCCCCAAACAGGGCCTTAATCTACCAAAAAAAGAGAACAGGGGATTGAAAACAAAACACCCTCCGGACGGAATAATTAACGTATCGGCCGGAAGGATTTGGGTGAAGAGCATGCGAGTTTGTACGAGAAACGAATAGAAGTTGCACCATTTTGGCGGGAATTGCACCACTTCGGCGTTTCGTTGGTTTGCAGTCGGTACATCTTTATTCCACTATTCCATCAAAAAAACCTATTCCGTTATTCCTTTTGCTGGGCGCAGAGAAGAACAGCTGACAAGGGTGACCAACTCCCAGAAGCAGCCCAATGAATTTAGAGGATAGAACTCACTACTACTACTACTAATAATAATAATAATAAATATATTTAAAAATTATTTGGAGTCTCAATGCATTTATAGCTAAAAATCTTTTGGACACCTCAATACATTTATAGCTAACAATTTTTAGGCTTTAGAGCCTCGATGCTGCATTTATAGTTAAGAGATTTTAGGCTTGGGGGCCTTAATATATTTATAGCTAAGAGTCTTTTGGAGGCCTCATTGCGTTTATAGCTAAGAATTTTAGGCAGGGGTCTTAGGCCACCAGCTCAGTTGCCTAAGGGTTGAGCCGGCCCTGCTAACTCCCAGCGATGCTCAAAAATAGAGCAAATGACCCATCAAAAAAATAAAATCTAATATATTTAGAAATAAATGGTTTAATTAAAATCTAATAAATTTTAAAAATAAATTAGCCATGTCTTAATATGAAAACTTAGGAGGGTCAACCTATAGATGTTTCGGCGAAAGGCTATTAAGACATGAGATGACGCACAAGAGAAAAAAGAAAAATTGGACTTTCCCATGTATTGAAACATGAGGATTAAAGATTCGTGATGAACATATGAATTAAAATAACATGTAACTGTAGCTTAAAAAGGCAAAACAAATGCTGCAATTCTACTTGTGGTCATAAAACAAAAAAAAAGTGTATCAAGCGACAGTAGTTAAGAGAATCGAGAAAATTCAATAAGAAGCTCGAGAATAGCTACATTGATACGTATGCTGCAGTTTCAACTCGGTGCAAGCTCCACAATGACCATCTTCAAGTACTTGCAACCAAAGAGGCCATGATGGGATTTGATTTCATCAGATGCCAAATTCAAAATTGTTGTTCTTTCATGACATACCAAGACATGTTTCTTCCAATACTCATTTGATGCTTTTGCCTCAAATGATGTTTCATCGATTAGTTTGAAATTTTGCAGAGCTTGTGAAATAATTAGGAAGTACCGACCATGCTCAAATATGTGTCTTTACACATGGCTTTGGCAATGCAATAATTTTTCGCCCTCTCGCCCACCACTAGATTTATAAGTCTTTTGATTTGTTATCAACTGGCAAGAATTAGGCATGTGCATTCCTTCAAGAAAAAAAAAGGAAAATACGGCAAGTTATGGTGTCATTTTTTTCATATATAGTTTGATAAATACAAACAATAGTGATGTATTTTTAACTAATATTGATTATGTTTCCTCGAGAGAGCAAGAATACAAACAATAGTGATATATTTTCCCCCTAAAAAGAAAAAAATAGTGATATATTTGCCAAAAATGAACTCGTCAATAGACTTTTGGAGAAAGGAGAGATAAATAGGACTTGGGTGAAAGACCCTTTTGAGTACTTAACATTAAGTAACAGTGTGGAGATTGTTTTGCCAGAGGTTTAGGTGCGAAGATCCTAACTAACATCGGCAAACTGTATGCCGAGTTAATGGCTCCAACTCTGCAACCTATTTGTAACATTTATACTGTATAGGGGTTTAAACGTAAAAATGATCAAGTCATGTATTAAAGGATATCTGCGATTGAATTACCGGCATCAAGTCAAACATAGTTAAAGCATTTTTTACACAAAACTCCCCCGTGGAACGTTAAGGTTAGTCGACTTATGCTCGTGCATCGCACGTGATTCTTAAGCTCTTAATCGTTCACCGTCGATGGTTTGATCAACCTTAAGATCCTCAAAACAAACGGTGGAGATTAAGCGCTATATGTAACTCCTTTCCCGGTCCCAATCTTTCTCCACTTAAAACCCTAGAATCCTTTTTCCCCCTCCCCTCTCATCTCCTTCCCCTGCGTTCCGGCAGAGCGAGAACCTAGATCCCAAACCCTAATTCCTTCGTCTCTCAAAGCCCTAGCGATTGATCCGCTAGGATGGCGTCCTCCTACGACTACGACGAACCGTCGTACGACAACCGCTCGTATCCGCCGTCGTCCCAGGTCTCGGACGTCGCCTACGACCCCAACTTCGTGCCGGACTCGGTGAAGACGTTCGTGGTCCACCTCTACCGCCACATCCGGGAGAAGAACGTGTACGAGATCCACCAGATGTACGAGGGGAGCTTCCAGCGCCTTAGCGAACGGATGTTCCGCGAGAACCCCTGGCCATCGGTGGAGGCCGTGGCCCCCTACGTCGACAACGACCATGTCTTCTGCCTCCTATACCGAGAGATGTGGTTCCGCCACGTCTACGCCCGCCTCTCCCCCACGGGGCGCCAGCGGATCGAGTCCTGGGACAACTACTGCAGCCTCTTCGGCGTCGTGCTCCACGGCGTCGTCAACATGCAGCTCCCCAACCAGTGGCTTTGGGACATGGTGGACGAGTTTGTCTACCAGTTCCAGTCCTACTGCCAGTACCGGGCCAAGCTCAAGAACAAAACCGAGGAGGAGTTGCAGCTGCTGCGGCAATATGATCAGGTACCGGCAGCAAAAATTCTTGATCTTCTCCGTGTTTAGGGTGTCAACATTGTTATTATTCAACTTTGGTTTTGTGTCTGAGAGATTACCCCTTTGAAAAAATTGGATTTTGATAGGTTTGTGCAGTCTTGACTTTGTATTGGTTTTTTCAAGATGTTTTGGAGTAGATTCAGGTGCATTGAGAATGAATTAAATGTTCATGCCTTCTATTTGTAAGTATAACAGAATATTAGAAAATAGTTGAAAACTTCTTGCTTTTGTTGTGTAATTTGAAAACTCAGTAATTTGTGATTCAAAATTCAATGTGCGTATAAGAAAGAAAAAAAGGTCATAATAAATATCGTGTAATGAAAGTACACTAGGAAGATCTATTAGGGCTTGTGTTGCAAAGTTTTTATCAGTAGCAATGATCTCTAGAACTGATTAAGAATTATGAGAGAAGTTCCCAGTTGGAAGATCTAGTCAAAATAATGAATATAACATGTTTCTTTACTACCTCAATTATACAATATAATTCAGCCTTTATGTATAGTGGAAGGAGGGCACACAGAAAGATTGTTTTGGCAGTATGAAGAAACATTTGGAGAAAAGACATTAGATGAGCTAGTTGTGGTGTGAGTATTAAGGTCCAAAAGGTGGTAAAATAAAACCAGGAGTCATTCTTAAGCTCATGTCCTCTGTCGTATATTGATGGAGAAATCACTTTTCAGCAGAATCTGCTATATGTATGATATTTGAAGATGATTTCAGTGTTATTTGATGAGATGCATAGTTGACCTGGTTTATGCAGTCGTTGTTATGCTAACATCCCCTTTCACATACTGACTGAGAAATCACGTTTTGGCAGAATCTGCATGGCATATGTTACTTGAAGATGATTTAGATGTAGTGAATTGCTCGGATGGATATTTGACTTAGTTTATTGTGTATGTTTCTGGTCCTTTTATATCATTCCAAAAAAGAGAAAAAAGCTATCACTTACCATATGCTAATACTAATGCGAGTTAGGAGGATTGAGTAAGATGAGACAAGGGAAAATGTGTGGGCACAAGCAGATGGTAAACATAGTAGTTTTCCTGAAATTTCTGTTTGAAGTGGGGATACGATTATGTTTTTATTGAGGGTGAGTTTTAGCACAATGGTAAGGTTGCTCCATTGTGAACTGGATGGTTTCGAAATGTGAAAATAACCTCTTCGTAAGCATGGGTAAGGCTGTATACATCTGACCCTCTCTAAATCCCACAATGATGGGAGCCTTGTGCATGGGGCCATCCTTTTAAAATTATGTTTCTAGTAATTTTAATCATCAAAATAGATGGAAAGTGGAAATCAGTTAATGTCTTGGTTCTTTTTTTTTTTTTGGTACGAGATCTTGGTTCTTTACTGGACCCTTCTTTTAATTTGTTTTCCAACCAACTTCTAAATTAAATGGAACACCACTCTTAAGGTGGCAATCTTGAGAGGTCAGTGCATTAGTATGGGTCCACCACTTAAGAAAAAAAGAGAGGTGTTGGCAGGATCAAGGAGGTAAAAAAGGTCAAAAAAAAAAGAGAGAGGGGAGACAGTAGTTCATAGCAACCAACTTCGAGAGGGGCCTAGATTGTCACTGAACTTCACCTCATGGGCATCTTTCTCTTTCTTGTGGGAGAATCTGAGGAGGAATCTATTACTACGAGGACCTCTGAGCATGCGTTGAAGTCTCATAATTCAGATTAGATTGGACATGGAAAAGAAAAGGTCAACCTGGATGAATCGTGTAAAATAGCATTGGATTAGGCTATTAGATTAGAGAGGAGAAGAGTGGGGGGGGGGGGAGGGTGGAGTGGTTGCTGTCCTAGATTAGATTTTTGGCGAAATTTAACTTATTGGAATGCATAAACCTAACGCAGATCATAAAGTTATTTCCTTTTGTATGTTCTGTTCAGAAGAAATTTTGACTCTATAAAGTTCGCACATTGACCATATGGCTGAGTTCATCTATGTTTCTGACAGAAGGACTGGAATTACTTGTATTGTTTTAAATATGGTTCCTAGGTTCGGTTTTTTTGGTGGGGGCTGGGGAGGGTTTGAACAATAATTGCGTGCTTGTTTACCAACTGGTTATCTCTCTCTCTCTCTCTCTCTCTCTCTCTCTCTCTCCCTCTCTCTCTCTCTCTCTCTCTCTCTCTCGTGTTCTTCAGTTCTTTAGCATTCTGACTTTAGTTCTGTGGGGGGTGCGTATCTCTCTAGTGTTTGTTATTGATTTTGATGCCACATTGGTCAATGCAATGTAATATGATAGTCTTCACACGATGTTTGTCATGATCTGTTAATGCTTCTTGATGTTTTTTGGAATTTTGATCATGGTGCAAACTAATGCTTTTACATAACTGATAGTTTGGTTCATCCATGGGGTGCATAAGAGGAAGGTTTCTGTTGGAGTGTTAGTCTTTTTTTCATCTAGATTTGTATTCAATGTTAAGTTTGATAACATTTTTATGCTATATTGACTTGGCTGTCATGGATATTTCTTGTAACATTTGTAGTCTGACATTTGATGTGTGATATCTATTAGGAAGCATGTGTGCATGTATGATAGCTGTTGTACATCTCCCTGTATATCTGTCTAAGACTAATAAGTGACATCCTCTAAAGTCAGTACATAATAATTAGACTTTTGTTGGCTGTTTGTGGACATGGATTATGTACGATGCATGTTTTCTTTTACATATATACAGTTATATCATGCTTGCTGTCATCTTATCAACTGGTTCTTGTTAAATCTTGGTAGGCATGGAATGTGTATGGTGTTCTCAATTACTTGCAAGCTCTTGTGGAGAAATCCATGATCCACCAGATTTTGGAACGTGAGAAAGAAGGGTTGGAGCAATTTACTGCTACAGATGGGTATGACTATGAAGGTGGAAGCAATGTATTGAAAATGTTGGGCTATTACAGCATGATTGGGTTGCTGAGAGTTCATTGCCTTTTGGGTGATTATCGTACGGGCCTAAAGTGTTTGGCTCCGATTGACATTAGTCAACAAGGTGTTTACACCATTGTGATTGGAAGCCATATATCTACTATATATCACTATGGGTTTGCGAACATGATGTTACGAAGGTAAGGTGCTTTCTCAGCCTTCTTTTTTCCCCTAATTCTTCATCATTTTTATTTTTTTATCTGCTATGCTACTAGGGAAAACCCTTCTTTACTAGTTCTTTATTTAGGCATATTTTCCTTTTTTTCTTCCCAAAAGGTTTAAATGTAGATTGTCTGTTGTTCTGAACCTTCCTTTTTGTTGTTTCTTTTTTTTTTTCCTTTTTGAAATGTCATTGTTAATAATATTGTACATGTTTCCTTTATCTCATTTTTGGCTCTCTTTTGAGCATTTCTATGGTCAAAGTTCTGAAAATATTGTAATATAGAATCTCAGTTCACTGTATATTGTATTTACTCTCTCTCTCTCTCTCTCTCTCTGCATGACCCTTGTTCTGGATAACACCTGCTTCTGAAATTGTATCATAATAGGTAACATATTATAAGTGCTTGTCAGCTGAAAAGTCTAGATTGTGATTAGCCATTTCTAATTTGAGTTCTAGAAATTGCTCCATGCAGAACTAGGATTCTTAGAGATGCGAATCATCGTGCATCCACTCCACACTGTATTACTACTGGTGTCCAATGTTAATTGTTTAACGATCATATAAGATAGCGAGGAAGTATTGTTTGGTGGATATGGCTCTTTCTGAACTGATATGATGAGCCTTGCAATGGAGAGATATCAAGTCAGCTTTTTTATACTTCCTAAATTTAGATCATTATAAGTATGTGATTTATAATCCCCTGAACCATCTCCAGTCTTTTGAGGAGGTTAACTAAGCCCATAGTGATAGAGAAATGTGATGTTCTGACAATATGATAAATACTGCTGTATTGGTTACACAACATGCTGTGTCCTTTATTAATTTTTTAAAAGAATTTGTTTGTTCTAAGAATTTATTTGGTTTATTAAAGCGCTTGCATAGTGCTATTAATTTGTTTGGGCATACATCACTTTTTGAGTCATGGATTGGGAAATACTTTGTGTACCGTAAAGCAGAATTAGTATTCTTCATTGGAGATATATACTTGTTGATAGCGAGAACACTTCTCAGTCTCTGTTAAAATCAATTGCTGGTGCACTGAGCCTGTGCATAATTTAACCTATTTTAGTGAATTTGGGAAGTGTCTTACTATGATGAAGTTTTCCTGTTCTGATATTATCCCCTGATATCTCACTGATAACAGCTACTCCTCATGTTTAGCAAAAACAAGTCTGAGTTGGTATTCTAAGAAAAGGGAACTTTATAGAAATGATTTGGAGATGCATAATTGGCTTTGTAACATGCAAAATCTACCAAGATATGTCTCAGAATTTTGCGACATTTTCCCCTGGTTTAGCCAACACCTGACAGAGCTTGCGTATTGTGGTTTCTTGCATTTTATTTTTGTATTCCTTGTCAATCTTATATTCTATCATTCTTACTTTTCTTTAAGCACATACTGGAAAGATTTTACACCTTTCATGAAGCTCTCATTTTAACGTTGCTAGGTTATGTGCATGTATTGTTTCCTTAGCCTTTTAGGTCTCTTCATTGTTGCAGTTACCTTACTTTTTTAAGTTGCTTCCATTTGATCACTAAGTTTTTCTGTTTGCTTATGGAAAGGTATGTTGAGGCAATACGTGAATTCAATAAGATCCTTCTGTACATTCTGAAGTACAAGCAGTATCATCAGAAGTCTCCACAATATGATCAAATACTTAAAAAAAATGAACAGATGTATGCTTTGCTGGCAATCTGCCTGTCTTTGTGCCCTCAAACAAAACTTGTTGAGGAGAATGTGAGCACTCAGTTGAAGGATAAGTACAGTGAGAAGATGTTGAAGATGCAGAGATATGATGATGAAGCATATGCTGTCTATGATGAGCTTTTCTCATATGCCTGCCCCAAATTCATTACCCCATCAGCTCCGGTTCTAGAGGAGCCACTTACAAATTACAACCAGGTAGTTGCTTACTTCTTTACATCTTATGTTGATTGTACCAAATCTGCTTTTGGTTTGTAATCTAGATAAATACTGTTTCGATTGTCATGACTTTGCTTTGCACCATTATTTGTGTTGCATGGAGGTGCTGAGCCATACTCGATTTTACTGGATTTAGTTGTCTGAGCTCCACATATGGTTTGCAACTGAATGATAGGTGTGTTATAATTGGTAAAAAGTAACTTCAAAAACTAAGCTACCATTCCAACAGATCTGCTTGTCCAATGCTATACAAGTGCATTATTACAACTTGTATCTTGAGAGGTAGCAGTTCTAGGCATCTTTAAACTGTAATTTGGTTTGATAATGTATCTAGTAATCTAGTTATTGCTTACAAATAAACTTCCTAATCAAAGTGGCAATTCCTTGCACTCTGTTAAGGCCTGGTAGAGTTACTGATCAGCACCCTGGCTTTCCGCAGGATGCTTATAGGCTGCAGCTGAAGTTGTTCCTTTATGAAGTGAAGCAACAGCAGTTGCTTGCTGGTGTACGCAGTTTCTTGAAGTTGTATTCAACCATATCAATAGGGAAACTTGCTACCTATATGGAAGTGGATGAACCCACATTGAGGTCAGTGGTTTGTCAAACCTTTTTTTGGGTTATTGATATCGTTGTTAAAAAAATTCATATCTTTATTATATGTTGTAAAAGGTGCATCAGGGAGAGGGGGTCGTGCATTTACTTTTGATTTCGGGAGACCAAATTTGATCATTCTTTTAGTCAGTGGAAGTTTTTTATCATGTGAACTGTAACTATTCCACAACCACTTGCTGACAATTGCTTGCTGACAGAACAATCTTGATGACATACAAGCATAAAATGCATGCAGTTGATTCTGATGGAAAGATCATCCCAAATGCAGATGTTGATTTCTACATTGACGAGGTAAATTTTGTCCACATTCCTTGAATTTGGAATCTATTTTTTAATGATATCTAGCACTAACACATTTACATTGTAAGAATAGTCACTGCTCGGAAAATATTAAATTCAGTTGTCATATCCTGGTATTTTGTTCTTAATGCTAGTATCCAGATTACAATCAGATGGCTGATAGGTATGGTAATTAAGGCCACCACAAACTGTAGGGAACACAGAATTTATCTTTTGAGAAAGGAAAATTTTCTGTTACAAATGTCAAAATACTTGCTGTCTTGTTCCTGCTCACCCTTTTGTAGGCTTAGTGCCTTGTGATCAGGTATGGTGGTTTATTACTTTCTCATAAATATATATATTTTTTTCAATGCAGGATATCATTCATGTTGTTGAATCCAAGTCGGCAAAGCGATATGGTGATTATTTTCTGCGTCAGATCTTAAAGGTTGGTTGTCTATCTCTGCTCTTCCTGTTGTTTGCTATTGCTGCATCATCTTGCTGCTGCTACAACAGCTGCTGCTGCTACTGCTGCTATCGATGATATTTACTCTGCAGCAGCACCAGCAGCTGTTATCAAGTACATAAACTGCCCCGGTTCTGTCACCTGTATGCTGATTCCGTATGTCTCTTTGGTGATGTGCAGTTTGAGGAGATGATCAGTGAGTTGGACAGAGTAAAGCTGGACTGAGTCTCTGTCCATCCCAGAGTGGTGTAACCACCTTGTTTTGTTCCTCTTTGCTACTCTGGAAGGGCTTACTCGCCAACTTCAGATGAGTTGTTTGACAATAAGAACGGGTAGATATTTTGCTGAGATGTAGAGCAACATCTGCGAATGATTACTGAGCTTTCTTGTGGCTGAGTAATTTAGTTCACTCATTTAATGATTTTTAATCTTTTATGAAATGAATTGCTGCTGTTATTAATGTATCCAAGATTAGTTATTTCTGGTATTCCATGTACTACATTTGGTTAGAGTGAGACAACTGGATATGAACCTGTATGGCCGGGTGTGGCTCATGATCAGTTTGGTTTCCTGACTTACAGTTTTGGCTCATAAAGTTACTGATTGGAATTGTACTTATGTTTTTCTTACCACCTCCTGGTTGCTGTAATACCAAAGTTAGGCACTGCAATCCAGTGGCATGAGGCTTGCAATTAGGATGTGAAGTGGGTAAGTAGGGTTCTGGACGCAAAACACTCAGGTCTCTACAAATTCCTTTTTGAGCATAAGATGATTGCTGCGTTCCTGTGGTTGAGCACAAATATGTCTGGACTGGCAACAAATTATTTTCAACAGCTTCAATTTGAACGGTATCAGATTGCACTGATTGTTTGCTCTGTTATGGGCTTAAATCACCATTTATGTCATTCGGGTGTGCAAAAATTTTCTTGCGCCGCCTCACGTGGAATTTAACACGAGGCCTCTGCTGTACGATCTAACTCCTGTTTGTGATGAAGAACCTGAACCAGGTGGTGATCTAATACAGGCTGTGCACCTTTTTATGTGATAATTATGTGCAGTGATAGGTTTATCTAATTGCTTGTGATTTATGTTGAGTTTAAGGCAACTAGCGTACCTTATAACAAATATATTAGTATTATACAATTGCCATAGTTAACCTTACTTTGCATGCCGTTAATTTCAGGGTAGACTATTATGTTTCATATTAGTACTTTTTTAAAAAAGAAATCTCAGATACTAATGTAGTTGATAATTGAAATACATAATGTTGTTATTTATGCTGTAAGACTTAAAATAGCCATTAGTGGCTGTTATGCTGTAATGAGACTTAATTCGTTTTTCTTTTTAGAAAAGTCCAAATAATGATCCCTTCATGACATTATGGTGGCTCATGATAGTTTTGAGCTGCAGCTGTTGCATAGCCAGAGAAGGAACAGCTCGAGCTTTACATTAAAAAATAGGGACCAGTGTCATTTTGCCTTGTATATATGGAAGAATACTGTTCGCTGGACCTTCCATCAGAACATGTTACGACATTTAGTGAAGTATGTGATAGGCATAAAAAAAACATCTTTATTGTACCAGGAAGTACAGTTTTTATTATTTATGATTACAATATGTCAACCAGATTTTAAGATTACCGATTCATAGACATAGCTGTGAGTATTGAATACTATGTTCAGCTCAGATTGCTGAGACACATGTTATCAAGTCCTAGTCATTTGCAACAATCTTTGGTACAAATTTCTTTGAGAAGATGATGGGCAAGGCCCTGTAATTCATTGCGATCATCAATTGTGGTATCATTCTTCGGTAGCTTCATTATACTGCAACAATTAGGAGTCTTATATCATGACTAATTTTTTGTCTTGCAAATTTTTTCTCAGAACATTTGCCTTTTATGAACATGCAAGGCACAACAATGTTATTTACCATGTATGCACCATTCTTGTAATATTTGTGCAATTTTGTCGATAGTTAATCATACCCTTCCATTTCTTTAAGAGGATTTAGCTACCACCTGAGGATCATCAGCTACAAAATTCTTGTTTATGGTCTACCATAAATCTCAGGAAGATTGGTGCCAGAAAAGATCTGCATAACTTTGTATGGTTGAGCATATAAATTACACGTTTTGTGTATGACTTGACTTGAGGTTTTCTGCAATCTGAAAGATTGAAAAACGAAAAAGCTATCTATAAACCTACAATATCAATGACTATTGAACTTATTGAAGAAATATGATAAATAGTTTGCATGAATTGCTAGAAGAGAACCTTCAAAGCCTTTATTACTCTTTTCTAAAAAGAGATTCATGCAATCCATGTGGTGCCTTTATGGGCATCGAAGAAATTAGTTATCTACAATCTCTTTTAGGATGGTGTAAGTTAGAATATGATTAGTAGCTACAAGGAGGAGGGAAAAGAAAAGATGATCATTAGCTACAAAAGTATTTATGGCAGTTGAGAAAAGAGGCAACGAGCATGTTAAACAGAACTAGCACTTTCCCATCTTCCTATTAACAATTAATCTATCAAGCTCTAATGCTTCTGTACTATCTACATTTAAATCGAAGCTCTCTCTCTCTCTCTCTCTGTGTGTGTGTGTGTGTGTGTGTGTGTGTGATTGAGTGTGCGTATATGTGTGTGCGTGTCCAATTTCATATCTCCTCTACTGTTAGGAACTCCTTAATGGCGAGCTGTCGGGCTTCTCAAGCCTCCCAAGTTCTCGAGCTTCTCTATATAGGAAAATTTCTTTGCCACAATGTTAGGAGGCTTCTTCAGTTTCTCCATGTTACTCAAATTCCCTGAATCCTTCTTTTCTGCTTCTGCATCTGGATCAAAATGCCAACCCATGAAATCTGACAGTGTCATTGAGGTGGGCGCTTCCTTCAACTTCTCCAACTCTTCTTTTGGGTCCAGTTTCTTCACCATTCCTGCAGTGTCTGAATCAGACAACAGCGAGTGTTTTCTGTTCGAGTCTATGTGTGATGGATCTCGAGCAACAGAGTCTGCATATAGGACATCTTCAATTTGCGACATCACTGTGAATGCTAAGCTTTCTAGAACCCTTGAGTAGCTTTCCAAAATAGACTGTCCAACATCCTGCAGAAAATTCAGCAGATGGTCCAGAGTTTGTTACATTGCTCTGTAGTTGAGGCAGAACATGTTATTCTAGGATAATGAAGCAAAAGACAGTTTGTTTCTTACTCTGTTGTACTGGATTTTGCTTATGTCGAGGGCTGATTGAGGAATGCCAGGAAACCTTTGCTTGATCAGGTGTAGGATGGTCTCTGCTCTCTCTTCAAACTGCTCCCTCTTCTCTAAGCTAACAGCTGAACCCCAAGATGATTTGCCATCCTTATTGTGCATCTTCCTCATCCAAATGACAATGGATGCTTCAATCCGGTTTTTAAGGTCAACGACCTTATGCTCCGTCGATAAGTCTATTGATGCAAGGAATTCTTCAGGGTCAAACACTTCAACAGTAATGCTCTTATAGATTGCATCTCCTAGGCTTGACCTTCCATTCTGTCGTAAGAAGGAAAAAAAACCCAACTTAAGATATAAACATCGTTAAAAAGAGAATTAGAGAGTGCGCATGCTTCTTTTTCTTCTCATGGTAATGAAGATCAGGAAAATGAGATAATACTATATCATTAGCAGGTTCTTCAAGAAATTGAATGCATATTGTTAAAGAGGGAAAATATCACATTTTTAATAGCCAGATGTTTAAATGTCTGGCATGCAGACTGATTCTTCTCTGGTACATTAAAACTTCACCAAAAATTATCTTGGACCAAGCATAATGTTGAAAGATATAATTTGCTATCCTAAATAACATTTCAAATCATTGAACGTGACACAGCAGAATAATCCTTTTCACTATTTATGCATGATTAGATGCCGGTTGGAAAAGCCGGAGTCAAAAGAACAGGCACGAGGATTACTCAGGGAAGAAGCATAACAATGAAATTCCTCTTGTAGAAGTCATTTTAGATGTCAAAATTCCTTCCCCAAAGTTTTTAATACTAGTTGTATTATTTAATACAATGGAAGCAGTGAAAATTGAATCTGCATTTATACCATGCAACCTGATTTATCTTGAGTGAAGAAAATGATATCATTCTAGGGTCGCTTCTCATTAGGAATTTCATGTTTATGTGGAATTGCAGAACATATTAGCTGGACAATAGAAATCAAATAAGAGTTCAAACCTTTGGAAGCGATTCAATATAAACCTCAGGGACCTCCATTTCCATAAGAACCTGAGCATTTATAGCCATAGCTGCCTTGAGAACTTGGTTTACAGAATCTTTTTGGAACAGCAGCCATCTTCTGGAGACCTCAGAGAGCCCACTTGGGGGAACTTTGACAGTGGGAAGCCACCACTTGTCATCCCTCCTCTTTGCATTCCCGTTCTCAGACTCATCAGCATCCCGTGATACATACCAAAATTCATTCTGGTCTTTGAAGTTTTCAAGATAGCCCTGTATTTCCATGGAAAAGGATATGAAATGAGAATTGAAATCTGCATGAGTAATAAAGATTTCTACCATTATTATTATTATTATTTTTATACAAAAAAGAAAGAAGGATGGGCTATCTCACAATGAGCATTGCATCAAGCTTGCGCAAGGCAGGAACATTCATGAGAAGATCTTTGCGTTGCTGAGTTACCATTATCTGTAAAAGAAAAGCAAATAATGGCAATCAAATTCATGCAGGTTTGAAGCATACCGATATGTATACACATTGCTTAAATTTTTGTCTATTAGTATAGTGAAGATCATTTAAGAATGGAATAGAGAAAAAGGGGAAAAAAAACAAGAGAGAGAGTTCGTCTATAACCTCCATGTGTGATCCATCTTTTGACGTCTGTTGTGAAGGAACAAATTCTACAATATGATCAGTGACAGATAAAAGCCAATCAATTTCTTTACGCCACCTTGCTTTCCTTTCAGCAGACATGGGCTCCAAACGCCGTTGCTCGCCAAAAACAGAAGCTGCATCAACCAGAAAGATAAAAAACAAGAAGCTATTAAAAGTTGTCTTAATTTGTGCTTGTGATGAGTTGTGAGTTATCTACTAGTGAAAGATGTTTATGTCAATATGTAACTCCATTAACACTAACAAAAATAAGGATCTTGACAATTAGTCATCTCCCAACCCAGATTAAAAAATACTTCACTTTTCTTATAAAATGATATCTAAGGCCTCAGTTTCGATTAATGGAACAAAACAACACATGCTGCCCAATTAATGATTGCATTATTTTCTTTAAGCAACAGTTGTAACCTTAATCTTCTCTCTCAAAAATAAAAGGCATTTCTACTAATATAACAAATCCATCATGGACGATTCATGTATCCACTTTCCCTGATTAAGGTTATAATCATCGTTCGACATAAAGAGACTAAGTGTTGTGTTCCAAAACAAATACATGCATCATGAATGAATTGATGACAGGAAAAATTAGCAATACCTGCAAGATTGGTGATGGCATTGGACAGAGCCAGAGCTGATGAAACTCCTTTTCCACCACCTGACATGTCTTCACCCAGAAGCAGCTTCACAAACCTCTCCTTCATTAGCTCCATTTCTGAATCGGATTTACCAAATTGGAGATTATCATCAAAACAAGCTATCATTACTCTACCAGATTATTGAGCTCTCTCCAACACCAACCTACACCTAAGCATAATTTTTTTGGAGGAAAAAATCTCCAGATAAGAAGATGATCCCTCAGCAGCAGGATCACAGACCGAAGGCCACTCGGCTCAATCTATTCTAATTCGAATTTTGATTACCTTCAATTTACTTACTGTATCTATTAGCATTGAAATCATATAATAGCTTTCCATTTGGATACAAAGGGCTTTTACCTGAAGGCATCCCATCTCGGCCACCCTTGCCCAGGCGAGACTTGGGGGCATTGCTCGACGACCGGTCGAGCGCCCAGCCGATCTGCTGTCCGTCGGGAGGGCAGCCCATATTTGCTCCGTGGCTCCGAAAGATCTTGTTCCCCTCGTTCCCACCCGTATCCTCCAGAATCAGGCTCTGCGCCTGGCGTCCCGAGATCTCGCACATCTCCTCCCTTCCCTTGTCGAGGCTTGGTCCGCGCTTGAGGAATCGAACCATCAGACGTTTCGGCGACTCGACTTTGGACGAGATGCTGTGGAAGGGAAACAGGTCATTTCTCTGAGAGGGAGAACCAAGAACTTTAGAGATCGCCTGTTGAAAGGAATTTGGAGAGACCACAGGTAACCCACCTATCAAAGTGAAGCTGGGGATTGGAATGGAAAGGAAAGGAGGGAACTTTATGGCTTGAAGAGCTATACAATCAATCTAGGAGACGGCAAGGATGGGCAAGGCAGGAACTTGATGGCTTCAAGACCTATGAAATCAAGCAAGGAGATGGAAAAGAGAGGAAAGGTGGAAACTTGATGGCTTAAGAAGAAGAAGAAGAAGACCACCTCTCCTCTAAGGCCAAGGAAAGAAAATGGAGAAAAAAGAAGGAAGGAAAGCTGGCAACTTTGCTGTTCTGGAAGACAGTTTTCAAGGGAATGGGAGAAGGAAGCAGGAGATGGGAGACAAGGTAAAGGTAGGACGTTGAAGTGGGAGATAGTTGAAGAAATGGGAGAGGAAACCCATCCTCCTAAAGCCTAAGGAGTTCTTGGGGAGTTGGGTAGGTCTGTTTCTCTTCTGTTGAGGAATGCCCTTCCTTTACTATTTTTAAGAGCTCAAACGTGAGGTGCATGCTTGAGGATGGGGTTTAGAGGAGGAGAGGTTGAGGAAGGGAATAGAATATAGTTAAAAAAAGAGTTCTTTTTTAAGGAGGGGAGATCAGAGGACGAGCTTATTTGGAGGGAGGGGAAGGGATGGGGATGGTTAGTTTTCTGTTTAAAGCTGCAACAATGGCAAAAAGCCCGGGAAATGTAGTGAGGTCATCACAAGTAGGAGACACCCAGGAAGAGACTCGAGATAGTAACCCAACTCATGGAAGCAGGATGTTACCAAGCGTGGGACACCAGAGCCACCTCTCATGGCACCAACTCCACTTGTATGTATAGGGTTTGGTTTCCTTTTTGGTGCACTGCATGTTGGTATTTAGACAAATGATGGATCTACGTGGTTGGCCAAGTTGTTTATGTGAAAGACACAGAGAAGGTGGTGGATTCCCATGTTCTTCAAACAGCAAAAAAGAATTAGATAATTAGGTGAGAGCTAATCATATTATCATCTTGCTTAAAAGATTATCTGATGCAAGAAGAATCAAAGTTTCACTAACGAATTATGAACTATTTCTAGGATGGTAAACTATACGAGTTCCGCAAAATATGCCAAGCTTGCATAAGGTATCACCTCTTCGCATGGAAGTGACGGTTGACCCAGAAATTGTGGGTTGAAGATTTCTTCAACTCTGATGAAAGGGTTTGACAGAAGGAAAAGAAATAAGTGTGACTGCAATTCTCAACCGGGCACAAACTCCAGGTTTCTTTCTGAACCTCATGATCTCTGGTAGGGTAGTCCTCGTCTTTCTTAGCAGACTTAGGATACAAACGTGTCTCCAAACACTATGCCTTTGACTTGCCAGAGATGCAGTATCAAATTATTGCGTCAACGCCATTCCTTTATCTGTCTCCTGAAGCGTTGCTCATAAGAATTTTCAGTAAATGAAAATTTTCATTAAGAGTTTGGAGATCATTTGGGAGTAGACAGATCCGATACTCTACTACACACACAAAAAAAAGAACTGGTGAGGATAATTGATCAATATAATGGGTAAGAACAGGATTTAGCTATTGAAGTAAACCAATGAGATGCACCAATCCACAACCCTTCCTCATGAACAGCTGATGCTATCAAAGTTGCTCTTTTTCACTAGTAAAATTAGAGGAAGAAACTATCCAAAACTAATCCACATAAATAGAGTTCTCCAAGTCTGCTTGGCCAAACATGGGACGTCTTACAGATGCAGATTTCTCAGAGCTTCGGTGGATATACATTTTGCTTTCATCCATTATAACTTGATAACTAGGAACTGCAATTCAGTTTAGATAAACCATTTATATTCTTGAGGAAAATTGAAGGTTCTGGCATTTTATCTAATATATTAAAACAGGATCACAAACGTTCCCATGTTAGTCACATTTATTGAGAAACAAGTCAATTGTAAATTGGCTTAGAAATTTAAAGAGAACTTTCTCAAAAATTTAGAGAGAATTCCTCCAAAAACCTGACATCTTTTAATATGATGGGTCCAAAGTTAGGTAAACAAGACTTTTGAGTCCTTTTTTGCCCTATGTTAATCAACAAGGTCCATCATATAGAGTAATCTGATGGAAAGTTACCGATAGGTTTCAAGTAGCGCTCAATTGAGGGGTAAATAATGCTTGATCCAATTAACCTAACATTATAACCATTTCAAACACCCGCATTCATGCTTGGTTTTAAGCCTCTTCCACAACAGATGAGGGCTGATTGGCTGTAAAACCTGATGACCAAATTGGAAACATTTTCTTATAATATCAATCCTTCTTCTTAACTTGGATCCATGTCAAATTAAGATACCATGGAACTTATGGCTGACTGCCAGTTTTGGAAAACTTGGATTTGGAGATGGCCCCTGTGCTCTCAGAATAGAGGAGGAATTGATGGATTCATTCATTGTGCCATTAGGCGACCGGAGATGGCATATTTTGCCTAGTCTAAGCTGAACATTATTCACAATTTCAAACTAAGCTATTCATACTGTGTTCCAGTACTGCTTTTTCTTCTCTTTTCTTTTGTTTCTTTTTTTCTTGATAGAAGAGAAGGGATAGCATATTTACTGAAAACTAAAAAATGTACAACTATAAAGAAGAGAGGGAAGAGGAGGGGGAAGGCGAGAGACAAAAGAAACAGGCAGGAGCATATACTGGAGAAATTCCAGGTCAGACAAACATGAAAACCCCATATTACATCTGTGTAGAAAGATCAAGGCTAGTAAGCAACTTGCCAGCCCTGTTGAAGCTTCTCTTATGCTTTATGTTGCGAAGCATGGACCAGTACTTAAGGAGTATCATAGCATAACTCAAAACAGAATGTTTCTTCAAGAGCTCCTTCCAAATGCTCCAAGTGGCAGTCAACACAAGTTGACCCCAGGCTGGTCGAAATAGCAGTTTGACTAGTACAATTTCACCATTTAGTCCAAAGAAGTGAGGCTGGTTGGTTGTCCACGGAGAGTATTCTAGTATTCTAGTACTGCATTGGAGTGGAGCAAGCAAAGAACAGATTCCATGGTTGTTCAGTAGCAAATTTTTCAGAGATGACAATTATTCAGAGATAAACATCTGTTCATCTGTATTATATCACACCTCTATCATTATAAGTTATTTGATGACATATCTGATGCTATTTATTACCCCTGGCTGAGATGAGAAGAAAAACCGAGTCCATGTTCCTGAGGCAGCCAGAAAAGAGTCCCCAGGTTGTGCCTCTTACAGAGGTATCAAAACAAATTGAAAAAAGAAATAGAAAGAACATGGGGTTTTCCATTAATGTGGAGCAAGATGCCACTCATTCCTGGGTGCCAGGAGTACTTCAGGACCATATAAGCCATTCGAGCAAGTCAGGACCACAGCGTATGCATAAAAGCAGATCACATAAAGTATACATAAATTTCATTCTGAAATCTGTTTCAAATATGACAGCCTGTCATGGAGATTGAATGCCGCAAATGATTCACCAATTTTTTGGTACCCAAGGAAGAGCATTTTGGTTCCAGAGTTGGTTCCCATGCCTTTTTTGTAAGGGTTGGTTCTCATATTAGTTTACAAGCATTCAGCATATGCATTGCACATGATGTAGGACGCACACGAGGATATACTACCTGTCAATATGCTTCCACTGAGCTCATCCCTCTCTGAATAATGCTTAGAAGGAATTCTACAGAGAAGGAAGATGTTTAATCCCAGCTTCATATAGCATTTTTGCCTGGTGTTTTATGCTGCTCTTGCGGTAATCATACAGAATAAATGGAACAAAGAAAATGTTGAGGTTTGTGGTACATTTAACTACAAACAGCTATACGATAGCTTTGGGTAGATGCAGGTTTATAAGTCTTCTAAGCAAAGAAAAGTGATATTTACAATTTTTAACCGACAATTTGATCTTCTGATCAATGACTTCTTGTAATACTTTATAATAACTACAAGCAGTGATGCTTCCTCAAGTTTCTCTCTGAGATTTCCTTTCTTCCAATAGCAAGCGAAAGATTTGCTTGCTCTTACTATTACCAACAAAATAAGACCATAATCTACGTGAAAGGGCTAGATGACAGGAATAAGGAAAGAAAGGTATCAGAGAAACTGAGCCGAATGGGAAAGTAAATAACATGGTTCAATGGAAGAACATAAAATTAAACATTATATATTTGGATGAGGCCCTTCATCAAAGACCCGGTTAGCTGTCTTGTAATTGGAAAAATGCAGGACCAACTTGAACTTGAAACACATAAAAATATCCCTAAAAACCAGAATAAGACAAATCAAGAGCGACGACAGCAACAGGCATATAAGTATTACTATAATAACATCAACACAATATAGATATTTACTTTTGGCATAACGGACAACAACCAGCTACCGGCATCCCTTCATAAGATAAGAAGATGGGCTTGAGAAGTTTACTGAAGTTCCCATATTGCCTACTTTCTTATTTTCTGTTTTCCTGACAGGTGTTGCACATGCACTGAAATCAAGAACTCGCGCCTCCATCTGGGAAACATTCAAAATGTTAGTAGAATAAAGTTAAATCATGAAAAAATATACAGAGGTTTACTTCTTGTTAAAAACTAAAAATAGCATGCCTAAGTGTTGCTTGTTAAAAGAAAAAAGAAAATAAAAAAAAAGATATTGATAAGGAGGAAAGAAAAAGCTTCTAGACAAAATGTATGAAGGAGACACAAATGTTCAGAAGTTACATTTCTATCACATATCATAAACATGCTAATAAGGTCAATAATGTCAAAACAAATATTATCTATAGTTATATGTGATACAAAAATCATAGATTTCCTTTTTTTCAAAGCCATTTTAATAATCTCCTTCCCTAAACTTTGGTATAGGTTAGATGCTTTGAATTCTAGATCCCCCCCTAACAATTTGACCATCTTCAGATAAACATGTTAGCCTTTCAAGTCATCACAAGGACATTACAAATATTATGAGCAAATTGCACTAGCAGATCTTTTAGTTGCTCCAGGTTAGAAGTAGATGATGCTAAGTTCTGAATTGTCCTCACACAACATTCGTGTTCAGGTGGCTAGATCTGTTGTCTATGTTGTCCCTTCATGTTAAGTATCACGTCCACCTAATATAGGAGGACAGTCTTGGTGGGGACGTCAATGAAGATGGCAGATCCATCAATGGCATTGAAAATGTGGATCCAGAATAAGAAAATTGCACTGACAGATTAAAGTCATCAAGAGCCTAGCAGCAAGACAATGCTAAGTTCAGCATTGTCCTCATACAAAATTTGTATTTGAGGGGGCTAGATCTGCTGCCCATGTTGCATATGAAAGCTTTGAAGCACTTTTGTGCAGTATCACATCCACCCATGCCAGAGGAGGATGACCCAGCGGGAATGTCAATGCAGATGGCAGATCAATTACTGACATAAAAAATGTGGACTCAGAACTAAGCCGGTCTAGTGAGAACTATAGCAGGAGGGGAGAAACTTAAAACATCAAGAGCATACTACCATGACTTTTGGTGTCACAGGATGATCTCCCAGTTCTTTGTCTGACTGAATATTTTCTTTCTGGAAATCTTCCTTGCCCGAGTGTCTTTTGTCAAAAGCCACTCCAGGGCTTCCACTTGCCAATACCTCCTGTGCCTCGGCCACAGCAGAAGCAGTGTGCTCACTTAACTGTCTCATCAGTCCAATGGCATCATAGGTTCTGTCTCCCGGGCTCACGAAGTACCCTATGTCCTGGAAAGATCAGAGACCAGAGCTACTAAAAGTGAGTAAAAGAACTTCAAGGTTCATAAGATATCGAAAACAAATGACAAAAATCAATCATGAAATGAAAGCTAAAATGTCTCTAGTTTAAACTCCATAAAACGAATCAATGAACTGAAATGAAATGAATGTAATGAAAACAAGGGAGCCCTACACTTTATCTTTTCTTGAATTCGAGGTAATTTGAGCCAACTTTTCATATTGTATCATTAAAATTTCAGGCATCATTTGTATCTTGCAAAGGTCATCCAAAGCAATTGGTCTTATTAAGGGTCTGTTTGGGTAATCCAACAGGATCTAGGCTGAATTTTTGCTGGATTCATAGATTGGGAAGCCCATATGAGCATGGCCCATATCAACCCAACTCCCCCACCAGACAAAATCCTGTAGGAAGAAAAAGAAAACCTCCATGGGTCATCTTTTTTTCCTGCAGACCAACAGGCCCACAAGCTAGGATTTAGGCTGGCACTTCAGCGGGCCTTTAGAAGATGCCGGGTTGGGTGGGCTAACAGGCCTGATTCTTGCAAGATATTCCTGCAAGAATATCCAAATAGCCCCTAATAAAGTTTATCCAAATAAGGATATTGGTGAACTTTTTAGGCCCATATATGACTCAGATAGTCACCAGTAATACTTCAGGTACCTCAAATGTTATATCTGTATCGATTCTATGTCCTGGAAGAAGTGAATTCATAAACCAAGGAGATTTCCATGCTGAAGGAGATTCTATCCCTCTTTTGATGCCCGGTGTGTCAGCAAAACTGTTAAAACAAAAAAAGGAAACCAGATTAAAGATGGCAAAGAGTGCAGGCACACCCACTATACCATATTAGTTAAACAAAATATGCCACTGTCTCTTAAATTATTTACTAAATTCTCGCATATCTAGCTGACTAAAAGTTGCAGAACCCAATATGAAAGCATAATTATGATATCTACGATTCAATAAAATTCATTATGCAAAAAACTTCCACCCATCCAGTTATTTGCTTCCACAGGCATTAGTATCTCGAAGTAAAACTCTAAAAATAACATAGAACAAAGTTCCAGTCATAATAGTGATATACAGTCAAATGCAGAGCTATTTGCAAAGAAAGTAATTGGGCAGAAACAAATTAAAGAAATAAATATGTGCTAAAGAATGCAAGCATCTAATCCACAAATGATATGTTGGAAGGAATTGGTCATCCAAAGAGATTACTCTCACTGTGAACAAAGAAGACTTGGTGGAGACAAAAATAAACCAACTATTCCATTTCATCTAAATAGCATGTCTTTCTTGCACCCTATAAATTAGTAGAATCTGATTCTCCTACTGTTTCATGATGCTTATTTAAAGAACAGAAAGAGGTCTATTAAAAGCAAGTCAGTAATTTCAGTTAGTATATAGTGTATCATCCTGGAGAACAATAGAACTTGACAAAACATTTTTTTTATACTTACCATTATGTACAAATTTGGTTCACACATACATATAATTCCATGCATTTTGTTTCCTCAGACAGTTGCTATTATACAAAATACTATAAAGAAGATCTGTGACAAACATAGACACCATGTAGCTATAACTAAAGCATAATTGAATGTAATACTTCCTAAGCAGGAAAAAAAGCATTGTTTAACTCACACATGGAACAATATACTGACAGGAGGATTATTTTTCTTATTGGTCCAAATATAATTATAACAGATTATGTATTGCTGTCCAGTTGAACTAGAGCATATTGGAAAACTGTTGCTCAGATGCCCACACATACCACAACTTGGCATACCTTTTTAACTGTTGAGAATGCAATCGAAATTGATTAGGATCTAGAAACACAACAAACTGCATATAGCGAAAAAAACATCGAACATTTCACTAATAGCAGACTGCAGCATGCAAAGTAACGATACAGTTCTCAAAAATCTTCAACTGTACAGAAAGGGAAAAAAAGGGTCAACCGCTAAAATTGGCATTAATCATGGGTTGCCTTAGTTGATCTTACATGTTTAAGTTTTCAAGGTCCATGTCAATCGATGAACCATGCTTTTCAACTGAAACCGCTGATGGATGCACTGACAGGGCACGTTGTGCTGATGTAATTGGAACCTGTCGCTGTTCCAGCTTACTTCCACCAACTCTAGGAGACAGGGGGGCAGAAAGATCAGATAAAGATTCAGATCGAGCATCTGAGTGACCCTTGTTTGATGTAATCTCAAAACTTGTGAAAGTTTGGTCTTCCAAAGACCTAGCAGCAGTTCTCATATGTCCATTTACAGGATGCCCATCTTGATCAGTTGAAAACAACAGCATGTCATTGGTATTATGTTCAACAAGAACTCCAGCAGGCGGCTGCATTAATAGGTAGAGCAGCAACATAAGATCTACTTACAAAACACTCACAATCATATCAAAAATCCCTCCAGAACAACTCCGTTATCTACTAAAAGTCATTTAGGAACAATGCTCATCAGTAATCAAGGTCAATGCTTTTGCTCAAGCTGAAGCATTCTGTCCACAGAACAAGTTGGACACATTTGGCAAACCATAATCACTAAACATACTTCATTTTCAGTTGTTAATCCATATCCGTAACACTAGGGCAGCAGCCATATACTACATATTTGGTCTATCTCAAATAATTCATTCAATACATTCTTAGTAAACTATCCATCCTCATTCTTCAAATTTCAACAATCATAAAATGTGAAATTTGAGAAGAAGACATTGGATTTAAGGTAATATATGAAAACCAAAACTAGACACCTAGTTAAGAATGTGAACGCCTACTCCAAACCAATTCAGCAAGCCAATTTACCCAGTTTACACATATAACATGGGAAAAGATCACCATCACTAACATCATTAACACGTTCTAAGTTACACAAGTGACTTCTCAACAAAATGCAGTAACTTTTCTAGCAGTAAACAGAGCATTACAGCCACTTGGAATTGGAAACAGACCCAGTTCTTTTCTAGCAAAAGGTAATGTGCATCCTTACAGAGATACACCAAGGGATCATAAAAGGATAAATGAGCATATGTACAGATGATGTGATTCGAAGCTCACAAAGCACACAAGATACAGCACATGATTTTAGCTATGCGAGCTTCACACAGCTTGGTCTAGGCACTTTTATCGGCCCAGCTAAGCTAGCCCATGAAAAACCTACCAAAAAGTCAGCTAATTGAATTTTACAAAACAAAAGTGGCTTTGCTCAGCTCGATTGATTTTGCACCAAGTAATCTCAAAGGCCACATAAACTATGGATATTTATAATTCCAGAAATATTAATTAAATAGTCATTATAACATTATATAATAGTTATTATATGCACGATGAACTCATTTTGCATTATATAACATAAAAACAAGCCAAAACTTAGCTGAGTTACTCAAGCTTGGCTTATTTTCCTTATGCGATGCAAGGAAACCGAGGTTGGGAAATCTTTTGCTAGTTATATGCTTCATGTAATGATATCATTGTGCATTAACATGAAGATGCATCATATGTATATACTGTGGAGAAGAGAAAATACTAGTTAGGAAATACTTACTTCATTTTCTGTAACATGAGCATCAAGTTTAGTTGGGGCACATATGGCAGTTGCACATTGTTCCTTCTTAGCTTGAAAAATACTGGTATTGGTTTCTTTGCTTGAAATCCTGGCTTTGGCTTCCATAGAAGCACCTTCATCCTTTTGATAACTATGAGTTGGGTCCAAATTTTCTTTCTGCTCCAAACAAATCTCATGTTTCTTTTTCTGATGATCTGAAGGATAAAGAGCATCGACCTCACTAGAACAGGAAGAAATTCTGGGAGCAACACCTTCATCGTTCATGGTATCAATTAAGGAATTATTAGTTCTGCTTATAGAAGGTGTTGACAATAACACATGATCCGTGTCTATCCCAGATTTCTTGTCAATTCTCCGTTCCTGCAAAGGTGACAACAGTTCACGTTGTCGTTTCTTCATAATGGAAGGGGTGCATATGAAGCTTCTGGCAGCATTTTTGAGTAAAGCATCAGGACTGTCATCATGAGAAGGTGAATCCCATAGGCTGCATGGTGTAGAAGACATCATCAGCTGCCGAATTCCAAGAGGACTGTATGCTTGCTGAAGATCACCAGAGGATATAAGGTCGCAACTGACAAATGGAATTTCCAAACTTGGAAAACGAGGAGGTTCATAAAATAGAGCTCCAGCATCCTGATGTTCTTCGGTCTGTACTGCTGGATTTTCATCTGATGATGTAATGTTGTCAGTGGCATTTGGAGGCTCAGAATCCATCATTTCCATATAGGTTTGCTCCAGAGTTTCATTTTCTTTGTCCTGGTCTTCAGGCACACAAATCTTAGACCTAGCACCACCATACATGCATGTAATAAGTTCTGAATCTTGAGTTCCAACAGAAATGTTTCTGGTCACAGCATCATCACTTCTATAAACTGGTTTTCCATTATCTGGACATATATAAGATGGAGGAACTACAGTCATCAAACTCTGACAATATGAGTTCCCCAGCATATCTGATGAATTGGCTGGATATTGAGGCTGTGAGCATGAAATAAAATTCCTATAAGCCAAAGAACTGTAAAAATCAGGTTGGGAACTTACAGATCCCAAGTAGTAATCCATATTTATAATGTTTGGCGCAGTAATAGGATCTGCCATGCTAATATCTTGATGCATTTCTGCCCCAAAAATATTTCCACTACAGCAAGCAGCTTCAGCCATCAAAATTTTATCCTGGTTCTCAGATTCTAAACCACTGTTTGTGATACAAGTAGGCATTTTCAGTCCTCCAGAATCTGGAAACAAAGCAGATTTGTTTTGATGATTTTCAACACAGTGTGTATGGTATTCTGATGTCCTTTTTAACTCTGGTAATCTCTGGGTTGCCTCCAGCAAAGAGTTGGGCAATTCTTGTGAGACCATTTGGTTAGCAAATCTTTCTGATACTTCAATCTCATGTAAATTTTGACAGGGAGCAGTTACAGAAACCATAGGTTCACATTCTATTTCAGGAACAATGCACTCAATTTCCTCCATGGAAGTGTAATATTCTTTGGAGCACATTGACAACTGAGAATCTTGTATATCTTTCTTCTTGGCAGCCTCCACAAGTTTTATATCATCATGAACTGAAATTGCCAATTCATAATCAGATTGATAGCAACTGACCAAGGCTGATGATGACCCTTTGCTACATTCTGATGAATCTTCAACCTCTTGTCTGTCTTTAACGCCACTATCTTCGCTGCTTTGTCGATTCACTACAGATGAAGAGATGCACTGGGCAGGATTTTCTGCATGAGGCAGGCCTTGGAACTGGGCTAGCAGACCTGATGCCAGATATGAGTCCAATTTCTTTTTTACAGAGCTGTTCCAATGATTCTTTATAGCATTGTCTGTCCTGATGATGCATAGCACAATGGTTTTCAATATTCACCAACAAAAGCAATTTGAATAAAAAGAAAAAAATGTTGAGTTCAGTGAGCAAAGAAAAGTTGAGTGGCACCAATATATAGTCACAGGAATAATAAATTAAATAAGATAAAAAACAGAAAACAATATGTGTTTATGTGCAATGGTATCATAATGCATATCTGACACCAATACAAAAAAAAAAAAATCAAATTCTTAAGAAGATATGAACAAAATTGAAGATATTGAACAAATGTGGATATGAAGCACATTTATGATGCACCCCACTGCAATAGAAAGCATGCATGCGCAGACAAAAGAATGCACATATGGTTCTCTGCAAGGCTGCAAAAACAAAAATATACACACGTACATAAACATCAATTTATTGCAGAACATATTTTACGAGGCAAGAAATAAAGATATATAAATGTCTAATTCCAATATAGCAAATTGGCAGGAAAGCCCTGAAAAGAGTGCTTGCAAGGAATTTTTACAATTTCTAACATAAAAAAGGGGGTGTCCAATGCACAAGGCTCCTGCCATTATAGGTCCGGAAAGGGTCAGATGTATGCAACCTTATCCTCGCATACTGAGAGGTTGTTTGCGTATTTTGAACCTATGACATCCAAGTCACAATGAAGCACCCTTACCATTGCGCTAAGGATTGCCCTCTTTTACAAATTCTAACATTTGAAAATTGGGTTCATTACCTTCAGTGGACAGCTAAAGTTTCAGATACACACCTGCCTGGTAAAAATTTTGTCAACTCTGCCCACTTATTTCCATAAACTTGATGAGCATGAATCAGTGCTATCTCCTCTTCTTGAGTCCATGCCTGCTTGTTAATAGCAGGGTTAAGATGATTGTGCCACCTAAAATGTAATACTTTCACAATCAGTAGATTCATTGACAGTGAAATGACAAATCAAAATCAAAAGGACTGAAGGTTCAGAGACTGGGAAAAAATGGTTTTAAGTTCAAAATCTAATGAAGCTATGATTCTGCAGTTTCCAAATATTAGTGCAGTATAAACCAAAAAAAGAAGTTTCAGTTACCAACTAGTAGTCCAAACAATCACTTCATGGTAAATTCAACAACTATTACAAAATGAGCTTGATTCAAAGTAAATTACATTAGTATCAGGGTAAAGAAGCTACTAAATGCATATTCAATATGTAGAAGTCGATCAGTTTAGAAGCTTGTATTCCATTTAAAGCATTCAAATCTTTACAAACCTAAGATAAGCTACTGAACACAAATTTAGCATGTAAAAATAGTTAAATCATGCAACATTAACTTACAAGCTTTACTGGATTAACAATTCACTTCAAGTATCATAGTATCATTTCAAAAATTGCACATAAAATCTTTGAGTGACTTCAAAGATGAATCTTCAAGGATCTGGGCATACTGTAGTTGATCAAAACAAAAGGTCGAATCCATGCAAAACAAAATCTTTAATTGCCTCTGCCTGTGCCTAAACCATCACCAAAAACCAGTAACTCTGTTAGTCGGCAGACACCAATAAAGTGACAGGTCCCTATCCATTTCTTGGGAATTTGAAGATTCTCCAAACTACCACCCCTGGTGCACACAGAAAAGCATCACAGTAAGAACTTTTACCATATACCTTTTTTGAGAATCAGAAGTTGAAGCCTGGCTGAATACCAGATCAAGGGTAGAAATGAATTGGGTGTCTTGTATCAAAACAAGAGACTTCACCAATCAGTCAGTAGGCATCCTCTATTTTATTTATTTATTCTCTTTTGTGTACTGATAACGATGCACTAAGAGGTTCAAATTTCATCAAAAATTTGAGAAGCTCTAGAGAGGTCAGCAAACATGTCATTTCTTGGGCCCTCTGAGAAACTCCTTGAAGGCTCTCTTCTAGTCCTGTCTAATGGTTGTAACATCAGGACAATTAGGAGTTATTTTGCTACTTTTGCGAACAACGATGAATAGTAATCTGAAGAGATTTTTGTTTGGTATCCTCCAAACTATTGATAATTTTATGTTCTGGTGCTGTTTAAAAGGTCATCTACACTCTCTCCCTCTATCTCTGGGGTCCATCAGGGTCATCAAGGTTTTTGGAGCCTTGCTATGCTTGATGTCAGTTAAAGGATCAGCACCCTGATTTTTCACTGAGAGCAGGTCAAATTTGTGCTGGATCTACCTCTCTTAGCTCCAATAGGCCTACTCATGGTCCAGTAAACCCTCAGACTCTTCCTCCTTTCTGCTAAGTCACAATCTGCACCTCATTTTGTGAACATTAGCATTCAATGTCTCCAGTTTGCCCCACTTTTGTTAAATTTGCTCAGTGATACCCATTTTAAGAGAATTTGCCCAAATCCATTATCTTGCTAATTTACTAGTCATATCATGAGCCTATACTGGCCCAAACCATCCAGTGCTTCCCATATTTGATGTTTTACTCTTTATTAACTAGGCTTATTGTTTTATTGGATCCTACTCATCTCATAGAATTAATGACCATTCTGCTGGTCTTAGGGTCTAAATCATCTTTGTTACTCTGCAGCATTACTGCAAATGGGTCAGTCCTGTACTCGTAGCTAACCCATGGCTTGATAACCTACTAGAACCACACAATACTTACTATTGGATATGTTCACCTTCTGGGTTTTTGCTCATCTAAGAGTTCATCAAACCTTTAATCGACTTCGCCAAATCCAAACACCCCTTGACACAACCATGCATTTTCATAGTTCACGATTCTTGACTTCCAGTCATTGTCATTTACCCTCAACTGACATCATCTTGACCATCTTCTATCTTCTTTTCATGTGAATTAACGTTCATCACATACTAGACACCATGTCTAAATTACCTCTGGTTCCTCCTCTCTAGGTGAGTACTGGGATCCTTTGTCATTCAGACATGTCTTTGTTCCAACTATCAAGCTTAAAATCTTCCTTGGCTGGGAACCTACCTCCACAAAGGGTCCAAGAATGCTTTTTGTCCCAATTTCCTCATATGTGGTGAACATGTGGATCATTTGCCTTTCATACTTGTCCTCCATTCTACTAATCAAGCTTAAAATCTTAGCTTGGATGGACACCTAACTTCATCACATGGTTCGTTTATGTGCTTCTAACTTAATTAGTGGAACAGCAGGTCTTTGCCGTTAGCAGTAGATTGCATATCGAACTTTCCCTTTCAATTGAGTGTTTGCCGGCCCAGCTAAAATCAGCTGACTTTTATACATACCTACACCTATGGAATGGCAATCATTAAACCACTATCATCTTAAGATGCTCACAAAAAGACCTAACTCCTTAAAGCATCGTAGCATCCATTAATGGAAAAAATTGCCCTCAACATTTGGAGCTACTTCATTGAACCCATAGCTAAGCCACATCTTCTGTCGATTCTACTTGCTGCTACCAAAAGAAACAAAGGGTCGATACCTACGGTTTGAATCCAAAGGGGCATTGTTGGCTCTGTACATGATCCAAGCTCAATAAAGGACCAAGGACCTAACTCCATTACCTGATTGGATATGGTCTCAAATTAGGATAAGATGGGTAATTGGAGAATAGGGAGGATATGCAAGGAAATATGTTGGAAGTTGGGAAAGGAATCTGGGACAAGGGAAGGAGTGAGACAATGGCAATAAAAGGGAACAGTGTAAAGGTGGGAAGATGGGAAAGGGCATGGGTTTACAGAAAATCTGTACAGAGGCAGGTGGGATCATGGTCTAGGTAGGTGCCTAGGTAGCCTAGAGTACCATGGCATCAAGTGGCAAGGAGTGGAGTTAGGGTTAGTGAATGCAGTTCCTACTAGTGGTGCCATTACTCGATAGGGCCATCGAGTGGTTCCTGTTGCGAGTTTAATGTTGCATGTGGCATCACCATGTAGGAGTGAATGGGTAAGGGAGAGGAATGGGAATGGGAGTGAATGGGCTTAGTCAGGAAGAAGGTACAACGGATGGAGAAAGAAAGGGAGATAGGACAGGCAGAACTCAGTATATAAGATCATGTTATCAGGACTAAAGTTTGGACTTGCATGTATGTAAAAGAAATTGAACGTCTTTGGATCTGTTCGGTGGGATCTGAATCCAAACAAAGGCAATAAATTAAGCACAATTTCCTTGATTCAAACCCAATATGGACTGGATCTGTATTTGTATAGGGTTTGAAAGATTTTGGCCTACATTGCCGCTCCTTACTGTTATACTACAACCTTTGCATGCCTCTTCTAATTTCAAGTACTATTGCCATGTGCACTATTCTACATTATTTAGCAAATTCTTTGTGGAGATCCCTCTTAAGGTTAAGGGCAATGTTAAATATAGATAGTCACTCCATTGTGTTCGTCTGCAAAGTTATCCAAGTTGTCTTCTTTACTAGTTATATGGTTATGTGAATGTATGCACATATATTCTACAAATATAAAACAGCTTTATATCATGTGTTTATGCTAGGCTGGTACCATAATATTTTAAAAACTCAACACTTGCTCAAATCTTAATAGTGATCAATTTTAGTCAAATTTGGCACCAAATTTTTTATTAAAAATTGAATGTAACTAAAACTAATCATTGGATTTTTAGAGATGTAATAGAGAAAGAAATTACAAAATCACCAAGTGGAAATGATAAAAGACCGATATGAATTCATGTGATCCTAACTGGCATACCTTTCCCGGCATTGTTTTCCGATGCGTCCAGGTAATGCTTGAGCAATGGTGGACCACTTCTTTGGTCCATATTTGTTTACCATTTCAATGATTTTCTCATCTTCCTGTTAAAGGAAAAAAGCAATACACTACTTCACTTAAGGACAGGTCAATCCAATGTTTTCTGAGGAACAGTTCAACCAAATTTGGAAAAAAAATAAAGCAGAGTAAATAATGGATAAGTTACATAATTATATCACATACGTCTAGAACATGTTACCTCTTTTGACCATGGTCCTTTCACAAGCTCAGGATTTAAAACCTTCTGCCACCTGTGCAAGCACTGAACATCGGTCCGGTCTGGGAAACATTCGGCTGCAAAGCATAAAGACAAAACAGTAACAAAGCATGCATATAAAGTTCAATATATGAGAAGAAATAAGAAATATTTTGACATATATGCAAGATATAACCTCTAATTGCTTAAAGTAAACTGACTATAAGAACATCTGCTGAGGTAAAATAGAAAGCTTAAGTTTTCCAAGCAGAATAGAGTGAACTACTAAAATCTGGCAAACAGAATAAATAGACTCAAGAAGGAACACAGAATTTCATAATTTCCCACAAATACAATATATATATATATATATATATATATATATATATATGTATGTATGTATGTATGTATGTATGTATGTATGTATGTATGTATGTATGTATGTATGTATATATCAAGACATTGAGAGAACAAGCATATGTTCTCAGAATGTATGTGTTTCTCTCTTATTCCAAAATTAAGAGAGCGAGAGAAAACAAAAGAACATGATAAAAGGTTCATTCATTTGCTGACAACAACATTACCGGGAGCTAAATATGCCTACAACACTGCGTACATGTTTTCAGAGTAAGTTCAAAGATAATGCACTTAGGCATCCAAAATTATAGCTAATAGTTTGCAATTAAAAGAATTAAATATAATTTCCATTTATAGCCAAAAATGGAGGTAACCTTCCCTGTAAGACTTGCAAACCAAATTGTAATCAACTTGGTAGTACAGGCCAAGAAGAGAAAAGGCAAATATACCAGATCCATAGATAAAAATATGGAAAACAGCAGACTTTCAGAAGGAAAATTAGTTGTTCTGCACCATTATATACTGTACATGTTTTTTTAATCATGATATTGATGGAAGCCATGAGTAGGAAGAAAAGTGCACTGAAAATTTTCAAAACGTAGCAGAAGGTCCAATTATCAATGGATTCAGTATCAACTTTGACTCCAATTCCCAAAGTTTCCTAGGAAAAGACTCATATTGGAAAGTCAAATAAATGCGATCCTCGTATAACTGTCAATAAGCCCACAGATAGATGTACCATGAATGGTATTGAGCATGCCAGAGCTCAGGAAGATAGAATAGCATGTTTAAATGATTTTTTCAAAAAAATATATATAAACTTAATTAATATAAAATTCAACATAAAAAAAGAATAAGCCATCTTGACCACTTTCATAATCTAGCATTAGGGTATAAGTTATGTCAATTTTTCATAATGAATACCTATCTTTTTCCAATTTTTTCCTCTAAACTTCTGGACAGCTCTTCGCAGTATTGCATCCTGCATGTATAATCAAAATAATACATCACATTAACTATATAAACCCAGAAAAACACGAGTTTTGAAAGCAATAGAAGAGCAAAATAGCCTGTCATAGATGAGAGTAATATATATATATATAAAATATGCACATTAATATGCTCAACAGAATTCAAAAAACCACTCCCAATAGACTCATGCTTGCAGATAATGTGTTAAAATAAGGTTGAAACAGGAAAGCATTGGGCATGACGAAGGAGCAAGTTACTTGGTAGATAGGAGATAAAAAAGACTCTGCCACTGTAGGGTCTAGAGAGAGTCAGATGTACGCAGCCTTACCCTCACATGCAAAGAGGTTGTACTCAGTAGACAGGAGACAAAGTAAAAAAAATATCATTGCTCCAGCGTTGTTTGCTATGTAACATAGTGGGCAATTACATTTTGTAGGACTACAATCTGCAAATAATTTGTTGAGTAAGATCACATTTTCCTGAAAATAAAGAAAAATGTGTAATCCTTTTAGGGCTTGTGAAGTTTTGCATTGGACTTGGGCCTCAGCTGACTTTTGCTCCAATACTAGAACTTGGACCCCAGTTATCAAACTCGCTCATTGATGATATCATTGGTGGGATTTTGAAAATCATAATCCCATGTTGGGATAATTAAATCATTTGGCCAATTTAGAGGAGAATTCAAAATAAATAGATGATCATTAAACAAGAAAACTACTGTTAGACAATTTAGAGTTGATCCAAAAAAAACAAAAGGATCAATTGTTCAAAATAATAAAACATAAGATTTGCATTAACATGAAAATATCTTAGCATGTGACATAAAATTTGAAGGAAAACAAGTAGAATAATCATAAAACATTTCCATGGAGCTAGATCATAGAAAGCCGGATATATGCTTGTGATGGTACAGAAGTATCAGGTCTCTGTAACCTCAACATTTACAATCTACATAATGCAGAAGTGTAGCAAAACACTTCTATGATCACAATTCCTTCCATCATTTATACAACTGTTTAGCTTTCATCCAAACACAATGAGTAATAGGGCCAAGTCTATAAACATGTAAAATTACCTCTTCGGGCGTCCACTGCCCTCTGGTTGAGCGACGCGTTGGACCAGTAGTCCTCCTGCAAAACAATCCAACCGATATATTAGCTGAATCCTCCTCTGTAATAGCCATCAATCATTTTCCATCATCCTAATAAAACTACATTGCTGATGGACTGATTAATTGGGATATACCAGACCTCAAACCTCGACCACCAGAGTGTGGAACCCGAGACAGAGTTTCCAGATGTAGAAAGGAAGATAACCCAGGTCTCAACATCATTAACTTTGAGGACTTACCCATGGAAGGACCGCTGTCTTTGAATCTCATCACCACGCCCACCCTGAACAGCACTAGAAGTAGATGTAGAAGCAGATGTAGAAGCAGATGCAGAAGTTTCACCTTGCTTAAAGCCCTTTCCCTCTTCGCTTGCCATCGTCCCTTAACTGAGAAGTGAAGACAGAAGCCCCAATCCCCAGTTGGTCGCAAAACTCCAGAGAGAAAGATCTCCAAACCATGATCAGGAACACAAGAAGGCGATGATATATTCCTCTAACAAAAGAAAGACTGCAGACTGGAAAAAGAAATGGAAAAATATGATCCTTAATCTACCTAAGATCCAGCATATCCCAGCAGATTCACAACAAGAACACCCATTTGATGGGCGATGAACAATAAAACTCACGAATTCAATACCAATCAAAATGAAGGTCAATCACCGATAAAGAATTTAACTTGGCAAGATAGATATAAAGTAAAATTTCAAATTGGCAAGATAGGCTAAGAAAATCCAATCGATAAAGGACCCAAGCTGCCAAATTTCCTATACCTATCTAAATTTGCCCCACCAAATACACCCAACCATCAAAAAAGACAACTTCTTGAATCAAAATCTTCTCCAAAACCCAGAAAGGAACAACTGAAAGAAACCTAACCATCAATGCATCAAGAATTCAATATTCAGCGGAACAACCGATCGAGATCTCCAGCAACTCGCCTCAGAGTAAAGCCCTAATTGACGATGGCACTCAAGAAACCAAATCCAAAACAGACGAAAAAAAATTCAAGAACCCACCGTCTCGATGAGGGCAGAGAGCGAAGACGCAAAGGATAGATGGCGCATTTGAGATCTCCGCAAGCTGTGCTTCGAATCGAGAGAGAGATAGAGAAACGGTCCGAAGACTGAAGAGGAGAGGATTTTATTCTTCTTCTCTCTCTTTATTTTTTCCGCTTAAAAAGGGCATACCGGCCACGGGAGCAGTTTCAAACCCTACCATTAAACCTCGAGCAACTTTCGTCCAATCGGACGGAGGAGGCTTCTCTACAAAGTGCACGAAAAGATCTACGCCGTCCTTTACGAGGGCGTCCGTGTCGGGTTGCGCTTCAATATTTTGAATCCCAACGGCTGACAACCGGCTATAGGCGGTGGGAGGGCGGATCGGTGACCGGCCGGGGGGTCCCGGGGGACCATTAACTGCTAATTATTGCCGTCCAACCCAAGGAGCATTTGGCTCTGATTAGCCCACTAATCGCATGGATAAGTGAGCTAATGCTATAGAAACATAAAGAGCGACTTAATAATTTTATGTTAAAAAAAAAATCATAACTATATTGATAACTTTAGCCCTTGCTTATTTCACCATTATGTGGCATCACATGGCACTAAATTGAATTTTTTGTTAAATTTATTATGCAGCATTAATTATCTGATAATTATACAAATAAGAGACAAAAAAATATCTATCTTGAATGGGTTAAGAGATGTTACTGCTTTGGTTCTCGAAAAAGATCAATGCAATGGCTGTGGATTTTATGTGAATGAGCTAACACCGTTCAAATCGAAAGAGTGACTTAATATAGTAGCCAGAATTACAAAGACAGATGAAATACACTATTTTCATAGGCATAACATTGAAGTGCGCGCATTTATATGATGTTCATATAGTCATGATTTTAGAAGAGATTAATGCTACAGAAGAAAAACCACTCATTTTTGTTTAAACGTTTAGTACGTGATTGCCAGCTAAGATTAGCAAAATATTCCTAACTCATGATGTTTCATGTCAGATAAAATAAATTTATAATTATATTTATAACGTTTACCTTTGTCGCATTTCACTATGATTTGGCATCTTATGGCACTAAATTAATTTTTTTATTTAAATTTGTTATGCAACTTTAAATGTTCGATAACTGCATAGGGTAAGACCGACAAAATATACCTACTTCGAATGGACTAAGAGATATACCATTTTACCGTCATGGCTATAGATTTCATGTGAATGAGCTAATGCTATAGAAACGTGAAGAAATAACTTAAATATAGTAACCTGATTTACAAAGAGAAATGAAATACGACATTTTTATAAACATAAAATTAAAGTTTGTATATTTACGTGATGTTTATATAGTCATAATTTTGGAAGAGATTAATGCTATGAAAGGAAAACCTCCAATTTCTGTTTAAACGTTTAGTGCATGACAGATAGCTATGACCGATAAAATATTCCTAACTTATGATGTTTCATGTCAGATAAAATAAATTTGTAATTATATTCATAACGTTTACCCTTGTCGCATTTCACCATGATTTAGCATCTTATGGCACTAAATTGAATTTTTTATTTAAATTTGTTATGCAACCTTAAATGTTTGATAATTGCACACGTAAGACCGACAAAATATACTTATTTCAAATGGGTTAAGAGATAACTTTACCATCATGGCTATGGATTTCATGTGAATGAGCTAATGCTATGAAGACTGACTTAATATAATAACCTAATTTACAAAGAGAAATGAAATACGCCATTTTTATAAACATAAAATTGAAGTCCATACGTTTACGTGATGTTTATATAGTCATAATTTTGGAGGAGATTAATGCTATGGAAGGAAACCTCCAATTTCTGTTTCAATGTTTGGTGCACAACAGGCAGTTGTGATCGACAAAATATTCCTAACTCATGATGTTTCATGTCAGATAAAATAAATTTGTAATTATATTCATAATGTTCACCTTTGTTTCATTTCACTGGCATCTTATGGCACTAAATTGCATTTTTTATTTAAATTTGTTTTGCAACTTTAAATGTTTGATAATTGCACAAGTAAGACCGACAAAATATACCTATTTCAAATGGATAAAAGATAACTTTACCATCATGGCTATGGATTTCATGTGAATGAGCTATTGCCATGAAGACTAACTTAATATGATAACCTGATTTACAAAGAGAAATGAAATACGCCATTTTTATAAACATAAAATTGAATTCTGTACGTTTACGTGATGTTTATATAGTCATAATTTTGGAGGAGATTAATGCTATGGAAGGAAAACCTCTAATTTCTGTTTAAAAGTTTAGTGCATGACAACGACAAAATATTCCTAACTCATGATGTTTCATGTCAGATAAAATAAATTTATAATTATATTCATAACGTTTACCCTTGTCGCATTTCACTATGATTTAGCATCTTATGGCACTAAAGTGAATTTTTTTTATTTAAATTTGTTATGAAAACTTAAATGTTTGATAATTGCACAAGTAAAACTGACAAAATATACCTATTTCAAATGGGTTAAGAGATAACTTTACCATCATGGCCATGGATTTCATGTGAATGAGCTAATGCTATGAAGACTAACTTAATATAATAACTTGATTTACAAAGAGAAATAAAATATGCCATTTTTATAAACATAAAATTGAAGTCTGTGCATTTACGTGATGTTTATATAGTCATAATTTTGGAAGAGATTAATGCTATGGAAGGAAAACCTCCAATTTCTATTTAAACGTTTAGTGCACAACGGGCAGCTATAACCGACAAAATATTCCTAACTCATGATGTTTCATGTCAGATAAAATAAATTTATAATTATATTCATAACGTTCACCCTCATCGCATTCACCATATCTGGCATCTTATGGCACTAAATTGAATTTTTTATTTAAATTTGTTATGCAACCTTAAATGTTTGATAATTACACAAGTAAGGCCGACAAAATATACCTATTTCAAATGGATAAAAGATAACTTTACCATCATGGCTATGGATTTCATGTGAATGAGCTATTGCCATGAAGATTGACTTAATATGATAACCTGATTTACAAAGAGAAATGAAATACGCCATTTTTATAAACATAAAATTGAATTCTGTACGTTTACGTGATGTTTATATAGTCATAATTTTGGAGGAGATTAATGCTATGGAAGGAAAACCTCTAATTTCTGTTTAAAAGTTTAGTGCATGACAGATAGCTATGACTGACAAAATATTCCTAACTCATGATGTTTCATGTCAAATAAAATAAATTTGTAATTATATTCATAACGTTTACCCTTGTCGCATTTCACCATGATTTAGCATCTTATGGCACTAAAGTGAATTTTTTTTATTTAAATTTGTTATGAAAACTTAAATGTTTGATAATTGCACAAGTAAAACTGACAAAATATACCTATTTCAAATGGGTTAAGAGATAACTTTACCATCATGGCCATGGATTTCATGTGAATGAGCTAATGCTATGAAGACTAACTTAATATAATAACTTGATTTACAAAGAGAAATAAAATATGCCATTTTTATAAACATAAAATTGAAGTCTGTGCATTTACGTGATGTTTATATAGTCATAATTTTGGAAGAGATTAATGCTATGGAAGGAAAATCTCCAATTTCTGTTTAAACGTTTATGCAACCTTAAATGTTTGATAATTACACAAGTAAGGCCGACAAAATATACCTATTTTGAATGGGTCAAGAGATATACCACTTTACCATCATGGCCATGGATTTCATGTGAATGAGCTAATGCTATAGAAACCCAAAGAGTGACTTAATATAGTAACTTGACTTACAAGGAGAAATGAAATACGCCATTTTTATAAACACAAAATTGAAGTCCATTCATTTACGTGATATTTATATAGTCATAATTTTGGAAGAAATTAATACTATGGAAGGAAAACTTCTAATTTTTGTTTAAACGTTTAGTGCACAGTGGGCAGCTAAGACCGGCAAAACATTCCTAGCTCATGATGTTTCATGTCAGAAAAAAAAAAAAAAGAAGTTATATTCATAACATTAGCCTTTGTCACACTTCACTATTATCTAGCATCACATGGCACTAAATTATTTTTTTTAATGTAAATTTATTATGCAACATTAAATGTTCAATAATTGTGCAAGTAAGACCAACAAAAAAATACATATCTCAAATGAGTTAAGACATATACCACTTTACTGTCATGGCTCTGGAAAAGCTCAAGGCTGTGGGAAGGAAAGCCCCGCTGGCTTCACTGTCATCGTTGTAGATTTCATGTGAATGAGCTAACGTTACAAAAACCTACAGGGTGACTTAATATAGTAACCTGGCTTACAATTTACAAAGAGAAATGAAATATACTATTTTTTAAAGCATAACACTGAATTATGTGCATTTATATGATATTTGAACGGTTATGAATTTGAAATAGATTAATATATACTATGGGAGGAAAACCTCCAGTTTTTGTTTAAACATTTAGTGCGTGATAGATGGATATGACCAGCAAAATATTCCTAGCTCATGATGGATAAAAGAAATTCATAATTGTATTCTTAATTGTGCAACAGTAAATGCTTAACAATCATACAAGTAAGGGCAAGAAAAAAACAATACACATCTCATGACATCTCATATCATTTATAAGAAAAGCTTTGTGTTATGTAGCATTGCATGGCATGGCCTAAAGTTCTCTGAGATTAGGATTTGAAGGCATATACAACTACAGGACAAATAGGAGTAAGGTGGTAACTATTTTATTCAATCTAGATCATGTCAATAAGCAAATATTTGAGCTTGGTTCCAACCTTGCAAGACTTCATTCTAGTCCATGAATCATAACTTCAAATGAATGCCAGGCTGCAGAATCAAATCAGTTGGTGCTAGATTCTATTGCATCAATCACACTTGAGCCCTGTATAAAGTGTACTAATATGGCAACTCAAAAATATCAGAAGGAAAAGCTAATGTGGAGCTTTATGTTGCTCAACTTGTACTTATACTGTTTAACCTATTTCGCAGGGGAGCAATGAGAAAATTCCCCACCAGTTGTGCTACTCTTAGGTGAGGTTCATGGATTACTGAATCATCTCCCCAGTATAAAAGACTTCCTGTATGAAAGTAGGTGAACTGCATCAAGGAAGAAGTGCCCAAATTGGGAGGTCGTTTTAGCTTTTGGCCGGAGGATGACATGGGAATCTCGATAAGTGAATTTGATTTTTCATAGAGAGGAAGCATGGTATGTTCATAAAAGCAACTAGAATCTATTACATCTTGCTAGAACCTTTTAAAAAACTTGTAAAATTGCAGATATTCCAAGATGACAATAAGAGTAGGCCAGACCACAGCCTTCAGCTAGCATGCATTAGGCCAAAAGAGTCAGAACAAGCCGAGCGTGTTTTAACCTAATCTAAACTCAGCTAAAAGTATTTAGATGTGATGAACTTGCAAAAATCGACCTCCAAAGGCGACATAATCCTATAAATTAGCGCTTATCCCAATGGTCGCACCATTTAGAAACTAAAGCTTCTGGGTTCAAGTCTTAGATAGTGCATCACCAAGTATTTGAACTTAGCTGTTAATACTATAGGTATGTCTTTCCCCCTTTCTCTCTCTCTCAAAAAAAATACTCAGTATTTTCTCTTTATAGTCAACCTTCATGAGTATAAAAATATTTTTTTCAAAAAAATATCCTTCTCATGCATGTGTTATGTTTATTTTAATTTATTATATTTGATTTAACCATCAAGCATTAGCGCGATGATCCTATATATCTTCATTACTCTTTGAGTCTTTTGATAAGGAACACAAGTAAGATTGCAAGCATGTCAGGTTGGATCAGTGACGAGCACAGCTCAAATACAATCCCCATTGGAACTGGACCAAAAAAATTAAGCCGAAACCTAGTTCAATTCCCTTCAAGTTGAAACAAATTGGGTTTAATATTAATTTTATTGATCCATAGGATTTTTTGGGTAAAAGTGGGATCAAAATTAGTCTGAACATAAACCATAACACACATATATAAATTGGTTTCCTAATTACATCATATAACATAAACAATTTTTTTCCATAACATTTCCATAAAAAAATAATTATAACTAAAATACAAATTTTAACAAACTATATTATGAAAATAAAATTAATTTCTCATATCCAAGAAGAGTTATGAAATATATAGTGTACTAGTTTTGGATCATTTCAAGTTATCCTATTTATTTTCAAGGCATGCATGTTTTCGAATCCCAACCCAATCCGAATAACTTTGATTTGGGCTAAGACGAAATTAATCTCGAATCAAAATGAGATAGGAAGCAGGTCAATCCGATCTACTTGCAACCTAAAACCAAATAACTCAATAATTCATCACCCTAAGATATATACAACATAAACAAGTTGCTATTTGTTCATTGTTACTAAGACTAATAATTTTGCTGAGCTCCATACAGTACATGCTTCTCTCTAGAGGCCTCTGATGATAACCATCAATCTAAGCCAGAAAGGAACATTGGAGCTGTTACCCAGCTTGTGACTGGTATTTGCCAAGACATAATAACATTGATGTCTTCCAACAGGGATAGGCCAGATCACAAGTTAATAAAGGGAAGCTCTGCAGGTATTCCAAGATCTAGCAAGGAGAACAGCTGCTGCTAGCACTTACATAATAGAGTTCTTCTTCAACTTTTTTAAGATTTAGAATAGCAAAGCCCCCCTTCAATCTGGCTCAAAATAAGGATCCCCACTTGAGAAGATCAAGGCCTATGGATCTTTATGCGCCCATCCACAAGGATGCCTTGATGGGCATGAGCATAATGCCAAGCAGGCCTCTCACAATCGTTTCCAATAAAAGAAATTTCAATGCTCTAAATATAGAGGGCAAGTTTGTCCAATGATTTCTAATTGCACCATATGTATATACATCATGTGCATATTTACTATATTCTTTTTAGAGAGAATAATAATGTGTACTTGAATAGGAATGGTAATTTACTTTGCGCCGTCACGTATCCAACCCGACCTAACCATAATAGAGCAGGTTTTATCGAACCTGCAAATCTAGAAAAAATATGAGCAATGGTAAAACCTATTCTAAATTCGTTCTAGATATATATAACTTTTCACAAATTCTCTCACCAAGACAAAATAAAATTGATTTGCATGGTAAAAAAAAAATTGTAGCTTTATCCGACCTAATCCACCTATAATGGCCTATTCAGTTGCCATCCCTATATTTGAATGAATTGTTTGCTTACTTTTATTTATATACTTCTTTCCTAACTTTGGAGTTGTTTCAATAGTGATCCAATCATCGACCCGTCATCATATTTTTGAAGTTGCTTGTGATGAGAGCTAGTAGCTGTCTTTTGTTTTGAATGGAAAGGACGAGAGGGAAATGTACCCAAAAAAAAAAAGGGGACAACTAATGGTAATTAGTATCCGTAGAAGGATGACGCATTATATCGAGAGACCCATTCCTTGGGGTGAGAGCCAATAAACTACAAAAAAAAATAGGGGCTTTAATATAAATTCCTAAGGGAAGCGAAAGATAGACACATGAACGGGCTTTGATAAAATAGATGGAAGCGAAGAAAATGACTCTTGAGCCATTCAATTTGGTATATTATATCATTACATGACTAATCGCATTAATTTTCTGCATGCTGACGTTGAATTGAATAAGCATACGAAGGGTTTGGATTTGGACAGCTCAAGAAGCTGACTTATTCTAATCATCATATCAAGACATCCGTGCTTTGAGTGGAACACGCTTCTTGAAGAGACACGAGATTTCTTTAGTATATTACTGTGTCATTTTCTTGTCACCTTTTGTGATGAACTTCGGTTGTCTTTCGGACTTTTCATGTATAGTTTCACAAGTAACATGAGATTCGAAAGCCAACTCAACATAGGCGCCTTGTGATTACATTAAGCTATCTTCTTGTATGTTTTCTTTTGCCATATGTTTTCTTTTGCCAGACCCTTTTCCCTAGCCAATGCCCAAAGTAACTCTCAAACAAGACAGTAGACACAAGAGAGAGAGAGAGAGAGAGAGAGAGAGGATGAATCTAGATTCCAATAAAAGTTACAAGTGTGGCAAGTGTATTGCCCAAGTGATCAAAAGGAAGAGGATTGCTTAAATGTTTTGGCATCTAAAAACACTAACGACATCTTTTTTCCCACAGGACTTGCCCACAGAGAGAGCATCCTTTGACAAAGTCCTCTAGAGTTTCCTTGGACTCGCTGATCAAAACATTTAGGTGGACGGTGGACCACAACAACAGCGCTCGCTGTGTGCCACGAAAAAAGTGTCGTCTGGTCTCTTCAAGGAAGGAAAGATGGCCAAGTGACAAGATCTGCGAACCGTGTTTTACTTCGTTTCGCCGTCTGGGCTTCCTCAATGCCTTCTTCTAGTCGGCTTCCACGTTTGCTCTTCCTCGGCATTTACTCACCTTTCCTCTCTTCTACTTAATTATGGAGTGGTTGCTTTCCTTTTCTCATAACCAGATGTTGCTCTCCCTTTTTTTTTTTTTTTTTTAGTAAAAGATGTTGCTCTCCTTTAGTAGTCTTTTCCATGCACTCAGTTCTGCTATTTTCTTGACAGCTGACAGACTAAACATATTCATTCAGAGTAAATGAGCCATGCTGTGAAGAAATCCAACCAGCGAGCCATCCTTTATTCTTCTTCTCCTCCTCCTAAAACACTTTTGAGTTTTGAAGAAGTGCATGCACATGCACCAGAAGAAAGCAATTGTACGTCTCATGGAAAAGGATCTGCAGTGCATCTCAAAGAATTTGTGGAAGTAGGAGTGAAAACACCTGGAATTCCCTTGGGTTTGCAGGTGAATCTTCCATTTTCCATTCGCCTATTCAATTTTGGCAGTTAACCGTTTGCATTTAGGACCTGTTTGATCATAGAAGGTAGAGGCAATAGAAATCTTTACGATTTTTAACGCCTTAGGGTTGATTAAATCGTTGCCTTTTTCTTGTTCTTGTAAATCTCTTACTTTCATAGCGTTGGGAATCACAGAGTCTCAAGCTTTATCATGTTCTTCATTGAATCAGACCCTTGCGAGGAGGAGATTATGAGTCTTGGGAGCAGTGCTATGTAAGTTTCATAGAGTGTGAAGTTTCCTTTCTAGAAGTGATGTTTGGCTTGGGGAGTTAGATTTTGTGTGTGGCATCTGAGGATTTTTTCTTCCTTCTCAACTTTCCGCAGTGGAATATGCCTCAAGACAATCTAAGATCAGCTGTTCACAGACGTTTAACAAAGACGCTTCCTGTTGGATTTGAAGATGGGAATGAAACAGTCCAATGTGGGACAAGCAGAAGGTCCAAGACCTCCCTTTCTCTTGCATTAGAGCCTGCAGATGGAAGAGGCCGCCGTGGCCGAGATCCGGTGCCCTTCATGAGTAAGGAAGAAGAGGCCACGGCCTACCGAGATGACAGTGAGTTGCAGCTATTGCAGGTCTTTACAGGAGCTCGCAAGCTGAACCAGATGATCGGCTCGTGGTCCAAGGCACCAAATCCTGATGGGCGATGGAAATATTTTGCAGAAGATCTTCTGAGAAGTGCTTTGGATCTCCAGGAGTCGTTAATCATGCTCGAGAAGCTTCAAAATGACTCAAAGCTAATGTCCAGGATGAATAGGAAAAAGAAACCAGAGTTCATATATAAAAGAGAGCAAGAATTAGAACGAGAAAACCATTTTGATGCATTGGGTTCTAAAATATTTGCAGGTGGAAGCTACCACAATAGATTGCAGGAACCACGACTTTCTATCGATGGGTCTTCGAGGAATCTAGTTGAGGAGCTGAAGAAAGTGATAGGAGACTGCCTCTACAGGCAGAACCTCTTGTCATTATCTTCTGATGATGAGAAGGCTTCTTCGAGCAAGTCGCCGAGATACACTCAAAGCAAGGGTTCCAGGGATAAGCCAAGCGAGCAAAAGGTAGAGGTAGCTGGTTCCATTGTTGCCTCAGACCAACCTAAGAAGCCAAAAGCTCCAAATTTGATTGCTAAGCTAATGGGTCTGGAAGAAGTCCCTTCTTCAGAACCTGTTCAGCCAGCCAAAAAAGAAAAGAAGGGGAAGAGCATAGATTCCCCAGGACATAGTCTTGAAATTGAAATGCCTCAGGCAAGGAAGCTGCAAGTTGTACAGCAAATTCCATATCCAAAGAGAAAGGCACTACGCGGAATCATAGAAACAATGCAATTCAAAGGTCTTTTGAGGAGCAGCCAAGTTGACGACCGCAGATGTCGGCCTAGTTTCTTTGACACTCCACAGCTGCAACAGTACGCCAGAGATTTCTATAGGGATGATGATGTGCCACAAATTGTGATTGTGAAATCTCTGCATTTACCACGCCGGGGGAGAGGCGAGGTCCTGAAGGAACTTACTTTAGAAAAGGTCATGGTTAAGGAAGGGAGAAGATCAACTAAGTTGGTCCAGGAAGAGAAGGTTTCTGAGCAGACAAGTGTCGTAACCAAAATATTAGGAAGAAAAGAAGTGAAGACCAGGGGGAAGACTAAAGAGAAATCATCACCAAATGTTAAGGCCACAACTTCTTCATGTCAGAAACAGAAGAGGGGAGAGGCTTTTAAGGCTCATAAAAAACCGACTGAAGAACGGAAGCCACTGCTGCTGAATAAGAAAAAACAGGAAGAGAAGAAGAATGACAAGGCCACAAAGATGCCAATATCACATCCAACTACTTCTACAGCACTGGCAAAGCCTGATAAAAGACTATCAGCAGCAAGGAATATTGCTTCCACACAAATAGGTACATCACAAAATCGAAATCTAAAATGTTCATCAAAATCGGCAGCACAGAATTTCTCTGATTCCACAAAGGAGAAGAAGATTGCAGGAGCAAAACCAGCCAAAACATCTAACATTGTCAAAACAGTTAAGTCTCTCCTCCAAATTCTTCCTTGCATAATAACTTGTTTGTTAGGTAAAGGCTTAGATTTTCAAGTAGTGACCAGTGGGACTTTGGTCTGCTGTTTTGCACCACTACCCTTGGAGAATTCACCGAGGAGAAATTCTGGGTTCAAACCGGAAAGGTGGTAATCCCGCCATATTTCGAAAAAAGGAACAAAAAAGAAAAAGAAAAAGATTTTAAAGAAGCAAGGAAAAATGGCATCAATATATTACATAGGTGACTATCTCAGTAGAAAGATAATGAAGGAAAATATGTAATTTTATAAAAAAAAATTTGCCATTATATTACATTTATTAGTAGGTTACCATGCACATGCAATCAAAATTTATCAGATGACTAAATCACTGACTGGTAATTTTCTGGTTTTGGCGATTATATCATATTTATTATAGAGTGATGGTAATAAAAGCAAAGAAGATGGCAGAGAGTTCAATTCTCATAATAAAAAGGATAGTGTTTCGGCAAGAAGCAGCAGTGTTTCTGGTGATGAGCTCCCTGAACAGTCTGACCAAGACACAAAACCACGCAACAGAGGTAAGCCATTTATATAATTTCCAGCTTTAGCTACAAATCCTTTTCTTTTAGTCATGAGTCTTGCTTCAGCTTGCACATTTTTACCAACACATCTGCATGCACATACTTGAATTCAGATTGTTCAAATTGTTGGTTAGTTAGTTCATAACTTTACATGGAACTTGTCATTTTAGTTTCAAATTAATCCATATTTAGCATCTTTTCTGCAAAGATGAGACCACAGCAGAAAGCATATAATAATTTAAAACTTAGTTTTTTTTTTTTAAGGAATAATTTAAAACTTTTTTTTGAGATAGGAATAGTTTAAAACTTATGGTAAACTAGATGCTTTTTCCAATTGCAGATGACACAATAAAAACCGAGAATGTATTATGTGAAGTCATGCGAAAGACCAAACGAGTTCGAAAAATCTCTGAATTAGAAGAAGCAGCTATTCAACTTCCTGAAAAGAAAGCAACTACGGGAGAAGCAAATGCAATAGAAGGTGACCTAAAACTGTTGCTTTTGAGCCGCCAATCATTTCTTAACCGCGCACGAGAACTTTTCAGTGTTGATGCTATCAGACCTGTATGCTATCAGAGTAAAGGCAAAGATAAGGATGGAAAAGGAAATGCTAAGCTCTTACTGGACATTGCAGAAGAGTTAATGGTGTGCAAAAGCCATCATCAGAAGCACTTGATTCATTCTTCGGTCCAAACCAACTTGTGGGGCAGAATGGTATATCATTCTTTAGACCAGTTGGTGAAGGAAATCAGTAATGAGATCGGCGAACTGACTAATTACAGTATGGTTGATGATGATGCTACCGCCGCAGATAGTCTTCATATAAGGCTGGAGAGAGATCTCAAATGCAAGGATGCAATGCTAAATGCTATGTGGGACTCTGGCTGGGTTAATTGGATTTGCATGGAAGACACAGACCAAATTGTAGGTGAAGTGGGGGAACATATCTTGGCTTGGCTTATTGAAGAGGTTGCTTCTGAATTAGTATACCAAATAAGCTTTTTATGTATCTGAGGACCTTAGGTTCTGTGTGTATATCGACTGCAAAGTTCTATTTTATACATGATGCTGTATATGTTGTGGCCAAAAAATGCTATTTTATATAGAAATATATCGAACAATATAATCAATAGAAAAGAGCAGTAAATATCAGCTGAGGTATTGTCATTGTCAAGGAGTGCTATTTGAGTAGGTTGTGACTTATTTATAATGTGAGAGTTTCTTTTGCAGTCGCTGGTGGCGATCGATAAGCATAAATCTTGATGATTCTTGTTATGTTATGAAAGTTATGTCCTTTTGGTTTGGACTAAGTATTTTATTTCTTCTTCACAGGCCTAGAAGCTAATGATAGCCAGAGCTTGCACTTCTCCTTTAAGAACTCTTGCTCTGTCAGTTTATTGTGTTTTACACAGTTTCTCCATTCACAGGAACAACAGCCTGGAACAGAATTCATTTTCATTTTTGCTATGAGAAGGATAGTTTATTTTACCAAAAAACTGTTTTGTTTACCGTTATTGATGTCGCAATGTTACCTCCATCAGTAAACATTCTCATCTTCCCACCATGATACTACCATGCTTATTGTGATTGCATCTATAGCCTCAATTTCACAAAGAGAGGTACATTCCATGCAAGCAAAAACCTCTTTTTTTTAGTAAGAATTAATTTGTTTTAAAATAATTCTCTTCTAAAGTCTATGCCTCAGAGCTTCCTAGATTTTGCAAGTTGAATTGGCCTTTGTAACTTGTGAAAATGGTGCTGCTTTGACAAAAAAATGACAGTGGCTAAGGAGTTGATTGGAAATATAGTATGTTTTAAGGATTGGAGGTGAAAGTTGGACTGTCCTACCAATTTGGTTTCCAATGGTCTTTCTCCTGTACTAGTAGTTCGTAGGCTAAAAACTATTGAGGTGCAAAATGGCGTTGCATTGATTGAAGCCAAGATACTGTTTTCTTCGGAAAGAGAGTGATACATGAAGGCAGCGATAAAGCTTTTCAATTCAAAGTGCAGTGAAGTGGTAATTGGGATGGCTCGAACGAATGAATTGAAGGATTTTGATGGAAGATAGTAGCATAAAAGCTTTGGTATTGCTTACACCAGGAAATTTATTAGTTATTGAACAACTATACTGAAGTGGTCGATAACATTACATCGACCTAGACATGATTAATAACTCGTATCCCGACACTTGAAGAGGTCGCGGTTCACCACTAATCACTTACCCAAGAAGCCATATTTGAATGGTAGGGAGTTATTTATGCATGTAACCATCAAAAATCACCAAAGAGTGAGTTACCAAGACAAAAAGCATCTAAGAGATGATAATTATTGCTGGAAATAACTATATTGATGTGAACAAAGCTTCGACGTATCTCTTATATACCATGATAAGCGTCGAGAGGATTTCACGCTCTTAACTTTGGTCCAAAGTTCTACAGCACGAGTATCGTTCCATTTTGAGGAAGATCGACCGAATGTAGAGAGAATTCATCTCCACAACTCTTTCCTATTGAAGGATTTCTATTTGTTACCAATTATTGTAAGAAAATATAAAATATATAAATAAATCCATCTCATCCTATTAACTTAAGCTTTTAGGATAGATGATGATTTTAATATGGTATCAGAGCAGAGGTCCTAAGTTCGAACTCTATATGTGAGTTAGTATATTAATTAATACTACCCTTTTATGCTATTTTTTTCTACCATACTCATCCAAGTAAATATTTTTAGCAAACGCGTTAGAATCTAATGGGATGGAATACTAGAGTCAGTAAAAAAGAGCACTCAAGACAATAAGCCATAGCGGCCACGGAGTGGATAGTGTGTATCAAATAGCTGTTCTACTTGGAGCAGCTGATCCGGAATTTAGGATTCAGTCCACTCTCGCCGGCAAAACTGATTCAAGCGCGAGAGGAGAACGAGGACCGCAGGGCGACCAAAACCCTAAACCTAGTTCCTCTCTTCCTCCGCCGCCGCCGCCGCCGTCGTCTCCACTGGCGATGGAGTCCCTCGGTGTCCTCCTCACCTACCCCATGGACTCCTACCTCGAGGAGGAGCTCAGCAAGCGGTGCAAGCTCTTCCGGCTGTGGGAGACCCCACCGGAGAAGCGGCGGGAGTTCCTCCGGGCTAATGCCGCCACGATCCGGGCGGTGGTGGGGAACACCGCGGTGGGGGCGGACGCGGAGACGATCGACGCGCTGCCGGCGCTGGAGATCGTGGCGTCCTTCAGCGTGGGGCTCGACAAGGTGGACCTCGCCAAGTGCCGGGAGAGGGGAATTCGGGTCACCAACACCCCAGATGTCCTCACCGACGACGTCGCCGACCTCGCCATCGGCCTCGCGATCGCCACCATGCGCCGGCTCTTCGCGGCCGATCGGTACGTCCGGGGCGGGGCATGGAAGGCCAAGGGGGATTACAAGCTCACCTCTAAGGTTTGAGATGTATTCTTCTTCTTTTCTTATGAGGATTCTTTCATGGAAGCTCCAAGTCGTATCTTTTATCAATAAATTTGCATCAACTAGGATTGTTTTGTTTGATATCCTTGTGTCTTCTTGTTACTGTGGTTTCTATTATTGATGACTGACTACTGTTTGTTATAATGCCGGAAATTAGTAACTGGCTGGAAATGCTCATTCATATGGGATGTATCAACTTATCCATGTTGCCAAAGCGAGAAGAATGAGGTGTATGGACACAGTGAGTCTATGTTGCCAAGGTGGTCTCCGGGCATCTGGGAAAGTTAGTGGGCAACTAGGTAGTAATCCGAAATTTATACAAAGTTATTCTTAGCTAATATTTAACATTTAGTTGAATCAAAATTGATGAAGCTATGTGATACTTCCAATTAGTTTCTAATTATACATGACTTAGAATATTAAACTTCTTTGTGCAATTTATGTCATTTTTATGTCATAAGAATAAAAATAACTTATCACATATGCCTAATTAGTGTCCCCTTCACCAACCACTTCTTCTTTGGTTCAAACCCAACCTAAAATGTTCTAGCTCATTAAGGGACAGGGAGGTGTGCCCTGATGTTGCCATCCATTGCCATATCCCATCCTCGAGGAGAAAGGAAGAAACACCAACTAGCAGTTGATTTCTGATCACTGGCATTTTCCTGATATTTTTCCAGTTCTTTCTTGTTTCCCCTTTTTATCCAATTTCCTTTTATCTTGCCTCTTCACCTCTATGTTCTTTAGGCCTCTACCTTCTGTCTTACCCCTATTCTTCCTCTACTTTTCCCCCTCTTTTCTTTTCTTTTGTGTATCATGTGGGAGATGAGAAGATCGAACACAAAATGTTATCAAGATATTAGCTATTTGAATGCAGTATTCCCCGTAGTTGAAGAGGTTTGTTTCTTGGTGTAGCTTTGTGCAAGCTTCTCTATTATGACAGTTTTAAATTGAGGAATGTGTACAATCTCAAAAGGCTATTAAGGTGGAACTAAAATTGAATGTTGCTAATAGTCATCTGAGGTAGCTTTTGCATGGCATATGCTAAAACTTGGTCTTTATGATGCTTATTGGATAATCCAGTGGTCCTAGAGTGCATGGGGTATCTGACATAGTCCTTTAAAATTACAAATGGGTTCTTTTGAAATGGTTGGTTAGATTACTAACAAAGGCAAGCAAAGATGCTTCTTTGTGGTCTTTAAGGCTTTTGATATTGTATATAGAGCAACAGGATGTGAAAGGTCGACCTGTTGGTGCTAAACAATGATATCCCTAGAACTAGCAGATATTGCGGAATAGCTCTCTTTCCTTTCTGTAGAGATGGCAATCACTTTTAATCATCGCTTGGTGTCATATGAAGTGAGGATCAGATTTCTAAAACTATTGGATATGATCTTCTTTTTTATCATTTATTGCCAGTGAAAATCCAAATTGATAAAATGATATGTGCTTGGTCTTAGCTTTATCCGATTATGAATTTGTTTTTTCCACTAACTCTGATATAGTGACCAATGATCATTTTGTGGCTATAGACAATTACTGGTCACCCACCTCCATATGTGCCCAATCCGGTATAAAGATTTATAAACTTACTTAGCCTCGAAAGCTCACTTACAAGGCCAGCATTAAATGAGGGATTTTTTAGTCGGTTTCCAACAGTCATCTTCGACTGGGTTGAGGAGTCTACATATAGTAGCTATCTGGTGTAAACTGACAAGTTTACCCACAACCTCTTGTATTTGGTGTCATTTTGAAGGGATGAGTCATTTACATTTTGGGTGAGTGAATCCCCAGTTTCATCCGTCCTGAGAGTCCCCAAACCGTCCATGTAATTCCCATTTGTATTTAAAAAAAAAAAAGAGAGAGAAAAACGTTCCTCTCCCGGTAATCGAAGTTCCAGCCCAATCAAATTAGGCTCAGCCTGCCCTGCCTGGCATAGAGCTTGAGAACTGAGTTTCAGGCCAAGCTCACGCTTCATCCAACATAGACCACTGGCATAGGCTAGCGTGATGATTTTATATAATATAAATTGCATGTTCTATATATATATATATATATATATATATATATATTAACTCAATCCTTTCCTATCTCTGATCCTTTCTCGATCCTTACCCCATTGAGACATGTTAACATGCCCCTTTTTCTTCCTCTCTACTGACTGTTGGCACACTGGGCATATCACCTCCTTATTCTCTTTCCCATCACCTACACAGACCACGCTGCCAATTCCAGCCTCGCCAATGTGAAGCTTTTTCTTCCCCCTTTACTTCTTCTAGGTATGTATTTCCCCTCTTTGTATTCCTCCCTGGCTTTCTTTTACCTTGCCACTGCCATTTTGTGTGCCTTCCAAGTCTCTGTTTGAAAACCAGACTAACATACCATCCTTGCCCATTTTCGTCACCACAGCTGTGCTCACAACTGGCCCAAGCGCCCCCCCCCCCCCCCCCCTCTCTCTCTCTCTCTCTCTCTCGCTCTCTAAATGGAGGGAACAAACACATTTCTGAGGTAGTTGAAGGAAGCAAGCTTATTCTGTTCTGATGTAGCTAGCACCATTTGCTTATTGTAGGGGAAGAGATCGTGTGTAACTAGGTTAAAAGAGAACTTTCTTTCTTCTTAAAATATTTAGTTGTCTTGAAATATGACTGTTCTAGGTACTGGCAATACCTTGAAAATAAGCAACACAAAATAAGATAAATACAAGTTATCATTGCATCACATTAGCTAGTATATTAGGGATCATATTGTATCCAACTGTTGGATCATAAATATACATGATCAAGCAGATTAATTGACTGAGTAGCAACTAACCAGATGACTAAATGGCTAATAGAACTAAATGGCCACATTTTGGTTAAGTGGATACTGCTTCAATGGTATGGCATCACATGACTATTTTAGCGGACATTTTTGACAATCTTACCTTCTCCTATTTCTTGGTTATATTTAAATAAATAGCCCAATTATTACTAATTAAGAAGTTATCTTATTTGTCATAAAAGATAATTGAACGAATGCCATCTTAAAGCTCAGAGACATAGTACATATCAGAAATAAGGTAGAACATTTGTGGAAATGTTGGTGATTTGTTATTTTAAATATTTCTTCTTTCCCATGTTTTAAGGAGTGCTCCTAGCTTACTAGACTACTGAAAATCATGAATTTTTGGACTTCTATATGTTTGTGTTCTCATCTGAACAGTGGACCGTTCTTTCATCAGTTCCGGATCTTTGGTAGGGTAAAAAGGAGGGAATATTTGAAGATGTGTAAGTTGTGAATCAACTCATAGTCTAGGATAGATAGACCTCCACCTGACGAGACAGATTTTAGGAAATTTAAAACTGTTACTACCAGCAGAAATTCTAATCAGAATAACTCAATCGAAAATTATAGAATAGGCAAAAGTCAGAAGTACTTTATGCATCTTGTTTATACATATAAGTATGTAAAAGCTTAGAAGATAATTCAACCAACTATGAGAAATCTGAAACAAAAGGATTTGCGTATAGCTACTAGATAGTATCATAACCCAGTGCATTGTCCAGTTGGTGTTTGGTTTATCAAACTTTACCGACCAGTGGTTCCAATTAATGGCTAACTCAAGATATTGCTGCAAGCTTTTGTAGGTTGTCTCTAGCAACTTCTTTTTCTGTTGCCTTATGTTTTTCCCTCTACTTTTCATACCCTACGGCATAGGTCCGAGCTCTTCGTCCTCACTCTCTCCATCTTAATTTGGCAAAATATCCATTCAACATTTCTATCCCTGCCTCCTTTGTCTTGTTTGCTTAGATGCTCTCCATTCTTTCGCATCGCGACCTTATAACATTGTCATATAACACCCAGAAAACATCTCTCCGCATCAGCTGCCTAGCTCTGATTTTAATAGATACACCTTCATCCATATCTCGGTTCCTTAGCATATGTATAATGAAAACAATCCTAATGTCCTTGTTCTTGGCCATCAGTTCTGAGGGTCGCCTCATTTGCTTTTCAATGAGATTGCATACTATCACGATCAATTTGAGTATATGTGCAACAATTGCTTTGCTGGTACCCAAGGTTTAACACTGTTTGTCAGGAAGCTGATAAGAATCGCCGCACGAATCTCAGTTTTACTTGGAAAATCAAAAACTATCAAGATAGATCTCTGTATGCTAATTTGAGTACCATGAAAACCATTTCCAACAAATAAAAACCACCACCAAACATGCTGGAGTGACAAAGAATTCAGGTTACACATCCTCTGCACTTGCATCATTTAATTAAGAAACTTGAATTAGAATTTACAGAACTCTCACCATGCGATAGTCTTTTTCTTGCAGTTCAGTGGTAAAACAGTTGGTATAATTGGGCTTGGCAGGATTGGTTGGGCCATAGCCGAAAGAGCTGAAGCATTTGGTTGCCCCATCAGCTATTACTCAAGATCAGAAAAGCCACAGACAGATTACAAATACTACTCAAGTGTTGTTGCTTTGGCAGCTAACTGCAATGTGCTGATCGTAGCGTGCGCACTGACAGAGGAAACTCACCACATTGTCAACCGTGAGGTCATTGATGCCTTGGGCCCAAAGGGCGTGCTTGTGAACATTGGACGGGGACCTCACGTAGATGAGCCAGAGCTTGTGTTCGCTCTGCTCGAGGGCCGCCTTGGAGGGGCTGGCCTCGATGTGTTTGAGGATGAACCAGATGTCCCTGAGCAGCTGTTTGGCTTAGAAAATGTGGTGTTGGTGCCTCATGTGGGGAGCAGCACCTGGGAAACCTGTAAAGCAATGGCGGACCTGGTTCTTGGGAACTTAGAGGCCCATGTTACAAACAAGCCCCTGTTGACTCCAGCGCTGTGAGATTGCACACAGAAAATGCAGGGGAAACTGAGAAGAGGATTATGCTTCACTTAACCATGCTGTGTGTATGGCAAATTTTTTGAAATATGATAGTTATTTTGGGATGTCATGTTTAAAGATGAACATGATTACCGAACATTTCAGCTGTTGATACAATTTTTTTCATCAATTACTGCATGATTGCCAAACTTTTCTAAGCTGTTTGCATTCTCCTCTGCTGGGTTATTGATTCGAGAGGTAGCTAAAAAGCTGGCATACACACACAGCTGATGTCGCATAGCTCCTGCATGCTTATGAATGTATGCTTGTGATCTACGCTTCTTTTATAGCGAGAAATGTGATGCTCAAGAAAAGACTTGGGCCTTTGAAAGATCATCGTATTCACTTTGATTGGCATCTGATACCATCTTGTGCAGTTCCGAACAACTTTCTCCATTTGCCACTGCTTTTTTTCAGCTTTCTTGAATGCCAGCATTCTCCATTCAGAATCAAGATGATGGACAGGGTAGGTATATTTATATGAATTCATAACAATTTGACTGTTTTGCTCGATGCAAACGGAAAATTTATTATATCATTGCGATACATCAACTTTTTGTTGGATGCACAAAGGGGGTTTTTTCCTGCTCGAAAGACACCCTACTGGAGGAGGAGAAGAAAATATATTCTGTACAAGAAGAGGAAAGATGCCCTAAGAAGATCTGATAGCGTTCTATTTCCTCCCTTCTCAGCTAAGCAGCAGCAGCAGCAGCAGCAGCAGCAGCTTGGTAAGATGAGGAAGCAGAGAGTGTGGAGGCTGGCTAAGCAGCAGCAGCAGCTTTGAAGATGAGGAAGTAGAGGGTCTCAAGGCAGAAGTAGATGAAGGTTCCTTCTCTGTGGGTGAAGAAGCACCCGAAGTTGGACCCCACCACGCACTGCCATCCAGGCCCATACCTACTGTCAAACTCCTGCCACCAGCACCACCACCACCAACTTAATAATCCACGATGGGAGTTGTGAAGAAGAACAGAGGAAGCTAGACAGGAAGTGGAGTCGGATCAAAAAGGTGGTATCCTTTTAATATATCTCTATATATATATATATCTGTCTGTAAATGAAAACAATTTGATGGGAGAGGGAGAGAGTGAGACCTTTTTGATGTGGGCGGCGATGCTCTTGCAGTCGAGGACATCAAAGAGGTCCAGGGCTTGGGAGGCACAGGACATGGCCTGCTGCTGCATCTTTGCGGGCATGTCCGTGTCCTGGATCAATGCCTTCCCTTCCAGCATCTCTCTCTCTCTCTCTCTCCCTCCCTCCCTCCCAAAAACCAAGCAAATCCGACCGAAGGAGGCTTGCTATATGTCTGGAACCGAGGGCCCCTTCGCTCAAACCGATGCTTTGATGCAGGGGAATCGATTCCTCTCTCGAGGGATCACAAGTAGGGGGGGAAATCCCAAGACCCCTCTCCTCTTTATCACTATAAAACCCTTCCAAATGTAGAGGAATCAATGGAAGCAAGCCTGCCGACTAAAAGCTTTCTGCCGGCCACTTCTCACAGGAATGCCATGGGTTAGTGTTGGAATTGATGGCATATCTATCATCCATATTTATTTTATTTGAGAAATATAAATATGAGATAATAAAATTAGATAGTATTTAATGAGCTATAAAGTGTAGTTTTTAAAAATCATTAGTTCTTGTGCCCTTTCATCATCAGCATGCCGAGTCACTAATATGTGTACGTTACGGATATATCAATACATGTATGGTTATATCACTGACATCATGCTTGCTTTATGTCTATCAGAATGGATTCGACTTTGAGTACCATACAAGTAATATCACTACTTTTACTAGAACTATCTGGACCCTGGATATAGAGGTGAGTGCCCCAAATAGCTCCGGAGAGCAAAGGTAAGAGAGATGGCCATCACAAAATTGGGTTGCTGAGTGGTCATAAGATCAATAGTGTAATGTGATTGCGTTATGATGTCTTGATAGGATAAAGCATGCAAGTGGGCATTCTTACGAATCTAATCCTTCCTTATGTGATGCTTATCTTGGAATGAGTAAAGGGCAGATGAAAGAAATTGGCACTTTGCACATCGACATGCAAGTGGCCCATGTATCATTTCCCATGTACAAGAGAGTGGGGGCGTGTCAGAGCCTCGAATCTTCCTCGTCCTTTACATTGGAAGGGAGCCGTTCCATCACTCAAGATGATCTTTTCCTCAACCGTAGGATGCCTTAGAAAAGATTGCCCTCAGGTTCATGCATCCCCCATTCTATATAATTCAAAAAAACAACAAAACAGGTGCACGGCACACGCAGGGTTCAGCATTAGACGCATGGTTTGATCTAGTATGGTGTCTATGATCTAAATTTGAGACACATGGAACTAGCTGATGTAGACCTAATGCTGAACAATTTCAGAATAGAACCTATACCACACATGAAGTGGTGTGAAGCCTAATTAGGTTGAATTGCATTCTTTTTGTTAATAGAATTTTCTTTGACAAATCAGCATGCACAATTTTGTTAGTGAGTGTAAACTCGTAGAATAACTATTGTTTTAATTTTTATTCACTACCAAACACATATGAAATTACATATATCAAACACACAAGGAGACTGCCTCACAACCAGTTTCTCCCTGAAACTCTGAAATTCATGATCAGGCCAATATGCTTGTTCTCCTGAACCCGATCAGCCATCCTAAACATGTCTAAACTTTCAACCCCAGTCCAAAAGTGAAAACAAATCGGATCGTAAAAAGTCGGGCTAACCCATTTCTCCTCATGGCTTCTCTCAGCAGTCAATTGAGGAAGGGCTCACCATGCCATCTCGTCCTCAAGAGTCGGTTGAAAATAGCAACGGGATGGAGATGACCGAATGGAGTCAAAAAAGAGTGGGGCCCGAAGCATAGAAACAAAAGAACGAAAGGTTCCGGATAGAAGAGAGCCCTTGGAATCTTTCAATGCCGCAGACGCAAAAGGACAGCCTCGGCCTGGCAAGTAAGCGGTGATTTGGCCTTTGATAACGCGGCGTGGCGGTGGAGTTTGGCGCGGTGGGTGATCTGGCCTGCCATTACCACGCGTGGCGGTTGGGTTGCGCTGTGCTGAATGCTATTTTGTTGCATTTCCTCTCTCATCACTTTCCTTTCGTCAGCAATTACAGACTTACAGTTGGGGTCCTTCGGAATTCGGATCCATATCCACACCCCATACCCTATTTAATTTGGCCCCAACCTGTATCCATAGTTTCCGGACATGGCCACATGGGCTAAAAATAAAGAACCAAACCTTCCGAAATAACCAATCAAAACTACTTTTAAAAGAGAGAAGATTGCACCTGAAGTGAAGCGAAGCCAAGATACAACACCATAGCTCCTTCCATTCCCCTGTTAAAGAACCAGACCTCTGAATGGCATTTCTTTGGGGGGAAGGTATTTGACCCGTATAACATCAAGAACTTTCAATTTGAGTAAATTTTCTTGCTTCCAAATTGGATCAAACGAAGTTCATGAAATATGACTAGCCTCTGGCGTTCAACAATAATTTACACTCATAAAAGGAGAGAAGCAAGATAACTCTCGGTCTTGGCTCCGCTTGGCTCATTTGGCTTATAGCAAGGGTAATCATCGAGTATTCTCCGATCAAGAATGGGATAGGAGGTCAAGGTACAACTGAAATAACATTCTAATAAGAAACAGACGATGATCTAAAGCATTAGTCTTTCATCATGTGTAGTAAGGGTACCTGTATCAACCAGAACTGACAAATGATCCCATTCCTTGTTGACAACTTTGTGATATCAAACAGGTCCGAGGCTGGTGCCTTGATGCAGTCCTTAGAACATAATTCTTGGGTCCGGGCAATCCGTATCATTCACCTTGATGCACTGATCAGGTGTAGGCATAGCTTTCAAAGTTTGAGCTTTCTATCAGCCTGAAATTCCCACATTTACATGAAATCCTCTTCCAGTTCTTGCAGGTATTCATTGGTGGATGCAATTTGTTTGTTAGACATCATCTTTTCTGAGACCATCAGGCCCTTGTAGCATCTTATCTCTGCCTGTCTCACCCTCTAGAGCCTCTCCATCTCCTCCCTCCGTTTCTGCAATGCCAGTACCAAAAATGAGCTTTCTGGAGAAAATTCTTTATACACTGCTAACTTTTTCCCCTGAAACTAAGGATAGCATCCTCCTCCCCATAATAAAGCATCATCCGAGCTTTTTTTCCCATTAAGATGGGGCTTCCTATGAATCGAAACTCTTAAACCAAGAAGGTTCCATTAAAGGTTTAGGTAATCTTTATGACACGAGGTCAGGTTGATGTTGAACCTCTGATAATTGGTCGCCAATTCCACTCTAGGGCAACTTAAAGGAGAGGTCTCGTAATGAAAACTAGAGACTGCTTGAAAGGAAGGGACACCTGTCTTGTTAGTTCCTGCTTATGCTCATGCAACCAAGGAGGATCCAACCCTCCAAGTTCCTTTGGAGTTGGAAGGACCAAATAATTAGTTGTGGTTAAATATCGCTACAGGGCTGTTTGGTTGCCTATGAGGCATACTAAAATAGATCTATATAAAACATGAATTCTGTAAAACAGGTTTTTTAAAAAAACAAGGGAAGAGACCTGTTTTTCATGAAATTGACTTTTCGGATTTATGAGTTATCAATTTTGCCAAAACGGATTTTTGGAAAACAACCAAACAACCATTTTTGTAAAACTCATCCTTTTAGGGTTTTTTGTGTACCCGTTCTGATAAAACTTGTCAACCAAACAGCCCCTCCAAGATATTCCTTAAACATGTGTCTTCTATCTAGGAGCCATGTTTACTATAAATCTTGGTCAACAATTATAATGTTCTCCAAAATTTTCTTGCTGATCTACTTAATGCCTTCATGTTAAAAAGGGATTCAAGGACATACTTTCTCCCATAACTGAAGCTTTCTTTCTGCCTTTTCAGCTGTATTAACAGCTTCTCGCTCAGCTGCACAAGGAAACAGGTACAAAGAAATTATCATGTGTTATGTAAAGCATAACTATTAACCATGCTTTGCTACTTTATAACCAAAAGACAGAAAGTAAAGTCCAAGAAAAGATATCATGTTTTTACAAGAAAACAAAGGATGGCGGCTATTTCTACTTTCTAGAAATATAAGCAAATAGTATCCAACTGTATAGATTTGAATGTGCATGCGGTTTCAACGCACTCCAACCATAAATAGGTGCAGCAGAAGTTCTCATTCTTCAGATTGAGATCATATTCCATTCATGCTTTCTAGACCCATTTGAACCACCCACGTCACAGTTTGAGCAGCCAAGATAAGAACAAGAAGGCCACATTAACATATAATCTATACAATAATTTAACCTAAAATGTTGTATGACAAACTTAAGCAAATTAAGTTGGAGCGACAGCAGATGTTTTTTGACGTTCTCCCTTCATGATGGCTAAGCCAGCACAAACTTGACCATCCATGCCATAAGAATGGAAATCACCAGATGAGCCCAAGGCATGCCATGTCCCATGGCTCCTTTTCTACCAGGTTTGCAATGATAATCCACCATTATTTGCCAGAGTATAATCTTAGTATGCCTACCACACATCAAGTAACAGATGAAAGAAGTCTACTTGCTAATTCCGCAAATAATTTGCTCAGCCACTCCCAAGCATGAATTGCATATAAACAGAAACACCATAATATAATTTTACTAGAATGTCTCCATGATATAGCATGCAAATTTAGATTGCAATGTCAGAACTTTTCCAATTGCTACTTTGGAGTATACAAATTCATTAATCTACCCTCTGTTCATGAAGTCACCACAATAGATGTCCAAGAAACATCCTTTCCAACAAAGTTAGACAATGAATATTTTTTGATTATGTTGTGTATCTATTAATAATAAAATTCTAAGAGTCCATCTTTCTTATTCATGGGATCAAATGACCTAGCATCATCGTGCAAAGTCATTGAAAATGAAATCATAAAATTGCCTATTTACATACCACAAATCATTGCAAACCCTCTAGCAAGTCTTCTTATAAGAATTATTTGGAACATTAATGACAGACACTTCCATCCTCTGACAACATGCATTATGGTTTTGTTGGATTGGGTTGGCTTTGGATGTTTTTTTTTTTTGGCGCTGGGCAGGGGGTAGGAAGGTTGGGCCAGTGTTGCAGAGATTTCCATTTTATAATTTTTAGAAAATCATAGACCTATCCTCCTCTAACTGACACCCCTATAAGCATAACATGGATGGTTCGCCGCAAGATGTTGCATCAATATTCCAAGTTCTGACGCATATATGATTTGCATTTTACAACATGCTCCATAAAATGTATGAGTACATATGCATCACCTGGCATAAGCTACAAGGCAGTGTATGAAGTCATAAGTAATGATATAAGCCAAAACAGGCCAACAATTGGCCGGTCTACATGCACACATGCACAGCGGGCACAAGCAAATATATTACTACCGCACCCTAGTTTCTGCGCTTAGGTTATTTGGAAGTACACCAAATGATAGGAACTATTTATCGACAATCAGGACAAGCCGTTACCACTGATTAGAACGATATATTCCTTTAACTAGATCCAATAGCGTAATAAAGTGGTCGAGGCATACCTACCTCCACTGGAGATCAATTCGAAGCACTTTAGGTGAAAAAATGATTAGAAAATCATATTTTACTTTTAATCAGTTGAGTATCATCCAGTGGTGCTGTTTATCTTTCTGAACTATGGTAACATGTCAAACTTCGGACTGGCACAAACTAGATAAAATAATGTTTAAAATCCTTAGCTAATGGTACTACTTTCATGTCATTTGCGTACCTAATGACCTGTCGATCATGAACAATTTCATATTTAGTACTCTTGATCATTACATCTTCAACTTCAATGCATTCTTTCATTCTCTTTTGTTTTAGGGAGTACACCAGCATTCATAGAGATTTCCGACTCCATCTATATTCTGCAGTATTAATTCTAATGATGGTATGCCTCTTAGCAGAGAAGCAACCAACCAAGACACCTACCTCCTATCATTTCAAAATTCCCCACCACAAAAGAATAGCAGAACTTATATGTCAAATGACCTCCTGATCCTCCAGTAGTGTCAAATTTATATCGTTCTCAAGCATAAGTTCTCATCCTCTTATAAGTATGTCAACCATGTATTCAGACAAAACTAACCCAGTTATTGCATGTTCTTTAGGATTCCCCTGCCCTGACAAAGAAATGGATAAGCATAGCCATACACTCAGAACTCCCTATAGCTCCAAACAAAACAGCTATACCTGAACCACCAACACAAGCAATAGGGGGCATTTTTTTTTCAGTATTAAATGAAAGAAACTGAATATGACTATATTATGACAAGCATGTTGTATTATGCTGAGCATCTAAATGCACTCATGGCTTCAAGAAAGCGAACCTTAATTACTACTCAAACCCAAAGCCTAGTGCCACTCAATGAGTATGTGATCAAGAAAAAAGCATAATGAAAATGCATGGGTCAGAAGGACATCGCATGAAGTGCATGACCAAAAGAGAAAACTTGTCTAGATTTGGATAATGGATATGTGGGACAACCTTGATAGCAAACTGAGAATGAATTATGGAATCAACACAACAAAAAGAAAATGGCAAGAAAATATAGTTGAAAGAACAATTGAACTGAAATATGGAATTACCAATAAATCATTACAATACTTCGTTCACACAAGCAATCGACAGATTGTAACGAGAAAATAGAAAATCCGCGACAAAGAAATCAAATTAATGTTTTAAAAAATACCATATGTCCTCCGGAAACCCGTACTCGATGAGATCTTCGTTCTCGTACTTGTCCAGCCCCATGAAGATGCTATAATCGCCCGCCTCCGGCCGGGCCTTGAAGTAGAAAACCATCTTGGCTTTCTTGGCCCCGAACCAGTCGACACAGAGATTTAGGGTTTCGTTACTCCCTTCGGATTCGACGAAGAGACCTCGAATTGAAGACCAGCGTTTGGAGCAACAATGGAGGATTCCTTTTGGGTGCCATCGATCAAATTCGAGAAGCACAGGTTGGAATCCGAATTGGTTCGAAACTCGGTTTCCTTGGGCTGGACGGGTCGTCGAGGGGAATTTCTTGCCTGCAATCGTGCCAGGAAGCAAGAATAAACAAAGGAAGAGAAATTAAACTTTCGGTGGGGAAGAAATTAAAATCGAACAAGCCTTTCTGAGCTAACGTTGATGAAACTTACTGACAGGGCCCTGACTTTCTACGAATTACTTTTCCCTCTGGATTACAATTGACCTGCCGCATATTATGTTGAGGAAAATATTTATAAGTCCTTGGTTTAGCAGTGAATTACTTTTAGTCTCCGGGTTACAAACTTCCAGGTTGCGTCAGGTAATGCCGATTTCGTTTTGGATGCATTCTGTTGAGGAAAATTGTTTAAAAGGCCCCCGTTTGAACAGTAAATTGCTTATAATCGCCTTTTTCCGGGTTACAATTAAAAAAATAAACCAGTCCTGAACTGCTCCGCTTATCAATTGGATTGGAATCACAAGTCTCCAGAGAGATGCTTCAAGCGGCGGTTTATCAATTGAACTACCATGGGCATGCTTGGCGTGTGCTATGGGCTGGTACAGTTATGTTAAAAAGCAATTCGACTATGATGATTGACTGAATTCAAAGTGGCACCAGTGGCGCAAGAGGATATCATCCTTTGCTTCAGGGCATCCAAATTATGATCAATGGCAGGGTGGTTTTTTAGGCCAGATACGTATTCAGAGAGGCTAACGAGGTTGCGGACTAAGTAGTCTCATATGTGGCTTGTCATTTTGGAGGTGCCTCGTGGGTTGGAGAGAGAGAGAGTTGTCTAGAGTGTTTCGCAACTAGTTATTTTCCAATCTTCTTGGATGTATCCTTATTAGAATAGTATGAATCATCCGTTTTAGCAAAAAAAAAAAAAAAACCAAGTTGGCCAATCTTTTGAATACTTACAAGGTAATAAATTAATACACTAGATTGAATTACCTTTCTTTTTTTTTCGGGAGATGTGAGCATTTGTAATTTCATCATCAACAAAAGAATTTTTTTTTAAAAAAAAATCACAAACGAACCTCCAAGTGGCTTAATTGCCTTTTTGATATGTTAAACGAGGAGAGCTTTAGTGTTTAAAAGGTCACCTTCTTCCCTCTTCCCATCAACCCATTAATCTGCCAAACAGTATTGTTGTAAGCAACAAGAATGGTTATAACCCTGGCAACAAAAACAACATCAACATGTATGGAAGTCTCTTTCTATTACCATCAATAAGGGTATGGACATCCATTCCTTCAATTGTGCTACAAGCGGAGTTGCTATTGAGGATGATGATGAAGTTGCAGGACCAACATGGTGGTTTATGCCACGCATGCCCATCGCTATGATCCTAATTTTTAAAAGTATTATTATTTATTTCAAGATTCCTCTTTCATTCTCTGGATTTAGGGTGAGATTCAAGTAGAGCTATACAGGGCAAAGATATTCAGAATTTTGATGAAATTGGCCTAATGAAGCAGCTCAGTCAATATAAATTTTGGCTCGTGCCAATCCATTTGCATCCCTGGCTCAAGGGCTGCCTTTTTGAACATGGATGGATCTATTGTAGGCTAGTTGGTGATCTATGTCCCCAAAAATACTGTTTAATTAGGCGTGGTTGCACTGAATAAAACATCCTTATTTTATAATGACATATAAGACCTGAAATGCAGTCATTCCACCTATGGTGAGAAAATATCTATTAAGGGGACAAAAGGAAAGGAAGAGAAAAAGATGATAGACACGACGACCTTACAATATTTCTATATCCCAAATCATGTCCATTTATGTGTAAATATATCCAACCTCAGGAAGACCACATAAATGAACGGAGGTGATTATCCAATCGGGGATAACGGATGGCCCATAGAATCCCTAGGATTAAAACTATAAGCCATGTTAATAAGAGGATGAGAGAGAGACAGAGAGGAAAACAAAGGGAGTACTTCATCAGTTCATAGCCTAGTGTTGTCTATACCTTCCTAGCAAAATGCTATTTGGCTTGCCTTTACTCTAACCGAGAAGTCCTCATATATATATATATACACACACATATATATTTTCTTATAAATAAATATTTAAAATTATATGTACACTCTTATAATTTTATTTCTTGAATTATATACCCTCTCCTAAATTATTACACTCAGCATGATTAGACATGAAAAAAAATAATTTGTAAAGATATATATAAATTATATATTTGTTTCTAAATTTTAGTTTTTTTTTTTTACTGATTAATGGAGATCAAGACTTTGGCTACTGTCTCTGTCACAATAGCTCCTGCTAGTTCGTTTAGATACTCTAATGTGCTTCAAATGATGTATACAAGATCAATTTAAATTTTTAAAAATAAAAATAGAACTGAAATTGCCGATACCTCGTACCAATATTTCATTCGATGTTGGGCGATCCAAGATATAAAATTTATATAATTAATAAATTTGTAAATATATATAATTATATATATATATATAAGGATATAAAGATATATACGAAAAATCCTCCAGGACTCTACGAGGTCACCTCTCCCCTTGGCGATGGAGCCGCCTCCTCTTCCCCAAAACCTTCCCTCCCCTCACAATGGCGCGGCCTCATCTCCTCCCAAAACCTGCCTTTTTGCATGTAGGCGAAATTTCTTTCTACCATAGAGATAGAGGGTTACCCTTCTCCACCCCAACATCTCCAAATCCCCATGAGGGCTCCCACCCAGCACTCAACAACCATTGCGCGACTCTTCTCTACCCACCGGAACTCCCCCTCCCACGCTCCCAAAATTCAATCTTTCGGCTCCCCCGGAAGATCCCCATCCATCAAAACCCTCGCTAGTGCCGGCCGCCTAAGGGACGCCGTCCGATTGCTGATCCTCCGCCGCCACCTCGGCCTTCCAGTCCACCCGGACTATTTCGTTGCCATTATTAAGCCCTGTGCCTCTCCCGGGACACTGATGGAGGGGAGGCAGCTCCATGCCCACATGGTCATCTCTGGTTTCAATCAGGATCCCTTCATCTGCAACCATTTGATCAATATGTACTGCAAATGTGGTTCCTTGGACGATGCCCACTGGGTTTTCAGAGGGGTGGGGAAGAAAAAGTCGCATTCTTGGAACATCCTGATTGCTGGCTTTTGCAGATTTGGATTTTTAAGTGAAGCCCAGCAGTTGTTCGATGAAATGCCTAAAAGGGTTGCGGCTTCTTGGAATACAATGATTTCAGGCTATGATCGGTGGGGTCCTTGTGAGGAGGCGTTGGAGATTTTTGTCAGGATGAGGCGTACAGATTGTAATGTGGATCATTTTGGTCTTTCAAGTGCGATCAGTGCTTGTAGCAATCTCAGATTCTTGGGGAATGGGAGAGGGCTACATGCATGTTCTGCAAAGATCGGACTCGATTCACATGTACAGGTTGGTAGTGCCCTTATTGGATTGTATGCGAAGTGTGTGGAATTGAAGGATGCTAGGAGTGTTTTTGATGAGATGGGTGCCAGGGAATTGTTTACGTGGAATTCTATGCTCGCAGGTTATGTTCAGTGCTCAAAAATTGATGAGGCACTTCTATTCTTCAAGGAAATGCCAGAGAGAGATGTGGTTTCTTGGACTACAGTTGTTGCTGGTCTTGCTCAGCATGAAAGGAATGAGGAAGCAATTGGATTATTTCATAAAACACGGGAAGTTGGTTTGATGCCGGATCAGATATCTTTTGTTAGTGTTTTAAATGCATGTGTTGGGGTTTTGGATTTTGAAGAAGGGTTTAAGATTCATGGACAGATAATGAAAAGTGGATTTGGAACTGATGTTAATGTTGGAAGTGCCACTGCGGCATTCTATGCAAAATGTGGGTGTATGAATGATGCAAAAAGAGTCACAGATGGTATGCCTTTGGTTGATGATTTCTCATGGAGTGTATTAATAGCTGAATATGCAAAGCATGGACAAATTGATAGTGCCCATGAATTGTTTCAAAGTTTCGAAGTAAGGAGCATTCCATTGTGGAATGCCCTGATTGGGGGTTATTCTGAACTTGGACTGCATGAAAAGGCTTTCGAAACATTCGAAGAGATGCAGATGGATGGAAAAAGGGGCGATGAGTTCACCTTTGGAAGCCTCCTTATGGGTGTTGACCTTTTGGGCATGAAATATGGTGAACAACTCCATTCACAAATAATCAAGATTGGCATTGATTTTTCTGTTTTTGTGGGTAGCGGTCTCATTGACATGTACAGCTCCTGTTTAGAGTGTGAAGCTGCTGTGAGAGTATTTAATTCGATTCGGCAACCAAATCTTGTGTCATGGAATTCCATGATCTCTGGGTATGGTTTAAACAACTTGGACAAGGGGGCTATACTTACATTTCGTCTAATGATGGCTTTAGGTGTAATACCAGATAATATCACATTGTCACTTGTTCTTGATTCATGCTCAAGTTTATTGGCACTATATGAGGGAACACAGTTTCATGCTTTAGCCCGTAAATTGGGATTTGATTCAGATGTTGTGGTTGGAAGTGCTTTAATAGACATGTACTCAAAGTGTGAGAACATGGACTGTGCAGCTCAAGCATTCAGTGACATACATGGGCATACTGTTGTTAGCTGGACTTCACTGATTGGTGGTTACATAAGATGTGGAATGTGGGCTACAGCAAAGAAGCTTTTTGAAATAATGCCAGAGCGGAATGTTGTTTCTTGGAATACAATGCTTTCAGGATATGCAAAATATGGCTTTGGATTAGAGGCGCTAAATCTCTATCATCAAATGAATAAATCAGGTCTGCTGCCAGATCAAGTAACTTTTTTTACGGTCCTATCAGTTTGCAGCAACTTTTTGCTGGGAGAGAATGGGAAACAGGTACATGCCCAGATATTTAAAACTGGCTATCATATGAATGCACGTGTCAGCTCTGCCCTGACTGTGATGTACCAGAAACTCGGAAAGCTTGCGGATGGGGTGGATTTGTGTTCTGGCTTCATTGATTTCAAGCATGGGAACGTTTTGGATAGAACAGAGCCTGATGCTATATCAGGGAACAATTGAACTTTTGGCATGTTTCTGTTTCACTTGCTTTCATTGGATGAGATTCTGCAGCAGCAGAAGGTAGCTCATCTTGTTTTTTGTTTGAATGAAGCACCTTCTGCATCAGATCACTTAGAGTGGACATGCTGGTCCTCTTTAACATACCATTTGAACATCTAAATATTGGCTCGGTCGAAAGGTGATTTCCATCAGAAAAGGGCTTCTTAACTCTTCTTGCTGGATGCATAGTTAAATTTCAGTTTTCATCATGACTCTTAATATCAAACATAAACATCATCTATTTCACCTTTTCCAGATTTACCCAGTCGTTTGAAGGGCAAACAGATAGCCAAAGACGCTGATGCAAGTTGTTGATGAAGCATGTGACTGCTATGCATCTGGAAGGCAAAGGCAAACTGCGGATCTGATTTGCTCGAGGCAGTTTCTTAAAGGTACCAATATCAAACTAGTTCCAATGAGATTTCTGATGGCTATTTTCTTCTCATTGGTGATTTCAGATGGGACATTTAATGACATTAGTTACTCATTTGAAACTAATTTTGTCAAAATTTTGGATAACTGTTTAGTAATTCAATGTTAACTAAAAGCCAGAATGTGCGCCTTCATCTTTTGAGCATGAGAGTTGGATGATGGCACTCCTTATATTTAATTTGTCTCAGATGTTGGTATTTATCATATCTTCTGCTTCATGTCTTTTAGTCCATATGTTGTTTGGAAGTAGGCCTCTATGGTCTCTCCTGCATCAGAAGCAGATGCTCAAATGAACTCAAATAAGTCTTTTTTTATAATTTTAAGAAAAAGTTGGCCCCATTCTGTCTAACAAAAGATTCTGTGTCAAAGTATATTGAAAGTAACCATAACATCCATTGAAGCTTTACCTACTATAGGAATCTGATGTGATTGCTTCAGTATATTGTCCTGGGGTTTTCAACAATATCTCTTCAATCTAATTTTTCGTAAGTATTTTTAAAAGGTGTGAGGAAACTTTAAAATGTTATAATCTCTTTGGATTATTATGGCCTGTATTGGTGCACTTTAGGTCGTTTCTTCTCAACTTATAGGCATGTCCTTTATCAAAGTCAGCTATTCCCAACTTGATTGCTATTTTATTTTCTGAAAATTTTCTAGCTAATATGTGAGGATTTGGAAGGAATACAATGTTAATAAATGATACAATTATGGATCCTAGTGAACATTGTGCGCAAAGTAAAGCAGGCCTGCAACAATATTTTCTCTACTGAACATTCACCTCTTCAATTTTAGCCATGTGGCTTGATAATGCATATGTTTTTAATCTGTTTCAACTCAGTATCGCTTTGTGAATGAAGTCTCACAAGTTGTTTAATTCAGGCTCCATAGCAATTATGTAATGTAAAGCAACATAATCTTTATTCATATAAAACGTTTGCTGATTTATTTGGAATTTTCCTGCAATTCAGTACTCATGTAGTTGTGCATATTACAGTGGCTTGTAGAGCATTTCCTCTGGTGTTGCGTTCTCCATTAAACATCAAATGAAGCTGTACGAGATGGTACAGCAGCTGAACATGTTCTTATTGGAAGGGGAATCTTGTTTGATCTGAGCTATCCAAACATTTGTTAAGAGTTCATATGCAAAAAGATTGGCAAATTCAGTTAAAAGGATCCTTGAAGGCTCCTGGTGTATGTCCTGCAGAAGGACAAAAACAATGAGAGCATCATTGTTGTGTAACAGTCTGCTGAGGAAAAAGGTGGAAGCTTAGAAAAAAAGAAACAAAAATTTCCACAAGCTCCCTCATCTCTCTCATTTTACGATGTCTGGATAAAATATGCATGTGCAACTACAGCTGTGGATGTTTTTATTGCTCCCGTTTATTTGTTTTCTGGGAGAAAATAACCACCTTAATTACAAATAAATTTGAAGGAAAAATAAGGTGTGTTCATAACCTGTATTTGATTTATAAAGAAAATGTCAATGTACATGAGTACAAAAATTGAAATTTTATTAAGTGGTTCGAATATTTGGTTGTGCCATGAGTAACAGTATGGCATCAGGGGGACTGATCTTCTATAATAGATTATCCTCTTATTTTTCTGATCAGAGCTTTTGGAAATGTTCTTTATTTTTCTTTTCTTTCTTCCCCTCACTTTCTTTGCCTTCTTTTTAGTAACCACATCCAACACCATCGAATGTTGTCATGAGCTGGGAGGGAGTCTGGACGAATTGTGTCGGAAAATTCTTTCAACATGTTTTCAAATCAGCTAATGCAGATGCACATGGATTCTCTTCAATGGTCATTAATCTGATGCTTTTTTTTTTGTTAGGGTTTTCCATCAAAGTCCCAGGGATATCAGGGAAGTACAAACTGTTAAGTTTCTCTTCCTTTGGTGCTCTTCTCCGTGGCTCTGCCTCTGGATTTGTTGCACTCAGCATCACTAAACATGCTTTCGAAGTTATCTGATATAAAACTGATTGTTGTGCATTTACATTTGCAAAGCAAAGGCATCCATATTGGTTCTCTCTCCCCCTTTTTTTAAAATCTATCTAAAACAAATTCACTGCAGGTGCATTTATCCTTCGATATGGAAAGCTTGATTAGCTTCTGATTTATTGGATGTAACAATATAGCGTCATGTTATCAATACTGTTTAACTGAAGGAGGAGAAGAGCACGCGGATTAGAACGTATATTTTATTAATAAAGAAGATTCAACCTCTGCATGGGGATTGGGGCCTGCATTGACATCTATTTTTTTGGTTCCTATAAATCTTCATGGTCCTTGCTGCTTGTTAATATTATATACATTCTACTTTAGTGGGTCTTTTTTCTTATTTCATATTTGTATAGATTGAAGTTTCCTTTTTATGGGAGCAACCGATTGATGACGTTTTTGTAGAAGAGGAGTTTGAAACTTGGTTTAGCATTCTCTCTTGATTGAGAATCCTAATCAACATAGTATATAAAAGTCCATTGCTTTCTAGCCTTTCCTATCAATTAAACAAATAAATAAAAAGAATTAGAATCCAAGTCTATAAAATTTTCTAGAGAGTCTGATTGTTAAAACCAAAATGATCACAATGAATATTTTATACTCTTAGAAAAGATGAATAAATATTTTTTTTTTTTTGGAATAGTCATGAGATAGGAGTCAACTTCTCTACGTTAAACGATCATAAGAGTCCAAGAGCTTGTTGTATTCAATTACAAAATCAGTCAGCCCTATGTACTTCACAAAATGAAAAATGTTATCTTTAAAATGAGAACTTCGATAGAGCGACAAAATTTTCTTTGTTGTATCACCAACAGTTACTCTTTGATGCGAAGCTGGCATCCAGTTCATACAGAACAAAAATTCAAGAAATGCAGCATGCAGGGCTTTTTTTTTTCCTCTTTTCTTTTTTGATACATAATGCAGCATGCAGTTAACGTAGTTAGTGTTTAACGTATGTCATGCACATATATCTTTCACATTTTCTGTTGTAAAAATAGTTTTTCAATTGCATTATTCTCTATGTTATTTGATACGTCCATCATGCATTAACGTGTTCAGATTGGGTAAGAATTTCGCTAATTGATGTGCTCTCTCTCTCTCTCTCTCCCCCCTTTATCCATCCATGTTATTCCATTTACAAAAACGAAGCAGTGTAAGATCTAACCCGTTTCCCATGGTATCCCACTTTGAACTAACCTTCCCTCTCCTATGTATATATTTCTTGTTTGTTTTTTGAAAATTACATAAACACCTTCTTTACTTTGATCCATTTTCACCCGCACCCATTCAACTTTAAATTTTTTTAATTAAATCCTTTAATTATCATATTGATCTAAAGCGATCCAACAGTCCATCCACAGCCCAACATTATCGATGATGCATCATCTTGAAAGACAAAAATGCTCTCTATTTCTCTCTCTCTAATTTTTTCCAAAATTATTTCCACTTCCACCCAACTATCTTGTTCTAAATTGATCCTCCACTTTCAAAATATAATAAACACATTTAGATAAATTAATTTATCTATGATCCAAACCCATTTATATCAAGTCTAAACCCATTTAAAAGTATTGATGGATCGAATTATAAATTATCATTCTGAGTTGATCTTTAAGGTGGGATTGAATTGAGAACTTTAATCCTAGCCCCCTTTTTTTTGGCATAGAATATAGTGAAATATTTCTTTGATCTATTCTTTAGTCTCCGAAGATGGAAGGAGAGGAGAAAAAAAGATTTTCAAAGGTCAAATGCACGTTTCTTCGCCCCGCTAGGAGAAAGAGAGAAGAAACACTATCTAGACGCCGAGAAATTCTAGTTATTTGTAAACTGCTAAAAAAGTATTTGTAAACTGAGATGAACGGTAAAGTTAGATTTGGTCGGTATGGTAATTCGAAGGATTCAATAAAAAAAAATTGAAGTCAAAGGTGAGGTGAAACTAGGGGGAGGTTTCTGTAATTTTACTTTTTTTTGTTTTGTTTTCCTGTTTTCCAGAGAGTGGAGGAGAGAAGAAACTCCCCCCTGCGGCGCCTTTCACTCCCACCTGCTGCCGAGAGAGAGAGAAAAACAGAGACGAAGAAGCCAGTACGTAGTTGTCTTCGATCCGTTCCTCTTCTAAAATGCAAGAAAAAGAATAAAAGTGGAAATCGAGAGAGAGAGAGAGAGAGAGAGATAGAAGGATTTGCGATGGGAGGGTGATGGGAGAGGAGACGAGGGCGTCGACCGCGATGGGAAGCAGAGAAAGAGGTCGTGAATTGCTGATCCCGGTGGCGGAGGACCCTGCCGATGACTCCGATTCCAAGGCCTCCGCCTCCTCGTCCGCCGCCACCCATCACCACTCCCGCCGGGAGGTCTGACCTAATAACCCTTCCATTTTGTTTGGTTCATCTTTTAGGGTTTAGTTTTGTTGAAAACCGGAAACCTGCGTCGTATCTTGGCTGCATTGAGGAGCTACTAGAGGGCCTGTTTTCAATTTATTCGCGGGTTCTTTTTTTAATTTACGTTCTCTTGGGTTTGATATCTTGGATGAGGGTTTCGTAGAGATCAACTTTTTCCGGTATGTTTCGATTCGTTTTGGTTTGATTGGAGCATCGACTGTTTGAACAGTCGATATATCACATGGAGAGAGGAATGCCAACCAGCTGAGCTGAGGCTGGTTGGCTATTGGAGTATTCCCCTGTTGGTTGAATGGTTGTCATGGAATTGAATTCATTTTGGCCTTTCCTTTTTGCCTTTTGTATTATGATTGTCGCGGTGAAATTTGTCAGTTTTTGGAGAACTGGAGCCTGTATCTTGTTTTTCTTTTTTCTGGATTTGTTTGTTGGTTGGGGTGGACTAGTTATGTGTTTTTTCAAAGGAAAGTTTTCTCTCTGGTTTTGGTTTTGTTTGTTTTAGCTATGAATTATTCGATGAGTGATTACAATGGTGATGCACTTTCTGTGTTTGTTAGTAAGGATGTTTGACTCCTGTAATGGCTCTATTCAGTTGAAATTATATTAGAAAATTCTCCTCCTATTATGTTTCTTTATATGAAGCTCATTTTTCTTTTCTCGATATCTTTTCTGATGTCATATTGATTGTTTGAATGGCACTAACATGTTAACGGGTGATCTAATTTTATGGCTATAGAAACATTCGTATATCCTTACTAAACATAACTTTCTTCTCCATGTTTACTTTAATATCTGTTTGAGTTTTCGAAGATGACAAAACTTTCACGTGCATTATGGCCTATTTCTATGGCTGTTACAAGGAAGAAAAAGCAGAAACTTTATTCATTTCTCTTCCTCCTTTACATATTTGGTTGAATCGTATGCAGATTCCTGATATATGGTTGGAGTAACAACATAATGATCTGATCCAATTTCATTTTAATTTACCTTAATGAGAAATTGGATCTAACTCTATTCAGTTGGTACATCACCTGCTACCATCATTGGTTTAGGTGATTCATATGTACATGGTCAAACATCTTCAGTTTGGATCAAATACACTATTAGCTCCTTATGTAACTTGAATATTTCTCCATCTGCAGTATCACTGCATTGATTTCTAGTCATAACTTGGCTATAATGGTTCAAATGTTTGCATTATCTGTTTTGTTTGACATTGATGCACACATTTATGTCTGCAGTTTATAGTCGCGCTTGTATAACAGAGGTCATGGTCCCGTAGATTGTATTCACATGTAGTCATAAAATAGCAAGCAATCCTTGATGGCATCTTCATTAAGGATTTGAGTACCTACAAGGAAAGGGATTTTTCCAGTTTTCTTTATATATTGAATAATTGAACAACTCAAAGGAACACCATTTAACAAGCGATTTCTAACAAAAGAAAATGTTTAGTGTCTATACTGAGCTTTTCTTTGTATATGGAGTTAAAAGATAACAAGTGGAGATTTTTGTCACATATTCTTCAGTTCCTCGGCATCCTTGGTTGTGTTAGTTATATTTTGTAGGATAAATTGTGTTTAGGCTCTTGACCATAAAGTTGCACATCTCCTTTTGCTCTCATTTAAAAGATATTTTTCACATTAAGCCCCAAAATCTTGGTTGAATTCTGCTGTCATTTTCTTTCGGTAGAAGCAGTCTTAGGAAATGTGAGAATCACTAGTGAGGATAATATTTCTTTACATGATATTATACATGTGTTATGGCTTGAAGACTCTCTTGTTGGAGAACATTTGCTAGTGCTTGGGGAAGATAGAGTGACATAAGGGTTTGGAAAGAAGAGCTTATCAACACGACAACTAATGGAATGGTGGCAATATGAGGCTTAGCCCACCTAATGGATATAAATTTATGTTAGATACAATATAAGATCCATGCACCTTGGTCTGCTTCTGTGGCTTATGCCTCATTAAGTTCTCTATAGCCATGTCTCTTAGACCCTTACCTAGGTATGAAAGTTGTAGAAGGTCTTTTTTCTTTTAGTTTACAAAGGCCCAACAAGTGCAAGTGGATGCTTGCAACCTACACGTTCCACTAACTACTTAGAAGATTCATGAAGTTCCCCTTAAAAAAAAAGAAGAAGGAAAGAAAAGAAAAGAGAATAAGTGGTCACTTTCTGTGGCATAAAGCTACCTCATTCTCCACCAATATTGCATAGACATAGATACGAGAATTGAATATGGACACATGTCCAAGTATCTGACTTGGTAAGTGGAAAAGATTAGATACAGGGACACAGAGAGAAAAATAATTTTAAAATATTGTATAGAAAAAAAATATTAGAAGCTATTATTTGTTAAGGTATTTCACTATGTGTTTCCGAAACTTCCTAATTTGTTGAGGGTTTTAGGAAAAGGGATATTTAGCAAAGCTATGTCAATATCTACATCCTTGATTAATCTTTTTTAAAAAAAAGAGGGTCACTTTCAACATTATTATGAGCGATTGAACTCATTATTGGAAGAGTCAAATTATCCATCTATATGTAAAAGCTGAAAAGGAAAAATATATGTATCCAAGTGTTGACGTGTATCTCATTTTGATTTATTATTCGACGTGCACTCTTGAAGTTGGACACGAGTATCCATGTAAGACAACTTACCGCATTTCCCCTTCTGACTTTATCCAATATTTCAACTTCAACAAAAAATGCAAATAATGTAGGCCAAGACATTGATATAACAAAAGACAAGCATTTCTACTCCCTTGAAGAAAAGGAAAGAAAGAAAGAAAAAGGACAAGCATTCCCAATAAACTTCTAGCAGTTGTTTTCTATTGTTCCAAATGCTTTAGAGTGAATTTTGCTTTCAAGGGACTCACTTCCAAGGAAGCTACTCTCATTATCTGCATTATGTTAAACCAAACATATCCTAAATTTGGTGCTCTCAACTTCTAGTTGTCTAAAGTAGTTTGCACTATGAGAAGTGATGGCATTTCTCTTGAGTCCGACTATCATGTCAAAGTTTTTCATCGACCTTTTAATTACTATTAATCAAGATTTTAAATACCAATGGGATGGCGGGCTGCCCTACCATCCTAAATGTTGAGACAGGGCACTGTCCCAAGTATCGAGATGGGATGAGTCGGAAAATAGACCGAGATGAGACATCCACTATCTAGAGTGTCGGCATGCAGGATATCCCACTTCATGGAAAAATTGGATAGCCCCGTTCGACGTTATTTAAGATCTTGCTATTTTATGTTGGCAATCTCTTGTGACCCTCGTCTATCATATGGTTAATTTTCTTAAAGATTTTTGATAGCTCATCGTGCTATTGAATTTGATTATTACTTATCAAAGGAGATCTTCTAGATGCTACCATTGTTTTTTTTTAAAAAACAAAACTTTAGGCGTGAGATGAGTGGCCAAGGGACCGAAGCACTAGGCTGGCGCCAAGCAGTGACAAGCATTGCTAGCAGCACCATTGGGAGCCATAGTTATTTGAGACGTCCCCAATAGCACCAGCAGCACTTGTGATTGAAGGAAATGGCAAGACAAAGAAAGAAAAAATATTACCACTTTGTTTGAGCCACTAATCCCTGAGTATTGCACCTATCACTCCAAAGAGCAATGCATCAACAATTGTTGAGTGCTGCACCAGCATTTCTCTTCTCTCCTTCTTTCCTTCTCCACTCTCTTGTTGTGTAGGGCTAAACACGTGTGGAGATTATCCGTTGGGTCTAAGTTTTACTCTAACAACTCTATTTCCAAGTTATGAGTACTGACCTGCCCCAATCCAACCCCAATGTCTGAATCACCTGCCTTAGATGTGATTGTGTATACAATCATCTACCTAGAAATGGCCCTCCTAGGCCCATCTGGGCACTTGGGTGCCTTGATCCACCTAGGCCGTGCTTATTCTGTCCTTTAAAATGATGGGTGCTAGACCTATTCCAGAGTCTTGTCAATGTGAAACATTAAAAAAATCAGTTGTTGAAGGCTAGAGATAAGCAAGGATTGAAGGAGGGGGGTTAAGAGAAAATTGGCAGAATTCCTGTGTGAGAAGGATTTGTCAGTATTCATTATGTTATTGTGGAGTTGCAGACAATTTTTAGATCTTATTCATGTACATCTAGTGGCCTCCTTGTATTTGGTGTATCTAGTAACTAAATTGATGACTAGCCTATGTTGTGATGTCTAAAATAGTTATAGAGGTCATTAGTCTCTATTGTGAAAGCCCATTTTACTCATAAGAGGATTAGAAGTGGCAGCTTGCGAAAGGGGATCAATCTGAAATGTTTTATTTTCTGCAGCATCTTGCCTCTCTTAGGTTATGAAATGTAGGTTTTTACATATTTCTAGGAGGTTTTGGCTATCTGGACCTTCTGGGAACCTATGAAGCTCACCCCCACCCCCCCCCCCCCCCCCCCCCCTTCCTTCTTTCTTCTTTAATGGCTGACCCTTTGAGCCTGTAATTTCATTTCAGGAAAGTTGGAGAATTATAGCTATGTTGTCTTGGTTTATATAGGGACTTGAGTTTGACCTTTTCTTACTTCTGAATCTGAATATTTGTGCCTGTTTTTGGCACCTCATATGAATGTTTTGCCTTCATCTAGCACCTTCCAAACTAGCCAACTAGGACAATTTGTAAGGAACATCTGACTTGTACTTGAAGCTAATCTCTGTTATTTATAATTGGAACCCTGAAGTAGCCGTTGAAGAAGGCTAGAATCTGCAGATGATTTCCTATAAATATCTCTTTTTGTTGTCTGCAAGAATATTGCTATATTACATGATTCTGCAATGTAGATCATGCATATATAACATTTCTATCAGATATTAATTGTTGGATAGCACTCAAAATATGATACTTCTTTGAAAACTAAGGATTGTGATGGAAACTTTGTGCTAATTTTTAAACAAAACCAATCCTACTATGCAGGCATTTTGTAAAGTCATCCGTAGTTGGGCTTCAAAAAAGTTTATGACTGGGTGGTATGTTTCTTATATTATCTGACTTTTTTATTTCATATATATTGAGCCAAGCACATGATTTTTTCCTGCTTCGTTATTTAGCTCTACGTGTATTTTAACATCTGTCATCTATGATACATTGTAATTTCATTACTTGAATTGTTTAACAGGACATGTTAGACCTCAGGACTTCTGTTATTGCTTCTGTACCGGCTTTTTACAATAGTTTGTTGCTACCAAATTCCATTAAAACCAACTTTAGTTGTATAGTCACTAGTTTCATTTTCAAGTCATCTTTGAATTTCTATATCATGCTTGCTACGACAGTTATAATATTTAAAACTTGTTAATGTTTCCATCAATACTTTTCGGCATTTACATGACAAGTAAACTTCAAATTAATTATTTCTGTCAGCTTCATTGATCCTATTTCACTATTTATTCCTATTTTTAAGCTAAGTCCTTTGACTATGTTAGGTATTCTGTGGAAGTGGCATTCCTAGAAAGTGATGGAAAGTGGAAGTGTTCAGGAAGCTTTTCATGAAATGTTACTAAAAGTAATAAAGCTTGCATAGTGGTATTTTAAGAAAAAATAGTAAGGTATAAAAATAGCGGACGAATTTCTGGTTGTGATAAAAGTCATTTGAGTGGCAAATGGTAGCATTAATCCATGATATGCCCAACAGAAAGCTTGGAACATGTTTAAAAAATTAAGTTTAAAATAACACCAAACTGTTTTGGTTGTAAGATCTATAATAGTTTTGGTTGATATAAGAAAGTCACAACACAATTTGACAAAAAAAACCTTTATTAAGAAGTTTTGGCCATCCAAACCAACATCCAGTAGTATCAATCACCAAATGACTGTCTCATGGTGCATCATTTGTTGATGTTTATCTAAAATGTAGTCAACAACTACAATCGTTTTTCAGAAATTTATATCATGTTTAAGACTTTGTGGAAATCCAAGTATCCAACCAATGACATTTTTGTTAGAAAAAAAAAAATCATCTCTGAATTATTGAATTCAGATTATATATTTGTCAAATGTGTATTTATCATAAATATGCTTTTTTTTATTGACAAAAATGATATGGTAATTGTGTTTCATCCATCCACTTAGGAGACATTAGAATTGACCGGTGTTCCTATCATATTTATTTTGAAGAAGAATCTGAATGCAGTTGAGGATGATTTCAGAAGAAAGATGTGCAAATGCAGCAAAGTGGTAATACCTCCTTGTGCAGCTTTGATCAAGACTACCAAAGGCAGCTTATAATGAAAAGTTTTCTTCTTGTTAGGGTTTATTATGCTTGTATGAAGGGGTTAATATGGTGCAGTACCGCTGTGTTCCAGTCCTGCTTGATTTGATAAAATAGGAATGGCTTGCACTTCTAAATGTATAAAACATTGGATTCTGTAAGAGACTGCCAAAAGATTCCTAAAATTACCTCAGGTTTTTATGATTAATATAAAACTTAAGTTAGCTTTATGCTGTATCATTTTTAACTTGTTTTTTGTTTTCCTTACCTCTTTTTTGCGTCTTGCAGTGTGATCTTGTTTCCAATAGCGATCACCGTCTACATCACCTGGTGGTTTATCCATTTTGTGGATGGATTTTTCTCTCCAATTTATGCTCAACTTGGAATTAACATATTTGGTATGCATCATTGTTCATATAGTCCTTCCATTTGGTTATGACATTCTAGTTCAGTAATTTATCAATTTGGGAACTCATCATACTTTAAATCATATGATCCATAGTTAAGCTGAAAATGTTCCTTATTTTCTTATATTTTATGATACATGCTATGCAACTTTTGCTAAATATTTTCTAGATTTATCAGCTGGCTAGCACTATGTTTGTTTCTAACAATCCATCAAATATCAAGCTTTATTAACAACCTAAGTGTGAACCTCTAATTGTCTCTTTGTAGTCCCCAAAATTCCATTAATAAAAGTTTTCCACCAATAATTTGTGTACCATTTTCTGTGTATGTGTTGCAATGGACATGTGAATATTTAAGTGCCAAACTTGAACTTTAAGCTAGTCCTCGTACTAGAAAACCAACTATGCATTATTCATCTTAATCACAGCTATCTTGCATAAAATTGCCATGGCAGAAACAAAGAATATGCTTAGTTTGCATTATGGTGTGGAGGCTCTGTTCATTTTGTTATTTTAGTTTTCTTTGGTGTTTGTGAGTGGGGAGGAGGAGGGGAGGTTTTCAAGGGAGCTACTTTCTTGATTTTCTTCCTTGTTCTGTTCATCCTCTTCGAACAGCCAAATCTTGTGGCCTCGCTAAGTATTGCTTTTATGAATCGGTTTATTTTTGTTCTTTGCTCTCATTGTTTGTTGTGGAATTCTAGATAATTGAATCCTTATGTTGCCTCCTGTTTCTCACATTCCTGACTTAAAACCTGTATTTATTGCTTGACTTTGTTAGGGCTTGGTTTCATAACTTCCATAATGTTCATCTTCTTGGTTGGAGTGTTCATGTCATCATGGCTGGGGGCATCTGTTCTTAGCCTCAGCGAGTGGTTTATCAAGCATAAGCCATTTGTTTGACATATATATGATGCATCCAAGCAAATTAGTGCTGCTATATCACCTGGTAATATTCCTTCACTTTCATGATTATGTCCATCTGCAATTTGCCTTCTGTTGCTAATGTTCTCTAACTACAGATCAGAATAAACATGCCTTCAAGGAAGTGGCCATAATAAGGCACCCCCGAAATGGTGAATATGCATTTGGATTCATTACTTCAGCTGTTGTTCTTCAGGTCTCAACATCAGGCGTTGGAATATTACTGATACATGCATTGTCATGATTGCACACGCTCATTTGTTATGTTGCGTACACATAACTTTATTGATCTATTCATTAAGCATGTTATTTTTTTTCCTAATGGTTGATAAGTCTGGTATTCATTTGGATTACCTTGTAGGTTGAGTTAGGATTCTCAGATATAAACTTTCTTTCTACTAGATGAGTCAAACCAGATAGATATTTTAGTAAACAAGGACTGTTTGTATTCCATATAATTTCACAAGTTAATGGAAAGAATTGACAACATGCTAAATTATGATATCCAATTAAGGGTTTGAGATTGGGATCCTTTGGTAGACAGGTTCGTTGATAGGAGATTTGGTTTGTAGGAGAATAGGTTTCTCTCTTTTGACGAGAAGGTTAAACCAGTCAAAGTTGGTTCTCCAATTTGTTGGTGTAACAGAGGGGTGAGACATCAAATAAAATTGAAGGGTTCTGTATGAGTAGTTTTTTTCTCTTTTTTTTTTTGAACAATATCTTATGCGTAAAAATAATGAGTGATTTATGTAATTTCAGGATGTGTGATAAACTTTGTGGAAATATAATGAGGAGATGATTTTGTGGTATAAGTGGAAAAAAATAGTGAGGGAACTGGGAATATCTTGGAGTCCCACTAGTATGGGTTGAAGGGAGATGATGATGTAATGATGTTTGAGATTTTAACAGTATGATCATGTGCAAACAAAAGACTTGAGAAGAGACCATGGTACCAAGTGGGGCTCCAATATTTAGTGAGAGGCCTAACTAGATCAAGATGAATATCATGCTGATGGATGTGGTAAGGCTTGTACCAAAAAGCATGTCATATTATATAGGAACGAGTAATGGTGAAAGATCTTGATCCCATCCCTTGTTAGTGGATGTATGCTTTTCCTCAGGAGAAAAAAGAGGATATTTTCTTGTTAGTTATGCCATGGTCCTGGTGATGGCCTTAGTAAGATTAAATTGACCTTTGCACTGGATGCATCAGGCCCAGACCAAAGTCCTTGCATTGCAATGCAAGCCAAAAGTAGGGTGTCCCGACATGGCTGTATATATGTATGCATATGCATATGCATCCTTCTTCTAGTAATTATTATTATCAAAATTGTTGTGATGGGATTTTTTTTTATTGCTATTTTTTCTTGACAGAATTATTCCGATGAAGAGGAACTTTGCTGTGTCTACGTGCCAACTAACCATGTCTATATTGGTGACATATTTCTGGTCAACTCCAAGGATGTCATTAGACCAAACTTATCTGTCCGTGAAGGAATTGGTGAGCTGCCATCTTTTTTCCTTATCAGGTTTCTTGCAAGGCTATAGATGCTTGTTATTCCTTTGTTATTTTACTGAATGCAGTCATAATTGAGCTATTTCTTGTACTGCACTTAAGCAAAAAAAGGGAAGAAAAAAAAAGGCAGCTTGTCAGTTGTTCCCCTTACTATAATGTCGATGACATTCTTCAATCATGTTTCCCCTGCAGAAATTGTAGTCTCAAGGGGGCATGTCAATGCCCCAAATTCTCTCAACGCTGGATTCACATACAATCCAAGTGTACAGAACCAGAACTGGTCGAAACTGTAACAACCCCAAAAAAAAAATTTTATATATAAAGAAGGATAGAATAGTCCTTAAAATTGATATAAGAGGTAAAATTGGAAGGAATCAAAAGTTAATGGCATAATTGTAGATGCATTGAAGTGGCAAGGGCAAAATGGGGATTTAGCATTGTGATGTGACTTAAAAGGGGGTTTGAGTTGTGCTGGCGGTGGAGTTGAGCTGAGGCGGTGGATTTTGAACAGAGAGAAGGAAAGAGAGCTAGTCTCAAGCGGTGAAGAAAGAAGAAGAAGAAGAAGAAGAAAAAGAAGAAAGAGGAAGAGAATTTGAGGTGGAAGGGAGCCCTGGTTGCGCTGCCAGCTGAAGGAAAAAGCGTAGGTCTCCTTTCCATCCATGCAAAGACCCCAGTTTTCAGAAGAAAAAAGGTAAATACCCCATCCCTACCTAGTATTCTAGAGAATTTAGGCTATAGAAAGGGTAGATGACAGTTTTAGAGGAGGTTAAAAGAGGAGGAGTCGGATTTCGACAAGGTTTTTTCGGGACTGCGGAAAATCTGTGTCGATGTCTTGACTTCAGTGACATGTTTCGGATTCCGGTTTTGATCCACTTTTCAAACTCCAAATTTTATGAAATTTTTATCTAACATTCTACACTCATAGGGGTTTCCAGAATGGTAACATGCATCACCATCGGAGGCCGATTGACCCCCGAAACATGTCACTGAAGTCAGGACATCGACACAGATTTTCCGCAGTCCCGAAAAAACCTTGTTGAAATCCGACTCCTCTTTTAACCTCCTCTAAAACTATCATCTACCCTTTCTATAGCCTAAATTCTCTAAAATACTAGGTAGGGATGGGGTATTTACCTTTTTTTTTCTGAAAATTGGGGTCTTTGCATAGAGGGGAAGGAGACCTACGCTTTTTTCTTCAGCTGGCAGCGCAACCGGGGCTCCCTTCCACGTCAAATTTCCTTCCTCTTTATTCTTCTTCTTCTTTTTTTTCCTTTCTTCACCATCTGAGACTAGCTCTCTTTCCTTCTCTCTGTTCAAAATTCACCGCCTTAGCTCAAATCCACCGCCAGCACAACTCAAACCCCCTTTTAAGTCACATCACAATGCTAAATCTTCATTTTGCTCTTGCCACTTCAATGCATCTACAATTATGCCATTAACTTTTGATTCCTTCCAATTTTACCCCTTATATCAATTTTAAGGACTATTCTATCCTTCTTTATATATATAAAAAAAATTTGGGGTTATTACAGAAACTGAGATACTCGGACTTTGTTTTCTTTTATTTGAGCTATCAGAATTGGTCCTATAGTTCATTCCTCATGGTTTCAGTTCGTCAAAGTTTTTGTTTTTGTATTGGCCAGCCAGATTCTGACGGCCTGTAAAACATTCTCCCTCTTTTTTTTGGGTTTCTGTTGCTTTGTAACATAGTAGTTGAAGCTGATAGCACATATGGCTCAATATTTTGTACGGCTTTTATTGTTACATAAAAAAGACAAGGTTTATTTCATCTCTGAATTTGTGCACCCTCCTTAAGATTGTGGGTTTATTAAGAATTTGAAATGGTTCCATGTCACAAGTGTCCATTCATGATCATTCTTGTGATAGATTTTTTTGTGATGTTCTGGAAGTTGTTTCCCTACATACTGGTGAGCTATGTGAGACTTTTTGATGTAGCATTCCTGTTATCCGAGGGAGAACATAGAGACAGAATTTTGTTAAAAAAATCATGACTGATCCAAGCTTTGCTCGTTGGCCAAAGTGGTTGTCGTGTCCTTCTTGATCAGCTCATGCCAGGTGAGACTGAGTGGCACTACTGAATTTGCAAGCATGCTCCTCATATTTGTTTGAAATTCACAAGCTCACCAAGTTACTTGAAATTGACAGCTAATTGGTCTCTCTTTGATGTCATATGCTCGACTTGTTCATAAAGTACCAGTATGTTTAACAGGTTCGGAACACTCCCAAGTGATTGGAACTGGGAAAGGACTGATGGTACATGATGTCAAACTGAAAGTCTACGCAGGAAGCCTACGTGATTACTGTGAAGTATACTGTGCTTTTAATCAAAAGCAGTGAATTATTTGTGATCATGCATGACAGACGGTGATATATGAGAGAGAGAGAGAGAGAAGGGGTCATCTTTTCACGTCTGCTATGCTTCCCGTCTGCTATGCTTCCAACGCGAGGTCTTCAAGATCATCATTACAGTATTTCTAAAAAAAGTGCACCTTTAAAGCATAGCATTTAAGGGATTATTTTTTAAAATATCATAGTTATTCGACGCACTCGAGTTTGAATTCGAGAAGTTTAACTTAAAAAGAGGAAGTATTTTTACATGTGATTTGATGAAAAATGTATTGCAGATGGCCCATCCAGAGAAAGTGCAAGATGTCAATAAAACCAGCACAAAATTTTACCCTCACAAATACAAATTGATCATCATTTGATGTACAATTCTAATGCAAGTTTCCTGCATGCATGCACATGAGATATCCCTCATGGAAGTGTGAAGTACGTAGGTGCGGGAGAGCGAAAAATTTCGCCAATTAGAAAGTTGACCAGATCCCACGAGGTCCAAATCTCAGTCGCTAGATCGTGAATAGATGCGTTGCAAGGAAGCTGATGTTTTAGAAACATAAGAAGTAACAAAGTGCCAAGTAAGTACAGGTTCGAGATTTGAGGAAGATTTTGAAAGAAGTTTTGGCCACTAAGATGCAAAGTTTAGGATGCTCAAATGAAAATGATCAAGTAACAAAAATATCATGGTAATGTCGGCACGAAAAGAAGTAAATGGGAAGTTACCCATCAATTGTTCTTTGTTTTTTGGTTTGACATCGGTGTCACTAGTGGCTTTGCTTGTACCACAATCAGCTTCTACAAAAAAGAGGGTTAACCTAAAATCTTAAGATTGACGGAGATAATTATCCTATTGTTTTTTTGTCCTCTGTCTATACGAGGCTTGTGGCTCCTTTCCATCCGTATGCAGGGGCGGCCCAATACATTTGGAAGCCTAAGATGAATTCAGTGAATGAGATCTTTTTTCTTAATAATAAAAAAATTTAATAAGTAAAAAATACTTAGAAAAAAAAATGAAAATGGATAGCCATCAAGTACATTATTTCAACAAAAATGTATGTATGCAACAAAGACGGATAAAAAATCTTTTCAGTTTAATATAATTTTTGAATGGAAGCACGGAAAAGTAATTATGCTTAAGAAAGGGCTCATAAAAACTGATTAAATAACTAAGATAATGCTTGGCAGTATTGTTTACCATGTCAAGCATGAGCAGAGTAGAAAAAGGTTATCCCATGGCACTTCATGGTCAAGGTAAAAGGGAAGAATTTGTCCAGAAAGGATGAGAGAAAGTAGGGGCATTATGGGAAATTCACTCCATCTAATTAATAAAAGTCCCATCCCACCATCTCCCCTTTTATTTTTTATTTTTTTTTTTTGCTAAACACCATCTCCCCTTCAAGTGAGTACCCAAGCAGCCACTGCAACATCACAGCACAGCAGCCATTCAACCCCCCCTCCCTCCTTTTCTTTCTCTACCCTCCAAGAAGTCCATCTCCAATCCCCCTATCTTTCTTCCTGATGGCCCAGCAGGATCAGGAGTAATGTGAGGGAAGGAAAACCAAGACCAAAACCAAAAAAGAGAAGGGATCAAAGATAAGAGTGGCTTCATACGTGTATCAAGCCAATCAAATCCCTCCCCTCTCTGCAAAACAAAACTACTGTCCCCAACTTCCCAAATTGCCCCTCTGCAGGCCAGGAAACTCTCCACCTCCCTTTCATCAAGGGGGAAGACTCGTAGCCAGCTCCTGTTCCTGTTTTATATGGGGCCATTGCTTCCTTTTGGTCATTGGCCCAGGACTTTGCTTTCTTTTGGTCAGCCTCACGGAGGTCTTCCATTGGCCCGAGGCCTGCGGTCGCCTAGGGCTCGGGCGGCCTGCCCGTATGATAGATGTTCTGGTAGGAAGGCTGAGCCCCAGCAGCCATCAACCGAAATGTAAACCCACAAGACCACGCCAATTTCCCACCAACGCCTATCTATTTCTTGGACTACAGGATCATTCACCTGCAGCGTTTTTAAAATCAGATGCCATCACTAGTAAACAATATCTACGGTTTACAAATATGCTCTTAATAAATTATATTATCATATGGTACAATAATGATAATCCAATAATGAGCTACTTGCATCCCCATAGTACATGTGTCTCCTATGAGATTAAATTAATACAAACCTAATGCCATTAATCACTGTATAATAACATACTACTCCACCTACCATGGGAAGCAGCAGATAAAACAGGCCAATGCATATCTATTTCTTGGACTAGAGGATCATTCACCTACACCTTTTCTAAACTCAGATGCCATCAATAATAAACAATATATACAGCACACAAATATACTATTATTAAATTATAAAATAAATTATATTTATACTTAATAGTATAATAAATCTATGCTTATATCTTTGGGATTTATTTTTATTCAATACTTTAATTCATGACTCGAAATATTAATCAACTCTTTAACTTTTAATAAAATTCAAACACTATATTTGAAAAATTTTAGAAATAATCAAAATAATCTTACATGACATAATGGAAAATGCATGTATTCTTTTTTTCATATAAAGATAATTTTAACTTTTTACGTGAAGTAAATGGATTCACTAATATTGTAACAAAATATAAATATAGATTTTATAAATTATCAAATATAAGTATAATAAATATTTTTTTTAAAAAAATATAATTTATTCTAAATTATACCATCATATAGTACAATAACTGTAATCCAATAATGAGCTAAATGTATCCCCACAGTACATATATCTTCTATGGGATTAAATTAATACAAACCTAACGCCATTAATCATTGTATGATAACATGCTACTCCACCCACCATGGGATGCATATCTATTTCTTAGACTAGAGGATCATTCACCTACACCCTTTCTAAAATCAGATGTCATCGATAACAAACAATATATACAGCACACAAATATGCTATTATAAAATTTTAGAATAAATTATATTTACACTCAATAGTATGATAAATTTATATTTATACCTCTGAAATTTATTTTTATCTAATACTTAAATTCATAACTTAACAGAACATTAGTTAAACTCTAAACTTCTAATGAAACTTAAATATTATATTTAAAAAATTAAAATAATAATTAAAATAATCTTACTAGATATAGAGGAAAATGTTTATATTTTTTTCTTACTTAAAGATAATTTTAACTTTTTACGTAAAGTAAATAAATCCACTAATTTCGTAATTGGATATAAATGTAGATTTTACAAATTATTAAATACAAATATAAAAAATATAAATTTTAGAATATAATTTATTTTAAATTATATCATTATATGGTACAATAACCATAATTCAATAATGAGCTACTTGTATCCCCCATAGTGCACGTGTCACCTACGGGATTAAATTAATACAACCTAATGCCATTAATCACTGTATAATAATAAACTACTCCACCCACCATGGGACGCAGTGGATAAAAGGGAGAATATAAAAAGAAACAGGGGAAAGATCTTCTGCCGACACCTCTCATTCCAGACGTGCAGATTTGTCCAGGCTGGGAAAATGACCTATAAAAGACGGGATTAAAAAAAAAAAACCAACAGCTGCATTGGCCCAAACACCAAACAGCCTTATGCACTAATACTACATCTTTCCACCGTGTAATCATCCGGGACCCACAAGCATTATCACTGGGTTTCACTGATCGATTTAAGACAGCAGATCCTTACCCACGACCATGTTTAGCTTCGGTTACGAACGACACCCGAAGCTAAGTCGTCTCTCTCCACGTCCGCTCTCTCTCTCTCTCTCTCTCTCTCTCTCTCTCTCTTAGCTCTCTTAGTCGTGGAAGCTCTCCCCATCTGCTTTGCTTCTCTACTGTGGGCTCGTTTGGGAAACGCCTCGTTGCCGTTTCCTCTGCTAATATTCACACACACACGCACGCAGAGATGAAGGGAGGAGTGAGCCCCCATTTGTAATCGGAGGAGCTCTTCGATCCCTGCAGTTGTCTTCTGGAAGGCTTTTCGTAGAGAGGTATTTGTGTCTCTCTCTAAAACTCTGTTTTTTGGGGGTTAAATTAGGATTTTTGCTCGACAATGGCGGCCCTTCCTCCTTCTGAATTTGAATGGTTTAAAGGTGGGATTTTGCAGCAGAATTCTGTTTTTCTTTCTTCTTCTTTTTATATTTTATCTCATTTTTGTTACGAAGTTCAGAAATTTTTGTGGTCTTTTTATGGTTTTTGTCTAGAGCAGAAGGGTAGGAGGGATTAGAGGCCTGGGGCATCTTAATTCTCCTTTTCCCTGAAGAATTTTACCATAATTCCGGAGATTTTTAGGGTTTTGAGTTGTGCTTAGTCGTTGATACTTCAGGACGATCTTTTACGTTTTTATAGCAGGAAACCCAAGTAATAAGCCGTTTCTCGAATGGAATTCTGTAAAAAGAACCAACTTTTGAGTTCATTTAACCGCGTTTTATAAGATTAGCCCCTCCTTCTCTGTTTAAATTCTGGGTCCATAAATCGTAAATTTCCATCTTGTCATTTTTCTGCCGATCAATTCCCTGATTTCAACTGAAAAGGCCTTGATCTTTAATGGTTCCAATGTTGGTTTTGGAGATCTTGTTGAGAATAGCCCGCATTACTTCACACTTCCTGAACTAATTCGGAAGAGGAATTGATTTAGGGCAAGATGATGCACGCCAAGTCTGATTCTGATGTCAGCAGCTTAGCCCCCTCCTCTCCATCTCGGTCGCCAAAGAGGCCGGTCTATTTCGTGCAGAGCCCGTCCCGGGACTCCCATGATGGCGATAAGTCGTCGACGATGCAAGCCACCCCTGTTTACAATAGCCCCATGGAGTCCCCCTCTCATCCTTCCTTCGGACGCCACTCAAGGGCCTCCTCAGCGAGCCGGTTCTCCGGAACTCTCCGGTCCTCGTCCGGTCGGAAGGGAAACCAGAAACGGGTGAATGATAAAGGATGGCCTGAGTGTGATGTGATTCAAGAAGAGGGGTCTTATGATGATCTTGATGAGGATAAGGGCCTTTCACGCCGTTGCCAAATCATACTTGCATTTCTGAGCTTTGTTCTGCTTTTCACTGTCTTCTGTCTCATCATATGGGGCGCGGCCCGGCCATACAGAGCAGATGTTGTGGTGAAGGTATACTCTAAGAACCATGGATATCCATCCATTTGTTTTTGCTTGCTTGCACAGCTCATTAAGGAAATAGAAGAGTTTTGTTCACATATTTACTTACATTTCTTCGAGTGTGTGCTTGTGTTTCCATCTTTTTGGATCATGTCATGCATTCATTCCCTTGTTTGGCTCAACTAAATGGTTTAGTATGAAGTCAGACAGTCATGTTCCATCGCCCGATCTGGAGAGAGAGAATTTTTTTCCTTTGTCATATCCTTGGAAGTTGGGGAGAATTATGAGATCCAAATTTTAGGAGAGTTTGAAAAAAGAAAATCAGGAACAGTTTTGGAAAATGAGGGTCTTCAAACGGAGACCAAACTCATAATCGATTCGTAAGTTTTATCTGAAACAATTCTTGATTACTAATTGCAAACTTGCAATAAACTCGTATGTCAAATGCTTATGAAGAAAAAACCAGCTTTAGGTTTTTATGAGTTTTTCATATTTGCATTTTCTGACCATGATCAACAGTATCAAGGGAATAAAGAGAACACACGATTACAGTTATTTATGTGAAACAGTGAACTGTTTTATGAGTAGTAGGGCTAATAAATAAAAAAGAAAAAGGGACAAAAAGGGAAGAAGAAGAAGAGGTGTAGGAGTAATAAGTAAAAAAGAAAAAGGAGGAAAAGAACAGGAGGTGAAGAGGGCTGCATGAAGGACCGACTTGGCATAACTTTTATGTGGTAAAATTTTATAGGTCATAGACGAGCACGGGACCTGTTTTCATTGACTTGTTTACTGCTGCATCCATTTGGTTTCACTTTGCAAAGTTTGAACAGTAGTTCCATATCCAGTAAGGAAGAAATTCTTCCTTGATTATCTTTTGATTTCAATTCTCACCATCTTATTTAAACTTGGAAATGAGATCTTTATTATCCCTTTAATGTTGTTCTTCCAAAAACTTGGTAAATCTAGAAGTTGCATGCTTATGAGTCAGTTGCTTGGACGTGCCACTTTGGGCGTGTTACACATGTTTTAGTTACATCATCATGATGCCATATTTTCCTCCTTACACTTCTTTTGCCACCAAAAATGTAGATAGAAAAACATTAACTGAGATTTCAAATCATAAAGCTAGCGTTATCCACTCTCTTATTTAATAAAAACAAGTTCCATTGTCATTGCACAAATAGTTTGATTATATTTTGTGTTAAAGATGAACATATAACTGAGTTCCTTGTTCTATTTTTTTATGTCAATACATAGATTTACATACTGCATTCTTCCGTTGCAGAGCCTGACAATGGATGACTTTTATGCTGGAGAGGGTTCAGACAGTACCGGTGTCCCAACCAAGATGGTCACAGCGAACTGCTCATTGAAGATAAATGTGTACAATCCTGCTGCAATGTTTGGCATTCATGTCACTTCAGGCCCTATCAATCTCATTTATTCTGAAATTACAATTGCTACTGGCCAGGTAAATTTGTCTCCTTCCCTTTTTCTTGATCATTGAGAATACATGGAAAATCCATTTTCTTGTCCTGTTCTACTAGAAACTTAAGAGAAATCTATTGAAATTAGTGCATTTCGCATATGTGAGCGCACTCTGTGTTTTCCACACGGGCAACTTCTTGCAGGCAACGCATGCCCCATATTCACCCTGACCAGATGGTCATCTGCATCTGTGGTTAATTAGAGCTTGCTTGCCTGAACAAACCCTTCTACAATTTCACTTGGGCAACTTTCTTGCATGAAATCATGCTGCAAGTTCGTTTCAAAGGAACACGATTGATCATTTTCGCTTGTGCATATCTTGATCAATTATGCACTTCAAGTTGTATTATTCAGGCTGTGAAATTAAACAGCAGAGAACAAGAAGAAAAGGTGTGTCCATGCACACAGAAAAGTTGTCTCTTTTCTGAACCATGACGTGAAGTAGCCAGATATTTAAAATATACTGTCCCATGTGGTTTGGTTTATCACTGGACGAACTGTTTTATTTTAAATAAATAAATTTTGTTCGAGACAACCTTAAGCCATTCTGTATCCATTCCACATTTTCAGCATCATGATTCCGTCTTTCTTCTTCCTCCAAGTTTAAGCTCATTTTTTTGTATTTCATTATGTTTGATTCTGTTTTGGGTTGTTTCATTTGAAGTTGTCTCGAAAATAAAAATTTTGGGTGAATCTTTTTTATTTTATGTCGTTGAAACCAAAGTTATAAACCTTGTATGCTATTGATGGATGGTTAGGTGATGCTGTTAGAGTTATTTATTGACTGTCGGCTTTGTAGTGTATTTGCTGTTGGTTTTCTTAATTGCTTCACGGCACTGTCAGACTTCATGTTCACCCACTTAGCCTTCACAGATCCTTGCATTAACTGCATTAGAAATCACCAAAGAGTTCCGTACTAAACAGCCGTAGCTGTATTTCACTGCCATTCAGATTTGATTCCTGATCTTTGCCGGAGTACAGATTGGTGTCTCTGCTCTTAAGCCTTCAGCAACTTGAACTAGAAAAAATTTCTCAAACTCGCACTAGGTTGACTCTTACAACTCAATTCAAGTGCTTCGAGAAACTAACATGGCATTCCTTTGCATTTGCTTATAGTTGAAGAAGTACTACCAGCCTAGAAAAAGCCATCGGACTGTCTCTGTGATCTTACATGGGGAGAAGGTTCCTCTATATGGGGCTGGGGCAGGCTTGGCTCTATCAAGCACAGGTGGTGCAGTCCCATTAACTCTGGACTTTGAGATAATCTCTCGGGGTTATGTGGTGGGCAAGCTGGTAAAGGTAAAGCACCGAAAGCATGTGTCATGCCCACTTCATGTAAATTCGCACAACTCCAAACCGGTCAAATTCAAGCAGAACTCGTGTACCTATGTTTGAATTGTAGCCCCAGTGGTAAGAAAGGTAGCATGGAGCTGGTAATTAGCTGTCTGATAAATCGAAGAGGGAGAGTTGGATGTATTTCATTTGTGTATTTGGTATTCCAGTGATTATATATGTTGATTAAAGCAATAATGGTATCTATTTAAGGTTTGCTGTGAGTTTTTTTGTGCTATATTCCTTGATGGCATGCGATGTCGGGGTTGATTTGGCCGTTGATGAGGTCTAAACTATGTTGCTACTTTGAGATGCAAGGTTATCAATACAAACATTCTGCATCTTCTTTTAAGAAGTGGAATGTACCATGCTGCTGCTTAGTAAGGCTTATGTATTCCAGTATTAAGAGCTAGTGATTTTTATTCATAGTAATCTACATGCACCTGCGATGTTTGTTGGTTTGTTAATTGCACATATAGAGTAAATAATATGCTTGCTCCAGGAATCATATTTGGCTTGGGGTTGATGGGAACACTAGATGGTAGCCTTATCTCGACACCAACTTAAAATGCCAAATAATATGTATTGCTTGCTATAATCCTTGTAGCTTTGTCTGAGGTCTTTTGTCTTGTCCAATGTTGCCTTTGCTATATAAATCTTGTAATGGTTGATGGAATTCGATCATGTTCAGAGTATCTGTAAAACATTGGTCGAGGAACGGACACCATGAGAGGTCCTATGAATCTGAACACTCCTCGGCACAGCAAGACCCACCTAGACAGATCCATATATAAGTCTTTCATAACAAATCTTTTAAAGGAGTTTTAAAAGGCAGCATGAATGAAACAATCCAAGCATCCATGTTCGGAAGCTATTGGAGGCCAAGGTCCTAAGCCGAGCACCGAAGAATTTTCTTGAGCTCAGCAACGAGAGCGCCAAGAAAGTCGTTTTTGCACAATATAGCAAAAGCCTGATGAAGAAAATATCTGATCAGAATAGATATTAAATAGAATTTGGCTGAAGTACATGAAATCAATTGGAATTTAGTTTACCGAATGACAGAAACCTAAAGAAAAATTGGTTTCTTGGCCTCCATTCTTCTTTTCCTTCTTCAATAAAAGGCAAATCATAGTTTACTTCAAGTGCTCCTGCCACGCATATGCCATGTAGCATCCAGTCAATGTACCCATCTCCAGTTCTCCAGAATCTTTAAGTTACATATTGACTTTGTTACTGCGACACTGAACTGCTCTTTGGCTTCAGTTCGTCGTACCTGTCAGCAAGAACTGTGCTCCCAATTCTTGCCGGTGGCCAATAGCGCAATATGGATCTCCCGAGTATATTCTTGGATGGAAGAGGACCCCTGAGAGAAGGCAGCTTTGATCAGCCAGGAAGAATGCATGCCAAATCGAACTCATAACTAGCATAAGCTGCATAACCAAGGAGACGCATTGTTACCATATGTGTGAATCATAACTATTGTTGCGGTTGTCACCCATCACAAACACAGAGTTGTCAGGCACTTGCTGCAAAAAAAAAAAAGTTGATAAATTAAACTATGTTGATATTGAAAATAATAATGGATGGTGGTATTCAGAAGCATGCACTAAACTTTTATGAAAAACATATTCAATATGATTCAAGAGGCAAACACTCTTGGATGGCTATGATCTGATGAATTTTACATATTAAACATTCTGCAGTCAGGTTTTTTTTTTTATTTTTCAAATATAAGTTGACAAATGCTGATTCGCTTTTGGTTGATGTATGCTTTTGATTCTCTTCAAAGCATTATCTAAAGAGTCGCAAGACTGGTTTGTCCACTAAAGAAGCATGAGTTTAAAAGAGATAAGTCTTCATGGAAAGATGTTCAGAAGTTCATCAAGAACTGGGCGTCATATAACATTGGTTTCTTATATGCGCATGTGTGTTCATCAAAATTCATCACGCCACATGGCATGCAGTGGCTTTTGTTTAATGATAAGGCTAATTTAAGTTCAGACTTTATCATAAGGAGTACAGCTCGACCTGACCACACAAACATTCATCAAGCATTGATATTGGATACATGATCACAGAAAACTCTCAGTCACCAGAAGCGAGCCTGTGATGCACATGATCTAGGTCAAACAAGTAAGCAGCACATGCCATCAATTGGTTCCAAAACTGAATGTGGTTATTGGAGATATGGACATTGACGATTTTCAAGTGGTTCTATGAAGGCAGTTTTATGTGGTTATCAGGTTTAAAAGAGAGGACTTACCACAAGCAATGCATCTCCAACACATCTTTCATCACCAACTGCTGTTTGCAACTGCAATGAGTCCGATGGAATCATCCATGAACTCTTTGTATCTCAATTCTCTGGCATGAAACCATTCCACCTTCGAGAATTTCTATATGTACTCAATTATTTTCTGTGTGTAATCAATCTCTTTGTTGGCTATTTCTCTACATGCTTATTAGCTTTATTCTTTGCAATATTGTCGTCCTATTAAAAAGTTTAAGTTCTTTTACTAAGGCAAAGTCGAACCCAGTCTCCTGATCAACCTATTTCTAATAATCGATATGATCGATCCGGGATGCCAATGATCCTACCAACCGCTACAATAGTTTTCCAAGAAACATTTTTTAGCATGCTCGATTGAACTAACAGGATAGAATGTCGAAGAAAAGCTCTACGGTAGTAAGCTAGGGTGAAACTTCCACGGGAATGACAACCTGAAATTGTTGACCCTCCAATTAATGAACACGATGATCCTCTCAATCAAGATGATCTCATGGTACTTGACAAATATGGTGAGGAAAAGACTTCTTCACAGAAAGAATTTCCACAATCACAAGGTCACGAAGTGGCCGATGATTCCCAGCAAAGCCAAAATTTAAGCAAAGGAAAAGAACCTATCTTTTAGGTTGATCATAAAGTTCCCCTAACTCATTTTAATCTCACGCCTTGTCAACTATTAGTTTTAAAAAGTATCAAATCTTAAGACATGTATGGTGAGGTAATTCAATATATGCTTAGACCAATAAAAAGGGTGGCCTAGTACACGATACTCCAACTGCTGGAGGATCTGAAAAGGGTCAGATGTATGCAACCTTATCCTCTATGTAGAGAGGATATTTCCGTATTTCGAACCCGCAATACCCAGGTCACGATGAAGCAACCTTATAGTGCCAAGGCTTACCCTCTTAAGCCAATACCTAGCTATATTATATTTTTTAACAAATTCTTAAAAATAGTTTGAATACAAGTTTTTAACCAAACTAGATTTTAGCAATGAACTTCAGGATAAATTGTTTCTCAGATTACCATAACTTTAAAGAGAAAGCACATGATGGGCATGAAAAGTCTTACAAGAGGGCTCATGTCATATGATGGTGGCTCAAGAATGTAATCTTCATTCCTCACATTGCCATTCACCATTAACTTGCCGTTATGCACCTGCAAAGGAGTGGGCAAAGAGAACCTTTAGTTCTGCAATTGTATGATGAAAAACTTCCAATACCAAGGGACTAACAATTGTAAAGCAAACAAGTGTGATGGGTAACATAGAGAATTTCAAACAACCACCACAAAGAGGAAAAAGGCCTGCTTCTAAGCAGAATCAAATTCCATTTCCTACGGATCATTTGGGAGAAAAAACACATTAAGACAAAAGCAAGCTCTAATATACTCAAGCATCTTATGTGGCTAGCCAACCAAATTGCAGCTCTATTAGCATTCCTGTGGCTGCTGGATGTCCAATCCCTATAAGGTGTTGAAGACCATTTTAACTAGCGAGCATTTGTACCTACAGCAAGTTTTCAGCCTAAAAGGACCTGCAAATCCATCCATGACCCAACTGTTTTTATCCCCCACCAACTCCACCACTGCTATGCTTCCTTTTTAGCGAAATCTCATCACTCAACTGAAAGGCATCCTTGTATTATAGCTCGAACTGCAAACCATGAATTCTATAGGTAAAGTCACTTCTGCAGATACATGCAAATTTCAGAAGAGAAGACTACCCGAATCCTTGATGATAATGCACCACCAATTTCCATGACGAGGAGATGGCCTTTCTAAATAGCCTAGTGGTCCTTTCTAGCACCTCTAAAAAAATAGTTTCAGATACTTATTAGAGCAACCAGCACGATCATATGATATGGAAATAGAAATCATGTATGGCACCAGCACCCAATTGCTTATCTTAAACCTTTAGGTCAACCTTCCCTGCTGTAGTTTATCAGAGAGATGCTCCAAAATGTTTCTCGATAAATGCCACAAGTGCCTTGTACCTGAGCAGTTAAGCAGAATATGCTTTTGAGGTTCCATAGTAGGTTTGCATCAGGAACACATCTTAATAAAGGATACTTAACTTTAAAAGCAGAAGAGAGGGAAATTTACCATGATGTATCATCCAGCGAAAACTTTTTATCTCAGGCATGCCGAGATTTGCCACAAGCCAACCTACACCTTATTTTCTTTCCTTAAGAGACTTCCAAGAAAAGCAATAATCGACTCAGTGGAGATTCAACCTTGAGGTCAAAGTCTTCTCGTACAACTATAATGGGTTAAAGGCCCTGTAGGCTAGTCTCAGGCATGCCGAGGTTAGCCACAAGCCAACCTGCACCTTGTTTTTTTTCATAAGAGACTTCTAGGAAAAGCAATAATCGACTCAGTGGAGATTCAACCTTGAGGTCAAGGTCTTCTCGTCAGGAGCGGCCCAATGTATTTGGGGGCTTAAGGCCATTTTGTCTTTGAGGCCTTCTCCGCAGTGGGCCAGCCTAAGGTGAACTCACAGGGGGGCCTTTTTTTCTTTCCATTTTGTCTTTGAGGTCTTTCTTGCAGTGAGCCTTTTTTGGGCTAGGGCCTTAGACAACTACCTAAATTGCCTAAGGGTTAGGCCGGCCCTGCTTCTCGTACAACTATAATGGGTTAAAAGCCCTCTGGGCAGTCTCAGGCATGCCGAGGTTGGACCTTTGCTGAGAGAGAGTGAGAGAGGGAGGGACTTAACTCCTGTGTAAAGTCAATGACCCTCATAATTCCAACATTAGTCCCTAACAAATCGAGACTAATAGCCATGTTTTCTCAATGTAATCTTTAAAAAATAACTTAAATGGGACAGCCTTTTGAATTATAGCAGGGCCCAAAAACTAGGAACACCAAAAAATTTGGATTTTTCTTTTAATATAGAATAACAAGTTCACCTACCTTCTTTCTCATCTTTGCACTCCTAGTACGGGAGTGGAAGGGTACCTTAGAGGATTGCTCCTTAGTTGCAGAAGCCTAAATAACGGACTCCAGAAGATAGGCCAACTCCCCCACTAATTTGGTCTTCTAGTATTCATGGCATGCCCTGCATTGTTCAAAGATGCCCTGTCCAGGAACTTAGCACTTACCTTAGAGGATTAACATCCGCATGAGATTCAGCTGTAAAATATTACCATACCATGAAGGATCTTATTTTAATCCTTCAAGAGAATAACATGTTAAGGGACAAGGCTTCTCATTCAAGGTTCTAGTCTCATCATGCATTAGTGCATGACTGCAAGCACATACTAAGTACAGATTCTAACACTGCATTACGTGTTTCCATACAAACCAAATACAAATTAATAACGTTCTCACATACAAAATGCAAAATTTTCCTTATCCTTTCTTATTAAATTGAATGGGAAACTACTTTAGTTTCTCATTTATAGGCATTAATTTGGACAGAACTCTTAAAACAGCCAACATCACACTATGCAAGAATACATATTTGACAATTTTTTTAGAATACGCACCTCTACAACATCACCCTCCTTGGCAACAACTCTTTTGATAAAAACATCATCATCAGTATATCCCACTTCCTGCATGGTAAAGTTTCCATTGAGAATAAATATCATGTGCAAGGAATTCATATATATGGGCTATTGCCTTCAAAAGAACTAAACTTACCTGCAAGACTGGTGGGCTCTTGAAGATCACTATGTCATTCACACATGGCTTTCTAAAGTAATATGAAACCTGATAAAGATATAAATAGAACAAAATGCCTGTTACTGATGATACATCAGATGTAATAACAATAACTCAAAATCTGAACTTTTAAAACTTTGCAATATTTTGTACCGGTACAGCATCGAAAACTCAAGCCCATGTTTCCTTTCCTACTAATTAATAAACAATGGAACATTTCTACTCGAACATTGCAACACGAAAAACATATAAAAATTAAAACTTTGCAACTACTTTAGGTTCAAAACAATGAGACGGATTTCCAGATTAAAAAGTAGTACCTTCTCAGCAACGATGTGATCTCCGACATCAAACGTGGGGTACATCGAAAGGGAAGGGATGAACCGTGGCTCAGCCACGAACGACCGAAAGGCCAAAGAAATCGCAAGGGCCGCAAAAATGGTCTGCGCATCCTCTGTGGTGACACTAACCCATTCCGGCAGGAGTCCCTTCTTCTCCTCTTCCTCTCCTCCCCCACCCTCTCCATCCCCATCTCCACCTCCCCCGCTCTTCTGCTCCAACGGGGGCTTTGTCTCGGCGGTCTCTCCACCCTGCGGCTCGAAGCCGCCGCTGCATTGGATCTTTCTCCGCCAGGGCCTCGGTCGGAAGAGCTGCAAACCACGAAAGATGGAAATTTTAGGGGGAGGGCTAAAACGGGTGGGCTTAAAGTTGGGATTTTTGGAGGAGAGGGATCTGGGGGTTCTGGAATTGGGGTTTTTAAAGGATAGTATAAAGGTAGAGGAGGGGAAGGAGGGAAGAAGGGTGGCTTTGGTAATGGTGTTCTTGGAGGAGGAGAAGAGGTGGGCACGTTTAGGGTTGGGGTTAGGGTTTTGAGAGGTGGGAGGGAAGAACTGGAGCGAAGTCATCATCTTTGGCTTCCTTCCCTCCCCGGTTTCCCTCCTCGAAGATAAGACGAGGGTAAGATTCGGGGCTTTAAGATGGACTTGGTCAAAATATCTTGGTCTACTTGGAGGGTGCACGTATGTAGCACGGCTCCTGTACCAGGCTTCAAATGGTCATGCCAGTTCCTTCCATGCAACGATGGGGAAACTAGCCGTTGGACCGTTACAAGAACCTTTGTTAGATTCTAATTTCATGCTATCCATTTTATTTAGACCTAAGCTAGATCAAAACTCTATTTAAGCCATGCCACCTTATGATGGATTACTTCTTGATTGCGTGCATAAACTTAAGCTTGCAATGAGGAGAAGCATTTTCAAAAGAAAATCACAGCTTAGGATGTTTGATGATATAGGATATCACATGGTAGCACCATGCAGTTTATGGTATGACATGATAAATGGATGTTGATTAGATTTTGGCGCAATGGTAAGATTGTTCTACTTCGAAATGCATTATGTATGTCTAACATTGTTACCATTCTCATCCGCTCGAGATAAAATTGTCCGTGGCTTATGAGCCTGCAAATATGTGGAAGAACCAATGGCAAAAGGATGAAAGTGTAGCAAAAGGTGCAGTTTCTGAAGGCAGCAATGGCAATTGCTCTAAGTATGATCAGATAATGAAAATGATTAAGAGCCCAATCCTCGAGAATCACACCAACTATGGCAAAAATATGTTTTAACAAGATCGGAGCAGCTCAAACTAGGTTAGTGCCTTCTTTGTAATGGAGATGAGTAACATCTGATATTAGAGACATCAACATGTGCCGTAAACGATAAGCCACCTATCAAATTTTTTCTCTGCGGAGAAGATGGATTAGGATCGACAAGATCATGCCTACTGTCTAGACTCTTTTCAGCACTTACTGGGTTACTCATAGATTTTATTCTCATGTTTTTAGAGAATGATGTTGTTAGTTTTCTTAAAAAAATTTTTAAGGTACATATTTTCTTTCCTTCATCCTAATGTTCTTAATAATTTCTTTTAATGAGATTTTTTCAGTAATATCATAAAGGTATGTTTGGTATTGTGCAAGGAAGCCGACAATGGAGATATGGGGTTACCGGGGAGGGGGAGAGATGGTGGTGACTGCCGACCAAGACAACCAGACCCCATCCACACAACTTGTGCAATTGCAACAATAGCAGGAATGAGGGGAAGGGAAAGATATCAAGTATTTGTTTATTTATTCAAGAAAACTCACTGGGACATTGAATTCATGGCGTGGGATTGAGCAAGGAGATGGGAAGTTATGGTTGGGACCTTCTTAATAGGTCAGGTTTACCTGTTGAAATGGTTTAAAAGTTTTAGATAGGAATGGATAGGTGTCTGTCCCACCGCTCGTGTAGGTCCTCCTTCTTGTTGATGGACAACATGGAAGTTCTAAGGACAGCTTATAACTTTCCCTTCTTGATTTTTTTTTTTTTTTTTTTATACACCAAGAAATATTCTGCAGCATTTAGTCGAAGGAGCCAAAATAGGGATCGCAATCAGCTGGTCCTAAAGACCTGACATAAATCTAACTTAACCGAACCCAATCTGACCCATTAGAAAATCAGGAACACGAACCGAACAACAACCAACTTGCTGACCCTTTTAACATCATTAAGGTTTGGACTTCATAATTTTTGTACTATTTATACTATAATTCATCTCTCCTTTTGGTTTTGTGCCATCGAATCAATGGTCTAATAATTATATTACATAATTTTTAAAATATATAAATATTGATATAGTATAAATATTAAAATTTTTATACCATGCACTATCTTCTTTGTGGACGGATAGGGTGAGGGCATGATCCGAACTAGATCCAATCCTCTGGCAGGTCGGGATTGACTAACCCACTAACCTCACAAGCTTGGTTAGGCAAGTTAGGTTCAAGTCGTATCAGAAATTACCACCCTTGGTTGACAACTAGCACAAGTTTAGCAAGTTTATTCTAGGATTTATAGAACATAGTGGATTGGCTCCCAATATACATGGAGAGACCAAAACCAATAATAAATCATTCTCTAGTAATTTTGCACGATGGAAAATTTGATTTTTGTTGGACGATGATTAAAAAAATAAAGCATAAGTTATGTTACTACCATATTTAGACCAAATGCGAAAAATTCACAATACTCCTTGTTAAATTAGTTGGAGCTAATCTATTCTATATAGAAAATTCTCAATTTTACAATTCTTTATTAGACTAAATATTGTTGCAAATACATTCATTCCCGACCAATTCATATTTTGCTCATGATTAAGCGTATCAAGCAACTAAACAAAAACACATATAAACTATAAATTGCTTCATCAAATCAATGGAATGGATTTTAACTTTCTAATCAGAGAGTAAAGTCAGCACTTGCAAATGCGTTACAAGGATGTCATCCTTGCACCACCTCCAAGGCCCATATGGAAAAGAAAACAGACATAAATGGAATAGAAAATAGAGGCAAAAATCATAACAAAATCCATGAACAAATTGAGAATCTGATCATAGATCATATGAGTACTAAAAACAACAAAATTCCAACTATGAGGTTTTGATTTTAAATCTAGCTCTATGACCATATTCTGAAATGAAGTACACAAGTAATATCTTTGAAGAATTTTTATTAGCGCTAATAACTGAGAAATTGGTACAATAGCAGGGAAGGTCAGCTGCCACCTATATATGGGGAGAGAACAAAAAAGAATCAAAACTTGGGGCCTGGAGTTTGATCGAAGACGCATTGCCACCTTTTGCTTGAATCCTAGGCTTGGTACTTGCAGAGGTTCTCAAACCCCATGTACTCGTGCCGTTGGATCTTCTGAATCATGTTTGAGATACCAACTCCCCCTGTCAATTTGGACAAAACATTGCACTGTTAAAGAGGCATCATGAAAGAAGAATGCAGAGATTAGGAAAGAGATCTTTGGTCGTATCAAAACAAGAGATATTTAGAGAAGGGGACGTCTTATGTTCTTACCTAATGAGATGGCACTAACAAAAATAGTGAAAGCTAGGATGAAAATTATGAGGGATGCCCTCCCAAGTATGTTAATCAGCTTCCTCACCACATGTTGGCCTATGAAGGCAGCAACAGTTACCACAGCAACAAAGTAAGCAGCTGCCCAAATCAAGAGAGATCATATGAGATTAGGATGAGTAAGGAGTGTACGGAATTACCCATTTCCTCGCTCGAAAACATGTTTTTCTGGACTTAGTCTAAAGTTGAAGGCAAGCAAATCATGTGAATTGTTCCGCAATCGATATTGACTTTAAAATTCAGAGGGATATATTCTTTCTAGATGTTAGAGAGTGGCAGGTGAATTAGATTACCATATGGAACGGGGAAACGTTTTAAGAGGTAGTATTCTACAACAGACATGGATGAGGAAAACGTCATGGCAAAAGTTGCTGTAGCACTTGATACCTGCGCAAAGATGTTAATTATCAAGCCTTGCATGTGTGAGAATTGAGCATGCATGCAGATCTAAAAACAGTCAAATTCACACCATCGAATTAATACATACTGATGTATTCTACAAGGTGCATGAGCCATGGCATTCCCTATTTGCCTACTTTAACCAAATTGTGATGATAATCGCAACGACTTTCGATTATTTAACGTCAAAAAATATTATCGGATCCACGAGGAAAGAAACTAAAAGACCAATGGGTTATGCATGACAGTTAGGAGTTATCAAATGGCCATTGACATGAATTAGGAATCAAATTTGATAGTCTACAACATGACAAATGGCATGGCATTCATGACTTGGAGACTCATGCATTCTCATTATATAATCAAAGTGCGAAGGGCAAGAGCAATTACAACTTAGCTTTGCTAGCTATTTATGGGAAATCATATAGCTGTGCGAGGAAAGAGATAGTGCACACACCTGAGGAGGAATACCGAGCTCCAGGAAAAGAGGACCCAAAATAAACCCTCCCCCAAGCCCAAGCAGTCCACCAACTACACCGGCGAGGACGCCAGTTGCACAGTATAGAAATAGCTGAAGAATTCTCCAGTTAGTTTCTTCATCTCCTTTCGATGAAATCACTCTCTTTCCTCTGTATAAACTAACTGCTTCATATGAAGTGACTCCCACAGAGACTGGGATCTGGAAGATATCAGCAGTACTATTGACTTAGATTAACAAGACCATGAGAGCATTGTTAGAGCCTTGATGTAAAGATAGAAACAAACGCGTAATACCTGCAGCAAATTCAAAATCCAATATGATTTTGAACAATTTGAAGTATATTCCTGCACAAGAAATGTAGAAGCAAGGTGAACCACTCAGCTATTTAATTTATAAAATCAAGGTAGAATTGATGACACCTCCTTGTGAATAGCTCACCTTCATAATCTGCAGTGCAAGGAATGCCATCCATACAAACACCAGAAGGCCAAGCTCCTTCCAACAGACATTCTGAAGAACTGAAACCTGCAAGGGTTATCAATGTCAGCATCAACATCTTGAGGACATGGCAATGAAGCTTTCTGCCTAAGTACCTCGGATCGACGAGTCTTGGGCTCCTTCGTATTGCCTGGACCGGTAGGGAGAGCTTTGTACTCAATTTCTTCACTTCCTGTGCCAAACAGTGATGCGAACATTGAACCACAGGTTGAAAGTTTTCCAGCAACATGCAACACCAAAGTGCGCAATTATTAGCTTACCACTTGTCTCTGCACGTTTCGCAGCCTCCTGTAATTAGCGGAGTCTCATGCAAATTAGGATTCGAGCAAATTAAAATACTGGTTATGAATCATGAAACAGGAAAGGAAGAATACCTTTTTCATCAATGTCTCTTTCTTCCATGTCTCGACACCCTTCATAAATGCCTTGGATGATGTTCCTACAAAAAACAGCCGGAAATAAAATCCATGAATGGAATTCCCTCTCGGTAGGAACAAAATCCCAAAGGTTATGCAAGCAAACATTTAATCACCTAAGAAGAGGATGATTAGAAGAACTGTCACCATCCAATCAGCAAACAGTACGTTAAAAGCAACTCCAATGCTAATTCCGAGCATGAGCATTGGTTGGAAAAGCAAGGCCAGGTCATAATCAATGATGGGCATATCTAGAGTTGGATGCTTGAGCTTAAGATTGTAGTATACAGTTGACCCCGCCGCACCCATGATCATACCTGCCCAAAGTGTGTCATCATATCAGCAGAACTAGTATCATAACTAAATTCCAAGAGCTTATAGTCCAACTAAGATAAAACAGAACAAAGTTACTTAAATTCATTTCATATCAGCATAGAGGAAAATGAGAACCTTTCTTCAGGAATCAAAATCAAGTCAAATAAGCAGCAAATATTCACACCACAAATTACTGTAAACTCAAATATTTCATCAACATAGCTCCTGAGTGTAATGTACAACAGGAACTTGAGTCATATTCAACTCAATTTGAGCTTTAATTATATTCATGCAAATGTATGACTTTTCTTATTTCAATAATCATAATCTCAAACAAAAAATATTTTTGTTTGACTTTTTTTTCAAATAAATTTTCATATGGACTTGTTGGATATACTAAATATAGCACTGATATGGTATTACTATCATCATTCACAATATCACATAATAATTAAATTCAAGGATATTAGTAAATTTTCATGTATCCAAACACTTCGGGGAGAGAGAGAGAGAGAGAGAGGAAAAAAAGCTCACATTTTGATATAGCTGTTGACGATTTCGGGTCGAACCCTATGATCAGCGTAAGCATGGGAACAAAAATCCCACCTCCACCGACACCTCCAACGCTGCCGAAGGCCGCTCCAAAGAACCCAATGATCGATCCCACGATTATTTTCCAGCCAAATTTCATCGGCTTTTAATAAAAAAAATACACAAATTCAATGACTTCAGACGTTAATTCTCATAAAACCATTCTAAGAAAAAAATGAAAAAAATCAGAAAAAGGGGGGGAAAACAGGAATACTTACCGGCCAGACATGTTGGTAAGAAGATTCGTTGGGCTGCCACAAGAAATTTGCCACCTTTAGAGCGTAGTCCGAAGCACCCATCTCTTCTTCGACGAAACTATCATCTCCCAACGCCTCAGACTTCGGTCCTCGCTCCGCCGAGGCCATCGCCGCCGTCAGGAGGAAGCTCAGACTCATCACCACCGCCGGCCACAACCACTTGTTCCGCCATTTCACCTCCATTCAACTCCCTCCTTCGACCACCGTTCCCCCGAACTCGCCGGAATCCCGTTACCTTGCAGGAGAAAACAAGAGCTCCGGCGAAATACCGTGTTCCAAAACCGAAGAGAAGCCCCCAAGCCCGATCGAACCGGACCCGCCCTCTCGTCGCTCCGCGCCGGCGAAGCAGCGGAGCTCAAGACCAGATCCGGATGCAATGGAAAGATCTTATTCTTTAATATCCGAATCCGAAAATTACTGCGAGAGCAGCCCTGTCGGAAGTCATAAAAGGCGATGAAGCCAGGAGCAGGGCCGCCGCTTATATCTACTTCCTGTACCAAATTACCCTTAATCTCAGCGATATTTACTATTAGCTTCGGGGATGAATAAAAGAGTGATTGAAGTTCCCAAAGTGAGCTTGTGCTGAGCCTTGGATCCTTAACACTGATCAATAGAGGCAGGTGGAGGCAGCCGTGGGGTTGTGTGGACTCTTTCAGGAACCATACGATATGAATCAGACGTACAAGAGTACCAGGGAGTCGCGTACGTTTGCATTCGAAGTTTGAAGCAGTTAACTAGTTGGGCTGTGGTCACTCTCGGTGTTCAGCGTAGGTAACGATCTTTCGGTCAAAGGAGCGTTGGAGTGGGGAGGAAATGATGTTAGGACTTAGGAGTCGCCACGGGAGGTGACGAGAGCGCTGGGTTAGTTTTCGGGGATCCGTGTTTAACACGTGAGGGCATAGATGTAATTATGGACGATTCTTGCGGTAATTGGGGTAGGGGGGGGGGGTCAGTCACGGCATTTCCTTAAGATTTTTATTTTCAAAATCAGCTCTTTCATAAGAGTACGGCCAGCTACTTCACTATCAACACCGCAATAAAAAACAAAAAAAACTAAAAACTACTGGGCCCATCAAAACCCTTCAAAATATTGAGCAGCAAAAAAAGCGACCCTTCTTATGACGTTGTTCCTCACGGATAGAAAGGAGGCTTTCTGGTGCTTGCCCTTTTCAATGTTGAGCTCTCTCTACGGTGTCGGCTTTCAGTTTTGTTCTCTACGCCTGGTTATGTTCGGTTAATAACTGCTTCTGACGTTCATCCTTATTTGCATCTTTTACTTTTCCGCGATTTAGCAGGTTGTACTCACATTAGAGCTATATGAAATGCGCAACCGCTTTTACCCAAAAAAAAAAAAAAAAAATTTATTTTTTTAATCAAATTGCATTATAATCTGCGCTGTTGTAATCTAAACTATAAAACCTCCGTACCATCTTTGTCGAACCATCATCACCTTTATAAACGTTTTCGTTCCTTTCTACACTAAATGGAAGGAGGACAAAAAAAAATACATATAAACATGAAATTATTGGTTGGACCATATCCATCAAGACCAGTCCAATCATAAAACAACGTGTCTGTATTACATCTTTTCTCTCTTTTAACTTTTTTTTTTTTCTATCCACAAACGTGCACATCGCTTCGTAGTTGGTCCACCATTAAACTTGCGAATCTAGTTCAATCAATAACTTCTTCACACCAATACAATAAAACCGTCCCTATTATATCATTAATTTGATTTGATGAGTAATTATTACCAAACGAGAAAACCGCAGACACCCACTTGGGCATGACACCTCACATTGCTACAACGTACGACACGTGATCGAGTGCAATGTTGATTATCAAAAGCGTAAAACCTCACACAATGATGGATGTTGTAGGAAGCAGAAGAAAAGGGCAGTAAAAGATCTTTAGTTAGAATATATTAAATTATTAGATAATTCAAAATTTATTTATTTTAAAAATACTATAAAAGAAAATAAATATTAATATATTTGTTTGATGAAGAAATTACTTCAAAAAATAACATTAAAAATTACTGTATTTGATTGAAGATAATTTTATATAAAAATATTATCAAATTTTTAATAATACTTTTAAATAAATTCAAATAATAATATTTTTTATGAATTTATTTATTGGTTATTTATGGCTGACTTACGTAAACACTATCAATATTGACTATTTCCAGTACTAAAATGTATTACATGAGTTAATAAATATTTTTAAATTATATATATATATAATGGGGAAAAAAATGGATCGTTCAGCCAACAACTAAAAAGCCGCCCAGTTTTGGCCCAGAAAACGTCAACACCAGTCAGCTGAATCTTTACTTCGGCCCAAAGTCAGCTCGACTTCGGGACTTCGCCAAAAGTTCCACCACCTTTAGATATTCGCCGACTCCTCCGACCAAGCTCAGGGTGCCTTCAGATATTCGCCGACCCGCCCCAAACAGGTTGGGGGCGCCTACCTCGGCAGTACGCCCCGACCTTTGAGCTTGGGGCGGTCCACCGAGCACACCTCGGAACCTGGGAGGCCGAGCTACTTTCAACACCCATCAAGCCGACCTCGCCAAACGCATGATGCGACCTCTCAACGAGTTCGGTCTCGCCAACAACCGTACTCATGTACGGGCCTACACCTACCTACATGGTCGTACATTACAACATTACCATGCCACATCTCCATAGCCGGCCTTCAACAGTCAGACGACACCTTGACTACTCCGGCCATGCCCTGCTGTGACTGTTAACACCCTACCGTTTTCAAGAATGGGTTGTATTACATGCCACCAGCTAGTCTAAGCTGCGCGCCATCTGGCTCAAAGTCACGCCCCCTCATAATGAGGGCTGACAGTGTCTCTGCCACCTGGGCTACTCCACCGAGACTATAAATAGCTCGGTCAGGTAACTTCTAAGAGGACTTTTCGGCTGGACCAAAATTCTTTTACTCTAACTTGATCGTCGGAAAGCCTTCACGAAAAACACCGGTGAGGCTTTGTGCAGGTCCGCGGCCGTTGCACAGGAAGTGGCTCCCATCTTCCTGTTCCAACCACTGGCGGCTTCCTCGACTCCACCGGCGTGGTCATTCTTGGGCCAAATTCGAACCACAACAATATATATTATAAATAAATTTTAGTGTATTTTGATATATAAATATATATATTGATTATTAATAAATCATATGTTAGATTTATTAATAATTAGTAAATCCTTCTAATTTATTATTAATAATTATATATTTTTAATTAATATATTAATACATTATTATTTATAAATATTATTATAATATATTGATATAATATATATATATAATAAATATTAATTATGTGATATATTTAATATAATATAAGTGAGGATATTTTTAATTAAAAATAATAATTTTAGATTATCTTCCTTCGATGGCCCAATATGGAAAAATAAATACCATCCTCCAGTGGTATTTATTTTACCTTCTTTTAAAAAAAATAATATCACTATTTGTCTTATTTATTTTTTTATCTAATATAATAATTTGATATAAAATTTATTATTATAATCTAAACTATAAAACCTCCGTACCATCTTCGTCCAACAACCATCATGACCTTTATCAACGTTTTTCCTTCCATTGTACCGCACTAGATTGAATGAGGACAAAATATATATATATATATAAATGTAAAATTATTGGTTGGATCATATTCACCGACCCTGTCTAACCACTATATTTTTTTTTTCCATCCACAAATATGTGTAGTTGGTTTGGTCCACCATTAAAGTTGTGAATCTAACATAACTAATAACTTGTTCACACCAACACTATAAAACCATCCCTATAATATCATTAATTTAATTTGGTGAGTAATTATTACCAAACGCAAAAACCGCAGACACCGATTTGGACATGACACCTCACATCGCTATAACTTGCGACATTTGTAGGATGTTGGGTACAATTATATACTACATAAGTTAATAAATATTTATAAACTATATATATTATAATATTATTGTCAATAAATTTTAGTGTGTTTTGATTTATAAACAAATATATTGATTATTAATAAATCCTACGTGTTAGGGGAAAAACCCTAAGTCATATATCCACAGAGGCGCTCGGCCGAAGAGCGCCGACCGGAAAGCTGCTCGGCCAAAGGATGCCGACCAGGAAGGCGCTCGACTAGAGGGCGCCGACCAGAGTGCGCGCCAAGAGGTGCCCAACCAAAATAAGCTGCTCGGTTAGAAAGTGCCGACCAAAGACAGCGCCGAGGCGCTCTGCTAGAAGGTGCTCGCCTAAAGGGCGCCAACCAGGAGCACTTGAAGCAACCCCGCCACAGGGCGCCCCATTGGGCGACCAGCTCGGCTCGGCAAGAGTGCCGAGCCGATGCCTTAACCAAATGTTCAACCTCCGCCTAAAGTCCAAGGGACTGACAACTCCTACGGCTTGCGACCTGCCACTATCTCCAAGCCATCAAGGCATAAGATCTTCGCAGGTATTCGGCACGACCTGCCATTAATGCATGAGACTCTCTCAAGTCTCCGATGCACTCAGTCATTTAATGAACACGGCCCAAGACGATCTCCGGATCACTGAACCATCAGAGCGCATGGCTCTACCTGACCGCCGGTTCATTCGGTAATAAATGCACTTACCATCCACAGACCCCAGGCCCGCTACGGCCGACGGATCAACCACTCCAACAGGTCCGATCGACCGTGACAACTCCCTGGTTCCGGTCTGATTCGGCCTTTTTTTTCCACCACGCCATTAATGGGCCAAATCGTGCCCAATTATCACATAACGGGACAAACCTCCTGTCACCTCCCAGGTAACCGAATCCTCCTATAAAAGGGAACCTGGGGGGAAGAGAAAAGAGGACGGAAAAACGGGAGGAAAAACCCGAAGCTCTCTCTGTCTTCTCCACATACTCTCTTCCCTGCTCTCTCCACATACTTGCCCCCTCTGACTTAGGCATCGGAGGGCCGGCGCCGGGGAGCCCGGCCACCGGCTTTTTTGCAGGACAGGACAGGACTGGACGCACCACCCCTCTTCGAACTTGCACACCCCCCGCGGCGGAGGACGCAGCCGGCCGGCGCACCGCCGTCTGCCCCCTGCAGCAGCGGAGCTCCTCCTTCTCCGGCTTCGCGGCGGCCCCCGGGTCCAATTTCCAGCAACACTACGTTAGATTTATTAATATTGATTTACCTTCTTTCATGCATGAATCTCACCATTTATCTTATTTATTTTTTTATCTAACCTAATAATTTGATATAAAATTAATTTTTTTTGTACCACATTAGGTTCAAGCAAACGGAATCTAATTGTAAAGTTGCCGTGCACCAAAGTGGCCGAAGGCTGGGATTCTGTGGGCCAGAGGATCCTTATCTTTTCTCCTTTTCCTGCGAGCAAGATGGTGATTGCCACGTGCATCATGCGACGGTTCACTGTATCAATCATGCAATTCAATTCCCGTGTCATTGCTCGTCTCGGACCGTCATCCGATCCATCTGGCGTGATTTGTCTTCTTCCTTCTTTCTTTCTTCCTTCCTTTCCATCTCTTCTTCTTCTTCTTTATATATATATATATATATATATTTATTTACCACTAGCTCCCACTAATTTCGTATAAACATTATCTACGATATGGCGTAAAAATTTTTGCACCCTTCAAGCAAAGGCAACCACCGCCTAGCCGATCGGCCAACTTACCCAACGGACAAAACCCACTATTTTACACAATTAGTGGACAGTCCCTAATTTTCTTTTTTTTATACCAGATTATAACCTTCAACTAGATAAGATTTATTTTTGGTAAAAAATAGGAGGAAAGGAGGAGCAGCAGAACCCCACCCGCATAGCAGCCCTCACTGGCCCCTTCCATCAGAGAATGTTCGATGCGGGTCGCAAATTTCCGCGTGCCCTTTCCAACCTGTGAAAATCCCACTGAGCCATCCACGTATGAATACGTTACCCCAGCGCCACCTCCGTACTGATGGAAGAAAAGCATATATACATAGAGCCATCCGGGCGTAGGACATACGATCCTCTAATTTAATCGACGCCAGCACGTTTTGAACCCAGATAACTCAAGTGGAGTCCAAGCCCCTTACCACCACCAAGCTACCACCTTGGTGGCCAACTAAATAATTTTCAAAAATTTTAATTGTGAAGTTATGATGCATAATTAGAGGATATTTAATTTTTTTTTATGAGTAAAAAAATAATTGCCATGTGCATCATGCAGCTATGCGCCATACCAACCATTCATTTCGATTCATGCGGATCTCATGGCTCATTTTGGATTGCCACCCTAGCTATTTCATCTCGATTTATGCTTATGGTGCAACCACCGATGTGGCATGTGCGGCGTGGGGCACAAATTATGAGTGGTTGCACCCCTCCAATAGATGCAACCATCTCTATCGCCGCGTAGAAGATCGGCCAACTTACCTAACGTACAAAACCATCCATCCATTCATCCAATAGCACTAATCTCAAACAATAAAATATTCGAGGCTGTAAAAGCACCGCCGACGTTGTTCCTCGGCAGAAGGCCAACTTTTTTTGGGATGCTGATCCTCGGCAATTGGTATTGCGACAGGGTCGCAATCACCGACGTGGACAATTCTTTTTAATGCATGCATTCACCATCATAAAGGTGGCATGAGCCCAGTCGCCAACCGGGAATTCCAGCATTAAAAAACTTGTGCGATCATTATTCCCACTTTAATAACTTTTTGTTAGATATCGGGGATTTGCTTTGGATAAACGAGAGAACAAACAACCAACCGGGAAGTAACACACGGTCATAGTACCCATGCGGATCATGGCCGGGAGGCATACATAGTTGGAGTTGGCGGGTGCAATGAGCTTTTCTTAGTTTCACGTTTGGTTAGAGGTTCCCACTTCCCAACCTTAGATATTAAAGACATTCGGGGGGCATTTGGTAACCCCAACAAGATCACCACAGTGATATAAGATCTGCCGTGATCTGAGATGATTTGATCCCAATGATCTAAGATCAATATATTTAGTTGGTCATGGTCTAGTGATTAAAATTCTCCGGACATCCATGAGTAACTTGTTTGATATGGTACAGAGATCCAAGATCACCAACCATATAATACCACAAATACCCTTGATATATCTTAGATGGATTTTTTATGTGTTTTTAATTCTCATGAATCAAAAATTTATGTCAATATGCTAATTCTTATAATATCTCCATAATTTTGTCACATATTCTACTTTTAGTAGCCCTTATTATATATTTATTAATCATATAAATTATATTATAATAAATATTAATATATTAATTATTAATATATTTTATAAAAATATATTTTTTACTCCTATAAATTATTAATCTTATAAAAATATGCATTTATAGAATTAATATTTTTATTTATACTTATAATAGATTTTTTAATACTAATAATTATTTTGATTAAAAAATAAGGTAAATAGGCGTAATATATTAAATATTTTCATTATATAAATATAAAATATAATAATATATTTCTACTATAATTTAAAATTATCCTTCAATAATAATATGATAATAATATGATTAGTAATATATTATAATATAATATATATCATTAATATAATATATAATATCAACATAATATTATATATATAATATTGACAAATATATTGATGGTATATTGATATATCAATCTTTCTGCTAAATTGAAGGGTATTTTTGTCTTTAATTTTCAACCCAGAATCACTGCCATGGAGTGATCTTGGATTTCCGACTTCAAGAACGGGTATCCCATCACCGGGTTGGGCGGTGATTTGAGGAGTGGAGGTGATTTAGAATCACTGCCACATAGGATCACCATGGTGCAACCAAACTCCGAGATCTCATCACCTTCATCCACATTATCCTTGATCCTGGGACGATCACTCCATACCAAACACCTAGCAAAAAGAACATCAAAAGCGCCAAAACCTCCAAGTTACTAGAATCAGAAGACATCATGTACGGACACAACAAAGGAGATCCTATGCATTTGCAGTGTCAGAACATGAAGCTCGTTATTCTTGGGCTCCATGTTGGGTCTGAAAGATGCTGTCACTTCTGTACTAGTCTCCACGGACAAAGAACGAGGACTTCAAGGGAACGAAGCAACATAAAACTCCATCATTGAATGCATATACGTACCAAGCAGGCCGGTTAATGCAAGGCATGAAAATAAAGTTTCGTTATCTGATAACTCAGAGAAATTACTCAAAAAAAAAAGTCTTTCAGCTCTCTTGCATTGCACCCATCCAATTGCTCCAAGCATTGAGCTAGAATGCAACACACCAGCTGAGCGACCCTTCTTTGAGTTATATATCTTTTGAGTTACGAAAGCAATTGTCTGATAGAACATGTTTCAGCCTTCTAATATGCTGCATGCCGTTACGACGGTAATGGGATTTCTGCCATCTTCCCGGCAGGAGAGGGTGCCAATTAGCTCAATAGCTGATACTGGGTTTTATAAAAAATATATAGTACCTTATAGCAGGATAATGATGGTATGAATAATATTGTGTTTGAACAGTACGACCATAAATACAATTTAGAAATAAGGATCCAATATTATTAGTAACAGGTGCCATAAACAAGAAAAAGGTGCCGGAATACAATCCTAAAACTGAATATAAAAATTTTTCTGTGCAAGATCCAAAGTAGAATCTTGGAAGCCTACTAGAAAAGGTTTTGCCTATGACAACAGTGATTTATCTTTGAATTTTTTATTTTTTTTTTTTTTTTTTTTTTTAGGACGGTAGTAGACCTATTAGATTTTATGTACCAGCTGCGGAACGAAAGAGAGCAATGCCTTGGCTACAAGGCAAGGAAAGTACACATATTGGTAAATTTTGATCCCAACTAAATTCCGTGAAGATGAATAAAACGCGGCAAAGCGCAGTAAGAAAAATCTTGGAGTGGATGGAAAAAAAAAAGCGGGGAGGATCCATAGAAATTGTAAATTGGTAGTCTGGTAGGTGGCCATCTTGAATGTAATATATGCTTATCGATTAGTGACTGCTGACTAATTCATCACCTCTAGGTTTTAAAAGCTTGCCATGTCTTTCGGGAGAGGGAAGGAAGATATACTAAAGTTGGTTCGTGAGGGTAGACATTCCAGCATCGGTTATGAAATTTATAGACCAAGGCCCAAAAGCATAGTTCCAAGTTTCGCTTTTGAAGCCTACGTGTTACGAGTTTATTGCCCAGGAGTTTCGCTTTTGTGGGAGGGCGGAGTATTACAGATAATGTTCTTATTGCCCAGGAGTTTATGTTTGATCTCGGTAGGGCTTCGAGTAGAAGGAGTTTGATGGGGATCAAGCTGGACATGGAGAGAGCCTATGATAGGATGAGATGGAATTTTGTGCAGCAGTCTTTGCAGGGGTTTGTCTTTCCCGAGACTTGGGTCAGATGGGTCATGGGATGTATCAGGGCTCCTTCCTTCGCCATCCTGGTAAATGGTACGCCATCACGGTATTTTGTGTCTACTGGGGGATTGCATCAGGGATGCCCCCTTTCCCCATTACTGTTTATTTTATGTGCAGATGCACTCTCTAGGACCTTGCGGCATGCAGTGTTCACCCAGGAGCTGGAGGTTTACAGGCCTGTGCCGGATGCCACACCGATCTCCCATTTACTATTTGCTGATGATTGTTTTCTGTTAGTCCGGGCGATGAGACAAGCAGCACGGATTGTATGGAGGATTTTTTGGGATTATTGCTCTGTGTCTGGTCAACGGGTCAATTCATCCAAGTCAGCAGTCTGCTTTAGCCCGAAGACCAAACCGGATGTGAAGACCTCCATACTGGAGATTTTGGGGGTGGGAGAGCAGGAGGGTATGTTGAGGTATTTGGGAGTGCCGATCTCAGGGCAGCATCTACGTAGTAGTGATTGCTCTTCCCTGGAGATCAGTATCAGGCACAGGTTGGAGGGGTGGCAGATACATTCACTTTCTATGATGGGCAGGATTATCTTGGTACGGTCAGTTCTCTCCTCGTTCCCGATTTACCTATTATCTACCTCTTTTATACCGGTGGCGACAGTGAGGAATATTGAGCAGATCTTCAGAAACTTTATTTGGGGGAGGAACGGAGGCGGAAGGGGCATCCATCTCATGGCATGGGAGGTGGTATGTCAGCCGACGAGATTTGGTGGCTTGGGGTTGCAGTCCTTGGTGGGGAGACGGGAAGTCCTAGCGGCACGGCACGCCGCTAGAGTTGTGTTAGAGCCTGATAGCATGTGGGCCTCATTGATGAGGGCCAAGTATGGTGGTCTGGTGCCTGGGGCCCGTACGGGGCGTCGCCACTCACCGATCTGGAGGGAGATTTGCGCTAGAGCAGGGTTGGTGCTTCCCGCGATTAGATGGGCTATTGGTGATGGGCGATCCATTGATGTGTTAGAGGATCGCTGGGTGACGGAGCAGCCTATGAGTAGACTACCGGTCATGGTGGATATGTCGAGGTTAGTCGGTCTCAGGGTCAGAGATTTGATGGAGCCCGGAGGGGGGCGTTGGAGGGTTGAGTTGATTAGAGAGGCTTTTGGGGAGCAGTTGGCAGAGATGATCTTGGCTCTACCTATTCCTGCCCGGGAGGGGTCGGATAGACTAGTCTGGATGCTGACAGGGCGATCGCAGGTGCGAGCCAGGGATATTTCCATGTTGTTGAGCCGAGCGCCAGCCCGACAGATAGATGGAGGATGGATTTGGAGGATGCGGATTCACCCGCGTGTCGCACTCTTCATATGGAAGGTGGCATGGGGTTGCCTACCGACCAGGAGTGTGTTAGCACGGCGTGGGGTGAGGATTACTCAGTGTTGTGAGGAGTGCACGGAGACTGTGGAGACGATTGATCATGTTATCCTGCAGTGCCCCAGAGCTAGGGGAATCTGGAGCCGATCACCATCTTTGCTGCCCTACTCAGTCGAGTCGACACAGGATTGGATTCATTGGTTGAGAGTTTTCATGCGGAGGCCCAGTACTGTTGAGGCCGGGATCCAGTGGGCTTATTTGGCCCATTCTATCTGGTTGGACAGGAATGCTGGTATCTTTGAGGGCAGACGGTTACCCCTGAGGGTAGTGGTGGACAAAGCTATGCGGCTTGCCAGGGAGGCTACCACTACTATCGTTAGGTCTTCTTCTGAGATGGCCAGGGACACCTGGGGTACTCTTTCCGCTGTCACAGCACCCAGGTTCGCCCTAGTTTCTTGGGTACCCCCACCCCTTGGTCATCTCAAAGTGAATTTTGATGGTAGTATGTCGGTGGACGGGGTGTCTGGAGGAGTTGGTTTTATCATCAGAGACCATCTGGGTGGTCTGATAGCTGCTGGTGGCCGCTGTGCGCCGGGACTCACCGCTGTCGGTGCGGAGCTGCGGGCAGGCTGGGAGGGGATATCCTATGCGAGGCGGGTACTTCGTGCTGAGCATATATGCCTTAAGGGGGACTCCTCTGTGGTGATAGAGTGGATTCGGAGAGTGGACAGATATGGTGATGGACACCCTCTCATTAGTGAGATTCGGAGATTGGCGCAGGAGTCGAGTGATTTCCGGGCGTTACATGTTTTTCGGGAGGCAAACAGTGCAGCAGACTGGGTTGCCTCTTTTGTTGCCCGGCATTCTGGAGAGGTCACATGGACATCCATAGGAGATATTCCTCCTACCCCGTATGCTTTACTTTCTTTTGATATGGCTGGATGTACTCAAGTTAGAGGTATATGAAATGCCGCTTTTATCAAAAAAAAAAAAAAAAAAGCCTACGTGTCAGAGGAAAAATGCTCAAAAGAAACTGCATTGGCTAGGGCTTTATGATACCTAGAAGTTTTTTTAAGACCTCTTTCATTCTGTGGATAAATTGGCAATACAATTAGGCTGCAGACTAGGTTGCTGACAAGCGCTGGACCGAGATGTTTTATTTCATCAAGCCCAGTTCTATCGGACTTGGGCCAAACATTGGTGTCTCATGTGATAGGTGTATCGTTTACAAGACTTTAGTTCTGTTTAGGGCCTTTGAGCCCCTTGATATACAACAACAACAGTAGCACTAACAAAGACAGAGAAGAGGGAAAAAAAAAAAAACTAGTATAGGGATGGATATCCACTGCTATATTCGTATGCTAGTGAGGGATTGTGACTCTTTTCAAGCCGTTTATGTATATCGAAAGGTGAAATGAGCTGCAGACAGGATTGCCTTTTTTGCTGCTTAGAATTTGGGAGAGGCGTTTGGGAGGGAGAGTTACGTAGTTGCTTCCCTTTTTCTTCACCAACTTCTTTTGCTGTACTGAATTGTGTGAGCCGTAGAGGATAGAGGGCGGCGTGGCTCCTCAAACGAATCAGTTAACCCTCTTTTTCAGGTGCTTTTGATCTTTATATGGATAGCTGGCTTCTATCTCTCCGATTCGGTGATTTCCTCCCATTTTTGGAGGATTTTGGGATTTTTATATCATTGGGTCGATAAAGATCTGATCTTTTTGGTTTCGTTGGATTCATGGTTTAAAGTGTATAAAGGATTTCCAAGAACCTAATGATTTTAGGATTTTTCTCTCCCGTTTTCGGAGGGTTTTCGGATTCCATAGTCGTAGATCGGCGAAGGTATGATTTTCCGTTATCCATCCTGTTTGTTTGATTCCTGTGATTTGGTCCCTGGTTTGATAAGGTTTCAAAGAAATTAGCGGCTTCAGGATGCTCCTCTCGCCATTTTGGAGGATTTGAGATCCTTTGGCCGCAGATCAAGAAGGATTCCATCTTTCTTGTCATCTGAACATTTTGCTGTTAAGGCTCCTAAGAAATCTAGTATTTTTGTTCGCAGAAATGCCGTTTTGCGAAGATTTATTTTGGGTTTGAGGGTATTGGATTTGTAGTGGTTGATAGAATTCGTGGCATGGATCTGTGAGTGTTTTCTATGGGATGTGTTCATTTGAATGCGGTGGAATTCGAAACCCACCACACACACAGCATTCGAGGAAGAGGAGGAAGAGGAGGAGGCCAATAGAGTGCACAGGGAGAGAGAGAGAGGCATGGGAGAAGATCTCCTCGCCACTGTCCATTGAGTACCACAACCCACCCACTCTTAGAATCGATCCATTGAAAGGTGGGAAAAAAAAGGGCGTCGGTAAAATTATAAATATTCGATAAATTTACAATTTTACCAACTGGACTAGTTGCCCGCCAAGCATGGGTCCGATTTATTTGAGCTAAAACCACGTTAACTCCAAGAAAGGTTCCCCAATCACGGCCTTTCGATCTTGGCACGTAAAGAATCCCCTGTTCCTCCAATCACACGGTTAGAATGGATACTTGGCCTCCAATCACACGGTTGGTTACCACTGGATCCCGTTCTCTTCCCTCATTAATCCTCTCGAGGCCCTCGCTGGGGTTTTTCGCCCGCTTCCACTGAGAGAGGCATGGGGCAGCTCCATCTACTCTCGCTAACCCCTGCGACCGCGGTCGGACTCCTTGGAGCCCGTCGGTCCTCCGTGCTGGACGCATGGCGCACTTCCGCTGCGCCGGCGGCCGCCACCGCCGTCGCCGCCTCCTTCGGTCCTCTCGGGCGGCGGAGCTTCTTCTCGCACCGGAAGACGGCTCTTTTTGTCGCCCGGCGCGGCCAGTTCTGTTGTAAAGTGGGAAAACCAGGTCTTCTCCATTTCTCTATGTTAATTTAGTTCGTGAATTGGTTTTTTATTGCGCCATGATGCAGTTTTTTAATTATAATCTTTTTATACGAAGCCATTTGATGAGTTCTGGATGGATTGATGAGGATTGATGCTTCTTGTATGTGGTTTATTATAAAGTTACGATTTTGGGTCAAATTGGTGATGTAATTGATGATTTTATTTGACGTGATATGTAAGTCTAATGACATTGGAGATTTTTTGCTGAAAGTTTCTGGTAGCGCGTCGAATTGTTGTTCAGTTGGAAGTTTATGAATGAGTTCACAGTTTATATCTGGTTCTGGCTTATTTTCTCTATTGGTAATCTTGTTGCTGTGCGTTTGCGAAATTATGCAAAGCAGCGGAGTTAGATTGTAGTATGAAGTGAAGCATGGAGTGTGGACATGTTCCTATACTGAAAACTTCTAGCTGATTCTCTCCAGTTATTGGAACCTAGGTGTAGAAGATTACTGAAGTAGAAATTGTCAGTTAATAAAATAAGTTAACAAAATAAGAGGCTTTGAATTGCAGAAAATAGAGCATGTGGGGGCATAGATTGCTCCTTCTAGAGCCCGCACGCGCGTGCGCACACAGAGAGAGAGAGAGAGGGGAGGGCTTTTTATATGGTTTCTTGATTTATAACAGACTAAGAAATTCATCATAGTTGCTCTTTTCGGCGTGGAACCTTTTAACCAGAAGAGATCAATCACAATGCAAGAAGTAGAGAATGACAGATGAAACATAGGTAATTTGCTAATTCCTTATCCTCTTTATTATTCCCAATGACAATATTTTTTGTAATCATAACAAAACTTAAAAAAATAAAAAAAAAGGAGGTGCACAGAATAACAGGTTCAGTCTGGAAAATTAGAGGTCCCAGGCAGATTATAGAATGAATGTTAGAACTTGAGATACCAGTTTGCAAATGACCCATGTAACGTTAACTCTACCTAGATTAGAGGCTTATACAATATGAATACTTCATCATACCTCCAAGGCTCCAACATGAACATACATATGGTGCTCTTTCGTTTGGCTTTAAATTGACTAGAGGATCAGATTCAGATCTATTTTCATGCTTGTGCTTCCGTTTTTAGCTTTCCTTATTCCTTTTAGGTAATAGCCATGTTAGTGGTAGTGAAACCATGGTTCCTAGCAGAGAACAACTTTTAGCAAAACATCTCACGGACAAAAGTTTTGTGCAACTTTTCTTGTTATTTAATTGATGTACAATCATAGTTTTTGAAATTGTTTTTATTTGAGTAGGTTGTGAATTTTTCTCATTTTCTTTTGTTTTTCATTTGAAAGAAATGTTCTTTATCTGGTATAGGTCTAGGATTATGTGCTTGTAGGAAGCTCTATTTCGTTTCTAGAAATATAATCATTTTGGCAGGCACTGTATGTTTTGTCTCTATATTTCTTCATGTGCTTATTTTGTGGAAGGCGCACTGAGTTAATGTGAGGTGCGTATGTCTGTTTTTGAAAGATATTACATCAGAGTTGGAGCTTGCAAGACCTGAAGGAAAGAGGGAACCAGACAAACGCGTCAATGGAATATTCTGGATCCTACTTCTTAACCTTGGCATTTATGTGGCAGATCACTTGTTTCAGGTATCCTAGTATTTCTTTTTTTTTTTTTTTTTTGCTTGGTCTTTTTCCTGATCATGCTCAGCCTTTATCCTGCACTAGCATAATTAGATGGCATGACACCTAAAGTTGCATGTTTCATAATGAATAACTGAGCGATGGCCCAGTTTTGGTGTAATATGATCTTTGATGATTAGTAATCATGTTAGAATGAAAAACTATCTGTTATCAGAGATTTAGATTTAAAATTAGATTCACCTGACTGGTTTAACAAACATAAACATATGACTGCAATATCTTGACATTGACATTTAGATATTTTTTTACTGAAAAGCAGTCATTTCTAGTACAAATATTATGAGAGTTCTACTGGAGAGAGAGAGAGAGAGAGAGAGAGAGAGCTTACATCATCATTTGCAAAATGCTGCCATTCACATATAAGCTTCAGAGCCTCTTTACTAAACCATATTTCAAAAAAAAACCCTTGTAAGTTTTTCTTCCATTTTATTTATCAAAAGTTGTCTTTCATCTCATGTTTTATATGTACAGCTACCTGTGTAAAACTTGATTAGTTTGCTTACAATCCTAGGTAACTCTAAACATTGATACATACAGAAAAATTTCACCTCTTCTGAATTTTCTTGCAGCTATCTCTGGAAAAATCTACTGCTAAAATAATTCCATTTTCTTTAATGATTTTCTTCATAACTCTCCAACAAACAAAAACTATATATCTCTGTACATACAGCATAAGTACACTGAGATTGTCATGCATATGAAGGACTTTGTGATACATGTATCTAGGAAGATGTATTTTTCACTGTAAAACCAACTGGGTTGGTCAAAAAAATACAATATTAAAGTTTCTTGGTTTATAATTTATTATTAGATCAATGGTCTACTTTATCAACAATTCCAGTGTGAGAAAACTCCTTATGTCTGAATAATGTAGCCATCTCTTTATTCTGTTTTGATTTCTGTTATTTTGAAGAATGGAAGTATATTTAAGTTATCTGGTGTGGATGAAATGTGTTCAATTTGTGCATCTTCTACCTGTAGTATTGTGTATTCATATCGTTCAATCTTTCCCTGGACCGCTGAGTGTCTATGGTCTAGAAGTTTGAATAACAATTATTCTCTTTTGCAGCTCCAGGAAATCAAAACATTATATTTGTACCATAGCTGGCCTTCTTGGTACCAGTTCGTGACCGCTACTTTCTGCCATGCTAACTGGTTAGGTCTCTTAACTGTTGAGAGATGCACTTGATTCTTTTTTACCTATGGTCTTAAATGAGAATGTCAACCTACTATCTTTTGGCCTAACAAATGGTTCTACTTCCTCTATGTAAATTTCAAATGACAATGACATAAAGATTTTCGCTGTAGAATTAACTTTATTGCCAATACATCCTTGCAGGCATCATCTCTCCAGCAACTTATTCTTCTTATACATATTTGGTAAGAGTTCTTGATTCGCTTTGAAATGCTATTAATTTTTTCCATGATATTTCTACATGAACTTAAATTCTTGAATTTGTTTCATTTATAAACAGGAAAGCTTGTTGAAGAGGACGAAGGTAGTCTTGCATTGTGGATCTCTTACATCCTGACGGGTGCTGGAGCAAACTTCATTTCATGGTTAGTTCTTCCAAGATCCGCTGTATCAGTGGGAGCCTCTGGAGCTGTCTTTGGACTCTTTGCAATAAGTGTCCTTGTGAAGGTAAAATTCCTTGCTTATTCTGGATATAAGATTGCATGTCTTATGAGTATATCAAATTATCAATAATGTGCTGAAATGGTTATTGCAGATGTCCTGGGACTGGAGGAAGATTATTGAGGTTCTTGTCCTCGGTCAATTTGTCATTGATAAGGTAAACATAACTGTCCCATGTAATTTAGATATATCATTACTTTCTAGAAATAAAATCAATCAAATGTTACTGTATATTGTAAATGATGGACAAAATCTGCTTAAGCCTTCTAAAAGTACTTTGAATGTTAAGTGGGTTATGGGTTCAATAACCTATTCATTTGATGACGGTGGAAGTGGTTCACTAACCTATTCATTTGGTGAAGGTGGAAGTGGTTCGGTAATGCAGTTTGGTGACTGGTTAGGGTTTCATATCAAAAATGCTTAAGGAAGAATAAGAGGTAAGCTGTGCACCCAGGGGGTGCTGGTGGGGGTAAGGAAATAGAAGACGAAGATTAGAAGAAGGATAAGTGGATAACATTGAATCCACCAAAATGGAAACCTAAAACTCCCTGAAGCAATCATTTCATGAACTTTACCATTCTAGGGAATGACCTTTTCTAATATATGCATGCCAGGCTATCTATATCCAAAAACATCAATCTAAATCTCAATTCATAAAGAATTAGTATATATTCTACTACAAATACAACAACTTAATCATTATATGGCTCGTTAGGACTTTAAGCTTATTTTCGGTACCCATCACAACCGAGTTTAGAAATCTGAGCTATGCCTCCATATGGATATAGAGTAATTTGTTTCTGCAGTTTGGTGCTCATCCTCTAGCTTTCTTCGGGCACTACATTGGAATGTTTCAAAGGAAATTGAAAAATTCCAAAGATAGTCCAAACAGATTCATTGCCTGACAACAACAACAACAAAAGCCCTAATCGATCATCTACTATAAGCAAGCTGAAGTCCAAGTGTGTCTTCTGCTGATGATGACTGTGATTGCGGAACTTACCGGAACCATGATCTGTGGATAAAGCTAGTATTTAATTGCTTAGGGGAAATTACCAATTCCCTAGAGGAAAAGGGTTGTCCCAAGTAGGTGGCATCCAAGGTGACAACATCCTGATGAATGTGTACTAGTACTCACAACATACTGATGAATGCGTACTAGTACTCCTGAGCACATTGCTTATATTGCATCATGCATAGAGAATGTCTACAATGTTAACAACATGACCATCCAGTCAGAGATGGTTGCTAGTTGCATAAAAACAAAAAGAAACCTGCAGGTGACTTTTATGCAGCTTTTTTTTTAATTTGCTTAGAGTCAAAAAGAGGGCCTAAGCCCACCAATATTTGCCGCTGCGTTAATTTCATGCACATGCTTTTCTTATCCATGCCTCTTGATTAAATGTTAAATCTGTTTGCTGTCATTTTTCGCAGGTTTTGGAAGCAGCACAAGCTTCAACAGGGCTGACTGGAACTTGGGGCACAGGCTATGGTGCAGTTAATCATATTGCCCATCTCTCTGGTGCTTTAATTGGTGCTGCTTTAATACTGCTCATCAGCCGTATTCCTTATCAACCTTCTGGCCGAGATATCAAGGCAGATAAAAGAACTTGATTATGAGTCAATATTGTCCAATATGTTTACAGTTTCATTAGAACTTCTAGTTTGCTGGGATTAATATATAGCTTATTTTATCATTTGGGTCTCTCTCTCTCTCTCTCTCTCATGCATGCATGAACAAACTTGTCAGCTTGCCAGCTTTACTCATAGGCCATAAAGCTCTGAATGCCCTTTATGACTACTGCACAAGATGTAGTGATTGGTTACAGCTACCACGATGCGGAGAGGGTTTTTGCCACCTTGTATGGAGGATATGATTTCTAAGCTTAAGAAAGGACTTCGATTGATCCTATGGTGCAAGAAGCCAGGTACTTCAATGGACAAATAAAAGAGAACTTTCCTTTTCTACTTGCAGCAAAGTGAGAACATGATACAATTTGACCTGCTTAACCAACAGGCCAAGAAGAAAACAGATCTGGAATATAAAGAATCCCTTGCTTGAGAACGTGTTTCCAAAATTCTAACATACCAGCGCTCAATGGACCTGTTCAAAAATTCAAAAGAGAGTCTCTTCGGCTTTTGCATAGAATAAACTGCCTTATTGTCAGTTCAGGAATACCACCTTGCATGAATTGAGAATCTGTCCATAGATCCCAAGCTGCACCTGGGATTGCTTCCTGCAAAAAGTTGGGAATCCGACTGTTCCACTAATGTCAGAACCTGTTCAATTTACAATGAAATTGCAGTAAATTTCATCAGAAAACAAAACCACATGAAAAAAGGGGTAGGAGATGAATTGAAATGATTTACTTACTTCGTCCACCCCACATCTAGAAATCCTTTGATCAAAGTGTTGAAAACAATAATCTTAGGTACCACCTCAATATCCTTCATTTGATGCACACCCCTCAATGCATCCTTCATATTGCCTTCTTTGCAATAGCCACCTATGATAATGGCCCAAGTGCGTTCATTAGGGCGCAGCTTGGTCTGCATATCCAAAATGAGCTCCTCAGCTCTCCTTGTATCTCCATTTTTAGCAAAAGCTCTTGCAATGTTGTATGTGACACCATCAGGTTACCGGCCAGCAGCATGCATCTTATATACAACATTCCAAGCTTCTGTAAGATTTTGCTGATCACACCATGCTTTGATGAGTATGTTGTAGGTCTTCTGACTTGGCCTTGCAATTTCTTCAAGGCACATCATATGGAAAAGCTTTTGTGATTCATCAGGCTTACCCACAATATCATACCTTCAATGAGAGTATTTTGATGGCTTCTTCGATCTTGCCAGATTGCAAAAATGCATTAATAATGGCATTGAAGAATATCGAGTCAGGCTTTAAGCCATTATATTCTACCTGGGAGATGAGTGAAGTAATTGACTCAAACTGCTTCTGATTTATCGAAGCAGCTAGTAGAGTTGTACATGTGATGAAAGAAGGTTTGTGCCCATCTTCTATTAGACAGTCAAATAGGGACTCCGCCTCATGAGATTTCTTTTCATCTATCGGTCTACCCATCTGTTTTGTTCTTGTACGAACCATTCAGCAACTGTTTCCTCTCAAGCACATAGGGCATTGAGGTTGTACTTTGGAGTATGAAGAACTTGAAATTGGTTGTAAAGTCTTATCACATTTAGTCTGTTCCTAACGTTTTGAAGAGGACAAAGGTTCAGCACTTGGGAACTTGACTGAAAAGAAGCAAGAATATATTTTCTCAGTGTTCAAAAAAAAGTAATAATAGTCTAGAAAAAAAGAGTAAAATTGGTTCGCTGCTATTTAGCCTCAGCTACCAAATGAAAAAAACAAAACATCAAACCCCTCAAGCCCTCAAGCCTCAAGGGCACCCTTTATCCTTATCAAAACATCATTTGGTACCTTGATGAACTCCATCTCCCATAAAAGGTAATAACAGTTAGTACATGGGACATTTCTCCAATTTGTAGGTGGCTATGAAGTTGTTTCACCCCCCAACACAAAATTATCCTAAGAAACCGAAAGAAGGCACCCAAGCTAGGCTAAGCATCGATTTAATGAGTCCATGACAAGAAAACCATAAGGTATGAACAAAAATCATATGAGGAGGGCACTGAAGAAAGAAATATGAGGCGAACTTTCTATTCTATCACGTTTCCTCTATTATCTATCTTAAAAAAGAAACCTAAAAGTCACAAGCTCCTTTTACTAATGGAGTCAATAGTTTTGTGAATTAAAAAAAAAATAGCATCATCTTTCTTTCTTGTCTTCAGAATGTACTTTTTATTGGTACACAATAAATGGCAAGATCATACACACAAAGCATATTAATTATCCAATAAATCAATACGCACCTCTAGATAAATTGATATAAAGTTTTCAGAATATGGTGTTCAGCAGTACACAGCCATATGATATACACTTAGCAACTTAAACAAAGGTAGAAAATTGTGTACTTATAATGATAAACACTATATTCTGAAAACTGTATATCGATTTACTTAGAGATGCGTAGTGGCTTGCTAAATCGCTAATTTGCTTAATATGTATCAATACGGCTATGTAATATGCTGATAAAAAGCATGTTTCAGAAATTGTATAACAATTTATTTGGAGGTATGTGCTGAATTATTGATGAATGTGTATAAAAAAAAAAAATGCACCATACATCAGAAAGTAAATAAGTATATATGACCTGCCATATAGTTTGTATTTGTGAATATGATGTTTCGAGAACTATGTATCAATTTATTTAGAGATATATACATCAGGTTTCTTGATAACGAATTTACTAAGTATCTATCACTTGGTCGTGTACGGTGTACTGACGAACACCATAGTCTAAAAACCATATGTCAACTTATCTACGTGGTGTATATCATCTGGTTATATAGTATGTATCGATAAAAAACATATTCTAAAAATATATATAAAAAAATGTCAAACTTTTTTATAATTAATAATTTTATTAATAAAAAAATTTAACTTTTATTTTTTAATATTATTATTAATACATATATATATATATACATACATATCTGTATATATATATATACATATATATACATATCTACATATGTATATATGTATACATATGTATGTACATGTGTATACATATGTACATATATATCTATATATTATATATGTACATCTATACATATATATGTACATATATATGTACATATATTGGGGATTGATAACCTACTCTCTATTATGGTAGGTTATCAATCTATCCATTTTTTATTGGATAAAAAATACCCTTACTTTTTATAACTCTTAAGGATATTTTATGTATTTTTACAACCTCACATTAACTCATCCTCCCAACCCCATAATTAATGCTCAATCCCTCTCTCTCTCTCTCATATACACATATATATATCTATACATACATATAGATATATCTATATGTATATACATACATACATACATATATATATATATATACATACATACATACATACATACATACATACATACATATATATACACACACACACACATACATACATATATATATATATATATATATATATATATACATATATATATATATATATATATATATATATACATATATACATATATATATATATATATATATATACATATATACATATATATATATATATATATATATATATATATAACGGAGAGAGAAAGAAAGAGAGGGAGAGAGTATTAATTGGGAGGTTGAGAGGGTGAGTTAATGTGGGATTGTGAAAAGATATAAAATATCTTTAAGAGTTATAAAAAATAAGAATATTTTTTGTCTTAGAAAAAATGGATAGATTGATAACCTACCATAACAGAGAGTAGGTTATCAATCCCCATATATATATATATATATATATATATGGGGATTGATAACCTACTCTCAGTTATGGTAGGTTATCAATCTACCCATTTTTCATTGGACAAAAAATATCCTTATTTTTTGTAACTTTTAAGGGTGCTTTATGTCTTTTTATAATCTCACATTAACTCACCCTCTCAACCCCCAATTAATGCTCTCTTCCCCCCCCCCCTCTCTCTCTCTCCCCGTTGTTTGTGTGTATGCATGTATGTACATACATACATATGCATGTATGCATGTATGTATATGTATGTATGTATATGTGTGTGTATGTATGTATGTATAACGGTGTCGTCTTGTGGCCATCCTTCGCCCCTTCCTCGAATAAAGTAAGCCTGGGCTCTCGAGCCTATCCCTGTCGGAACCCCAGCCAACATCCCCTCTCTCTCTCTCCAATGTTGAAGCTATGGAGATGGTACCAGAACTGCCTCGCCGTGCATCCGGTGAAGACCCAGATGATCAGCTCCGGGTTCCTTTGGGGTCTGGGAGACATCGGAGCTCAGGCCGTCACCCATTCGACCCTAAGAAAACAGCGTCAACTCACCGTAATCTCGATCAAGAAAACCCCCTGTTCTTTCGTTTTCTTTCTTTCTTCTTTCTGTTTCTCAGAATTTTTTGTGGTTATTCTTTGGGTAGATACCGCTTTTTTATTCGTTTAGTGAAAGATGGGATTCTAATTCTTGGTATGTACTTGATTCGTTTCTTTTTCCGATGCGTGCATATTCCTTCTTATAGCGACCCTTGAGTTTCTTTTTACCTGATTCAGTTCTTCTGTGATATCTCGTTCGTAGGAAAAGATCGATTGAAAAGCAGTTAGAGTATGGAGTCTGGATGTGCAAGAGAAAATACCGATTGTTTACAGTAGCGACTGAACAATTTATTGGATAAGAAAAATAAATAAATCTGATCTTCATGCGCAGAGTGGGAATGTGATACTGTTGCCTCTTGATATTTCTTCAAGATTGTGCTTTTACTATTTTGGTACCATGTTCTTGATAGGTGGTAGCGGGCCGATTTTTCTTGATTTGTATCTGCTGTATCGAGCTGTAAGTGTCTGGTTGTTTAAAATGTTAAAGATTTGTCATGGCAATTTTGGGTTCCTTATGCTGAAGAGGTACCATATTGGGAGTTTGAATGGGAGAAGCCTTTAGTGAGAAAAGATTGTTGGTTGCTGATTCGAACAAGTTGCCGATGTTTGATCAAAATAATTCTTGGGGAATAATTTTGTATGAGCATGACTGCCGTAGTTCTTTATACTAATGTTGATGTGCCCCTTAAATCAGATACCTGTTACGCTAGCCATTGCATGATATACAAGCTCTTGAGATAACTTCTACATATTTCCCTTTTTCGATAATCTTTTTTTTTTCAGAAGCAATGTTTAGGTTCATGTTTATTTATGAGTTATGATTTCGAGGATTACAAACAGATAAACAAATTGTCTGTAGTCTATTATTACATGCTTGGCTCAAATACCATCATAGCGAAATCAAAAAGCTCTCCGAAATCGGGTGCAGGATTGAGTTCAAGAGTTCAAGGAGGGTATAGAACCCTGAATAGATGATTCTGACCACTAAGATTTGTGCTATAATGCTTTGTAGTAGATGGTTCTCCGATCCTATATGGTTGTGGTTGAAGGAGACATAAATGTTAACAATATCTCAGTAGGAAAAACAGAATTTAGCTGGATTCAAAGATTAGTGTTAGGGAAGTAAATACTCACTCTGGTCTGGTCTAATCCTTTGCTTAGGAAATGTTCTATTATTAATGGTGGAAAATATTCCAATCACCATCCATGATTAGAGCAGAAGTGGAATGCTCATGGTCAGAAAAGATATACTTAGAATCTCCTGCAGACATGAGGTGGAAGAATGTTCAGAAGAAAGAAGAAAATGTTGGACTAAAGTTCAAGCGTAGTATAAGTGTGGTAAATGATGGGACAAATTTAGTGGCTAAAGTATTGGAATGGAGGATGCATCTCATTATGTAAAGTTAGATATCAGAAACATTTGGATATGTCTTGGCAACGAGAAATCTTTGAGAATGCATTGCATCAGATGTGTGCAGAATATTGAAGGAAATAATTCAATAATGTAGAAGATACAAAGTGATGTGGCCCCATAGTAATGCAGAGAACACCTAGCATGTGTGGTCCGTATGCAAACAACATCAGATACATTTAACAACAATCCAGCATCAAAGTCACCATCAAAAAAAAATCTTAATTATTCTGTAACTTCAAAATTTAAATTTAAAGGAAAGTAGCTGCTTGATCATATAATAAGCATACAAAACATTTTAGCCAACAAAAAACAAATTCAAACATTTGATAGTGCAATCTTAACTTGTAACGAAGTATCAATTTTCAATTGAATTTTTAGACAAAATGAATTATATTGAAGCCCGTACGCACTTAGACATCTAGCTTGCATCAGTAAACCAGGAGAGATGGGTTTATTTCTGTAAAATATATATCAGAAGTCGGTAGAGATTCTTTAGATGAAGAGCTAGGATTGAGCTGTAATCATTATTTTTTACACTGTCGTGTGTGCATGTATATACGTTTCTTTGTTTTTTCCACTTTAAATTTACTATATCTAGTTTAATGATCTTGGAAGACAGACTGTAAGTTTAGAAGCAGGTTCCGATAATACTTTGAACTGTCAACTTCAAGCTAAAAAGGTAATCATCCGTGTCCTGCTGCTTGTTGTTCCAGCTCCCTTGTTCCAACTTCTGAGGCCTGAGTTCGGCTTCTCCATTACTAGCAAGCCAATGTTACAAAATCTGGGGGGTTGATCTAGGAATTAGCTGAGTCAAATTTGACAGTTACTTATTGGGAGAACCCACTGTACGGAAAACCCAATTGGAGCATGACTCAATATATGACTTGCTGTAGAAGCATATTCAACTTCATCAACCTAGACCTAATTTAGTCATGCATTTCTTCATCAATCTTACTGTTTTGTTGTATACATGGTTTGTTGTACCAGGTCGTACCTACGGTACTAGCAGTTATCGAGTCTCAGCACTTCCCCCACGCAGAGTGTCAGTACCAATGATTGCAGATCTTGGTTGTATAAGGGATTCAAGATGGAAAAACCAATCACAGTATGGTATTTCTTGAACATCAATATTTGATTTGGGCCTTATTTTCGTTTATATTTAGAATTACTCTATATTTCTTTCTTTTATTTTCTGGATCTTATCAAAAGTTTGTTTAAGACAGTGCTAAACTTTTTACCCTCATCGTCATAATTTCATTTTCATTCTAGTAATTTTATCTTATATAATGAATATAGGTTGATGGTGATAGTTAAATGACGATGGTGATGGAGGCATGATTAACAAACTTTGTAATGAAATTCAGGAATAACTTGTAATGATTTGTGATTTATTAAAATTCAGAAAATAAACGCATATAAAAATTGAAAATCTCATGGTGCATATGGTAACAACATTGATTAATCTTACCGCAAATATTAGTTATTGGATTTTTAAACTTGACTTTGCTGATCTATTCTCATGAAGCGCTTATTTCTATTATCAACGTAACTTTTTTCAATTCTTTCCTTGCAACTTTCGTCCATCCTATCTCCGGTCTTTCTTTCTTGCTGACTATTAAACAAGAATCTTAGGTCATTAATCCATACAGAAATTCCCCCACAATTAATTCTCATGTCTTTATCTGATGTATCTGTAATTACTCTGATATTTAAATTGCTACTTCTATTCCTTATTGCACTCAATTTCTGCATGGTAATGTCCTTATTACCCAACATATTCTTGTTGACACAATTTTTAGTCCTTAATATTGCCTTATAAAATTCTCATTTTTGCTGTATGGGCATTCATGGCGACGCAACTCAAAAAGCACCTCTTCGCTGTAATTTTATCAGATAGGTCTCCCCAGTTTCTTTTATGTAATGATTATAGTCACGAACTGAGGAACTCTTAGCCACCAAATTTGGTTGGAGCCTTTTCAATTGTCTACTTCATAGAGTTGCAAGATCTCTAAAAGTTGTCCTGACTGCACATGCCATGTGCTAGTTCAGGTCTATGAATTGATAATTTCTTGATTTCTGAATTAGGAAACTCATTCTTTAGTACCATAGTGACATTGGTCAGTCATGACTTATTTGAAAATTTATCCGTGTTAAGTTTATAATCTGGTTGTATAATGATAATGTCTTGTCTGTTCAGCAGCAGGAAGATAAAGAGCTCAAAATCAATTGGAAAAGGGTGGCTATCACAAGTATGTTTGGATTTGCATATGTTGGACCAGTTGGCCACTACTGGTTAGTTTTCTTAGAATGTGCGACTTTTGCATATTTAGCTTTACATTCTAGCATGCCTTAGACGTATCTTTTTGTCTTGAATGGCACATTTGTTGATTGAAATTGTTACTGAAATTTGTAAGCTGAATGTGTCTAGAAGTTTATATGCGGGCAAATAAGCAAATTTGATCTTTCCATGGAATAAGGATTCATAAATTGTGGAATTAGTTTAAAATTTCTGTTCAACTTGCCAATTGCCTGATTACATGTAATGCATGATGCAAACAACAGAACATATGATCATCTGTATAAATATTTGACTTGTCAAAATCCTTGATGTTTAAAGATTGCTAAGTTTGTTTTTCGGTTAAGTATTAAATATAGAAGTGCACTAATATACATACATACATACATACATAGCTTGCACATCCGAGCCATTGGATGTGCTCTACTGTCTCTAAATAGCTTGCACATCAAAAATCATGGGAGTTGGAAATTCTTAGCTTATGCATCAAGTGATCAAAAGAACATATATAATTTGGTGTTATTTAGACTGTCTAATTTTTTGACCACTTGATGCATAAGCTAGAGATTTCCAAATTATATGATTTTTGGTGTATGAGCAGTTTAGAGCTACAAAATCACATCCAATGGCCCATATCATCTATGTGGGATCCCCATTGTCTAATATAGATCTGATCGGATCTGAGAGAAGATCCATTCGAGTGTAGCTAAGTCGAGCGCACACACTCTCTCTCTCCATGCACGCGCACCCATAATTATGTATCACAAATCATTGATTCAACAGTACTATGGTTCATCTGAAAGTCATTCTTGTTCTAGAACGAGTCTAAATTTCAAAGCAATACCCACTTGTGTAGTTTTGAAGGCTAGAGAATTTGGATCCCTTCACTAAAATGGCAATTGTTTGCTGCTTGAATCTTATTGTAAAATTTCAACACGAACATGTTGCAAAGCTGCGAATTGCGAGGCCAAGTTTAAAGAAAACATATTTGTAGCTTGTTCTAATTCTGTCTTCTACTGCTTTGCTTCATTTGATACATCTTTGATTTCGTGAGAAAAATCTGTGACTAATTTATGTTGAGTAAAGGTGTTTTCTCAAAGCTTATGGTAGAACTGAAGCGAATTGAAATCAAGAGTTGGCATTGTTTGACAGGAACAAGCCCGAGCATCTTGCAGATATACAAACTTTGTTGTATGTTTTTTTTCCTCACCGGTTTTCTTCCATTATATAGGTATGAATACTTGGATCGTTACATTCGAGTTCGACTCCAGCTGCAACCTAAATCCTTAAAATTTGTTACCGCAAAGGTTTTTGCAGATGAGCTTCTCTGTTGGCCCTTGGATTTACCTATCTTTTTCTCATACATGGGGTTTGCCTCTGGGAGGAGCGCGGATCAAGTGAAGGAAGATGTGAAGCGGGATTTCCTTCCGGCTCTTGTTGTTGGGGCAGGAGTTTGGCCATTCCTCCAAGTTGCAAACTTCAGATTTGTTCCAGTGAGATACCAACTTCTTTATGTAAATTTGTTTTGCTTGCTGGACAGTTCCTTCTTGTCTTGGATAGAACAGCAAGGCGATGCCCCATGGAAGCAGTGGTTTATACCAATTGTTACCCAGGAAAATCAGAAAGGTCAGGCTTGATATCTTACCTTCAGAACTCAGATCAATTCAACAGGAGATTTCAGGCCTTCTGACAGTTGCATTTGAGGGTCTTGAAAACTAGACTACTGTTCTGCGTCAGAGTTGTGGGGCCGGGAACCTGATGCTTCTGACCCGAAGGGGGCATAGCCCTTCAGTTGCCTTGAGACCAGTCTCTAAGGAAGCTGTTAAAGTGCCCCAGTGTTGTATTATTATCCATTAATTTTGTTGTTGTCAAACTATAAGCGCTACCAATCACAGTCAATGGCTGGCTTTTCAGCCTTTCCCTGAATATTTATGTATTCACAAATGGATGATTTTTTTAAAGTCTCCTGTGACAATAATTTGTACAGAGATAATGCTCCACGGATCAACATAAACGCGAGGAGCAAGAGATGAATTCTTAATTCATGAATGCGGTGAAAACGCATATTTTATGTTTCTTTTAGCATCCTTGTTCAACAACACAAAGGGAACTACATACACTGCTGAGATACTGGTTCGAGAATAAGAAGACTTTCTGGCTATATCGGTCTATAGAAAGTGAAAGCTCCTATGATTTACCAAGACAGCAAGAGCAGGCGGTGCCTTTTCTTTTGTCCATCGGATCAATTTTGCTATGGATACGAGCATTTCAATCGGTACCGGTTTCTTGTGATCATCTTCATGTCATCTCTGACAGCAATACCTTCCAAGCCATCTGCGGCACAGGCTCTCTGTTCAGATTCCATATGCAGTTCAGACCCACGACTTGGACGCAGCCACCGCCACTTTGTCCTGGAAGCGCTGTACTTCCGACCCTCACCGCCGCAAGCAGGAAGGCATAGGTTGGCTGGCTTTCACGGCTGCTGCCATCAAAGGAGGGCATCCGGGATGCCTCCAATGCTTGGAGACAGTGGCGGAGCTGGTGGCTCGCCAGAAGGCCGCCTCCTTAGCCAGAATGGATTCTGACGGAAGAACGCATCAGCCTCCTCGAAGCTCCTGCAGAAGCATTTGTTTGTATCCACCTTGGGCGCACACTCGCGCCACGCAAACACGACACGTCGCGCATGCCGGCATGCACGAACGCACACGCGGAGAGAGAGAGACTCACTCTCAGGCCTCAGCGGCTCCGCTAAGAGGATCTTATAACGTGCGCCCAAAAAAAAAAAAAAAAAAGAAAAGTTATGGATTTGGGAGTGTGCCTAGGCCCACCCCAAAGTAGGGATGACCTACAAAGTAGAGCAAAAGGGGGCCTACACCGAGCTCCGCATAGCATGAAAAGGCATTACCTATGCGCGATGAATTTTGGGCGCAGACTGCATCCTCTCGGAGGAAGACTCGACTACAATCATCGAGTAGATCCAGAGTTGAGGATGCACGACTAAGGAGCGACCACTGCTTTACGACATCCATCACCTACTGAGGAAGTCTGACTCCTATCTGGCCACACATATTTATCGAAAAACAAACGGTGTTGCTGACTAGATTGCCTCATTCGCTGCTTATTACTCGGAGGATTCATCTGAGTGGATCACGAGTCTGCACCAGAGCCTTCCTATAGCCTTTTGTTTTTTTAATCTTATTGGCCGCATTCACACCCGTGGGGTGCGAGCCGCCATTGGACCCAAAAAAAAAAAAAAAAAAATCATGACTGCCGGTAGAAGATACCTGGAACATTTCAACATCAATACCGACCATCTCCTTTATCACCAGCACCACCTGTGCCTCAAGGTAAACTTTGCAGATCACATGGTGACCTACCATCCCCAAGTGAGTTCCTTATCACCAGCACCACCTGTTGCCAGACCCCCTTCAGGCATCGAACAACCTCAAATTTGACAATCTCTCTGCAAGGGATTGTAGAATATATGCTAAGAAACTACCATATGGACATGGTTCACCCCCAGAAAATATCATAAATTTTTTAAGTCTTTAAATACAGAAACAAATGAATCCCACCGGCGAAACAGAATGCTGATGAAATACAGGAGGAAGAATATTCCAACAAAACCAACCAGCACCAATCACCTCCTACCAACATAATATAGATTACAAGGACAAGCAATAAGCTTTCACAGAATCATTATATGACATGTTGACTCCATAACAAATTGGGATAATGCACTCCAACTGCCTATCATCCATCTAGCATTCACAGCCTGATGATCGTTGCTGACGTCCACCACCCGCCGCCACATCAATGGTGTCCGGAAGATATCTTCATTAGCAAAAGAAAGTGTCAGTCAATCCTTCTAGCTTGAAGAAATGGTGCAGCAGAAAACCTTTAAAATTCGATACAGGCTTGCTAGGGTACGGTAAGAACTTCAAATGACCCCCGCCCAACCACCAAAAAACATAGATATTTTCAAAATCAAACTTCAGGCCCGGATTTTAAAACTTTCTTGATTTAAGTCAGATGTTAAGACAGTCAGTCCATGGAGGTACTCACATCTCTTCCTCCGGTTCGTTCTTGAGGGCATTCTTGGCTATACACTGAAATGCGGCTTCCACATTAATTCCTTCTTTAGCAGATGTCTCAAAGTAGGGGATATTTCCTTTTGATGCACACCATGCCCTTGCTTTTTTCTCAGAAACCTGGGATCCCAGAGAGAAAAATAACTCCAAAATTAAAATAAATTTACCCAAAAAAAATGGTAGTGGAAGTAACAATACTATTAGTTTGCTAAAACTGTGGAGAAGAAAACAACTTACCACCCGGCTATTGCCACCATCAACATCTATCTTGTTTCCCAGAACTACAAATGGGAAATTTTCAGGGTCGGATGGGCTAGCCTGCACATTAGACAATCAACACAGGCGTTAACTCTACAAATTTTATCATATTTGTACTATTTTGAAGTCAGGTTGGATAAAGGGTCACCTGAATCAAAAATTCCTCGCGCCAATTGTTCAGGTTATCAAATGATTTCATAACATTAACATCATACACAAGAACACAGCAATCAGCTCCACGATAGAAAGCCACACCAAGACTCTGAAACCTTTCCTGCCCTGCAGTATCCCATATCTGGAGAATAAAATGCAGCAATAAAGAATGTGAGCCTAAAGATGAGGTTATCCACCGACATGCAAGGGTGAGATAGGAATGCAAGTACATTTTGCATAAGAGAGAGCATATGACTGAGGCTATAAAGACACTACATAGAACTTATTTGATAGATACTCAAGCTCTTGGGGCCACAAATCTCTGCCAACAATTTAACCAACTGGCTACAGTCCATGTTCTTTTAACGATCCAACAGAACCATTTGGATCTCTTGAACCATCATTCTTTATGTTCTATAGTTATGTACAAAATTATAGTTTCAGCTTATTTTGATTTTCGAATCTTTCAGGTTGAATTTCTTACAACATAAACGATAACCACAATTGCCTACATATGCAGGGTATGGTTCCATAAACGCAACTACACTTATCAGGTTCCAATATTTAATTCACAATTTAAAATTCCAAAAACCACATTTTAACCTCATGCGTCAGTGTATATATTAATGAGTTCCTATATTTCATTGTCAACTTCTTTTTGGCCTGTTTAACCTTAGGCTGGGCCAAAACATCCTCCAAAACCAAATTTTAAATCTCTAGCAACAAAACTGAACGTCTGAGAGATTTGAAGAACATATTCTGATAACTCATTATGAATATCATAACAAACACCAAAATTGCATTCAACTAGCTACAGGAAGAGAGATGAGAGAAGAAGTCAGCATGTCATTGTAAGCTTCCATAGTTCTGCTTTAGCTAGCCCTTCCTCAAATTAACATGGAAGGCCTTCCAGTTTCTGTCCTTTAGAGACTCTTAGAGGGAGAGAGGAAAAGGCAACCATATTGCAATCATTAGCAAAACATTCGTAATGTTCAGATGTTGGGCATACTGTTCCAGTGCCCGTATAATTGGATCCTGATTTTTGGATTGAAGGTGAATTTTAAAAAAATAAATATTTAAAGGAAAAAAAAACATGATTGAGATATGCTTCATTGACTAGTGCATCATGAAACCTTGCTCTAGTGAGGCTTACTTATTGTCCTCAACATAAAGAACAAAACAATAACTAGGGTTGGGATGATTCACCAAAGAACCTAATTTAATATACATACATTTTGAAATATTACTTCTAAGTTCCAATTCCACCTCCCAAGCCCCCCACCCCAACCCAATAAAAAAAATAGAAAATAAAAGAGAAGATTTATAGGTGCTTCTATGCAGCTTCATTTCTTCATAATACAGCTATGGCACAAAGGAAGTGCCTTTGAGACATCAGATCTCTTCCCACTTAGAACAAAATCTAGTGGTCCACCTGATTTTTCTCACTTATGAATCTACAGGTCCTCGTTATGTCCCCACAACTAGCTGATCCGGAATATTGACAAAAAGCAAAAGCATTTTCATACATTCCAAGGCCTTATGGGCCTCAGAATATGGCTAAACCATGATCATCCATCAGTATCAAAATCACATCACATGGCAACATCATGTAGGTGTCTAACAAATTTCATTTACATTTTTTAAAACATACTTGTTCATTATCAAATATTTGATCTTTCAACATCATTTTCCTTTCGAATGGACGTTTCCCACTTCACTATATCACTTCTTAGGCATCATTTTCATTCTAATGATTACAAGTCCACTCTCCAATCAAACAGATACTACTAACCCAAAACCCATCCAACATAGTGCAGCCACTTGAATGATTGAGGAGCTCAATTAGCAAAGGATCCTCAATCAATCTTGACCGTAAAGTTCCCAAAGGAGAATGCCCAGATCTTAGCTTATGAGTAATGCTAAACTTTGTATCTCAAATCATGTCACTTCTTGACCTCAAAAAGACTGACACATAAGTATATAAAAAAAAGGGCATAAAATGAAAAATTGGTACATGCAAGCTTCTGACAACTTTATCACGATATTAATTTGTAGTCAAATTTTCCATATCTTTCTAGACACACAAATAGTTCATTCTATCTTCCCTTGACAAGGAAGAAGCTCACAGAGATAGACAGAGAGATGAAGATTGTTCTTTTTAGAAAAGTTGCACACTTAATTTTTCAAAGCTATTCACTTTCAATTTCTCCACCAATTTGAATGTGTCTATTTTACCAACTTAGCATGTCCTTGATGGAAATACGGGACATGCTGATCAAATTTTCAATGTGTATTGAATATATCCTCAATAGATGACCTACATCAAGATATTTACATATTGAAAACAACTCATTAATCAATTAGAGAAGCCTTCAATTTTTGAAGGAAAGAAATAACAAAACATGTGCAGTTTTATGGATAGACATAACAAATAAATTGCACATAGAAATAGTCTCTCTGCACACAATTAAGGCTGCGTATATTTGACCCTCCCCAGACTCTGCAATGGCAAAAGTTTTGTGTATTGGGCCACCATTTTACAACAAAATCATTTTCAACATAGGAATATAGGTACATTCTCCTCAAACAATCAGACGGGTATAAAGCAGATATCTGTAGTACCGATTATTTCAACTTAATCCAAAACAATCAAAACTAGTGCAGCACTAGTAAAGGTAATCCAGGCTGCTACTAGTTCGTGTCATGCTTTTCCCACTAAATTATTTACCATAGGCGCTCTAGTCTTCAAGGGTTACTTTCGGACGCCAAGTGTATGGGCCTTCAAGAAGATCAATAATTTCACATCAGTCCCTTCTCCAACCAACAAACTACCCAAAACCAGTGTAAGATTAAAAAAAACATTAATAATCTCTGTTGGAAAGTTCCTTAAATAGCTCTATCCTAAAAAGGACATTGCCCTTATATTTCTTTAAAATGTCAAATATCTCAAATTCCTAGCTAGGGGGCATGCAATTCCTCAGTTGGTACTTTGCACTGAGAAAACAAAACAGGAAGGAGTTTCTAAATTTTCTAGACAAATAGGGTAACAAAAGCTACGACAAATTATGCTACCACAAGATATTTTGGCTTATTGAATATATACTAGACATGGATCGATATGGCATTTATATAATGTTGGCTCTATCCTCCTTCATCAGGCATGAGTTCGGTGTGGCTTCAAATAAGTCCCTTTTTGATCTGTAAAGCAAAAGAGTCTTAAGAGATGGTTTGGCATTAATAAAACAATTAGCATCATGTTCTTAATAAGAGCATAAGGAATATCATTTTTAGCCTACTTCTATCACTTGTACTGGTATATCATTGTCAAAAAGATGATTTGATCAATCATAGACGAAGTCTCACAGCACTTCCTTCAACAACTTAGCGGTGAATGTACCAATACAAGATGAGCGCTCCCCTTTCTTTTCATCAAAATACTTCTTGTTACAACTAAAGTTTGCACAAGATATCAAAAAAGATCAGGCATAGTGACAGTAAACAGCTACTCACAGTCACATGGCCAAGGAAATCATAGCCTACATATGTCAGCATATAATGCAAAACAGTGGTAGAATCAGCCTAAAATACGAAACTGATGTGAATTTAAAACAGAAATCCAAGATAGGCCAGACTAAAGTTATGCTAAGTCATTTACTATATTTGGCACTGCTTGGTGCAGATAGTATCCTAGAAACATTGAATTTGTTACATGAAATGGAAATTTCAACAATTCCCATAACACCCATATCTGTACCCATAAAACGTATCAAGATCCAAACAGATAATTCAGGTTACAAGCAACACAAGCACCCAACAAAAATCCATCTGAATGAGTCAACATGCAATCTTATGATTTCATGTCATATCTTATATTCCAAACACATAAAAGAATCAAATGCCAACAGATGAAAGAAAATCAAACACCCTTAGCATACCAAAACTCACCTGTAACGTGAATAGCCTGTCCTCAAACTGGACTTCTTTTGTCAAGAAATCCGCTCCAATGGTCGCTTTATACTGATTACTGAACTTCTTGTTCACATACCTAAACATTACCATCAAAACCAAATCAGCCACCATAACCAAAGATACATCAAAGAAACAAATATTTCTTCAATAATTATAAAAAAGAAAGAGGTTTAAGGCATTCGAGAATACTGATTCATCAGAGACGTCTTCCCAACCCTAACAAGATTCACACAAAAAACCAGAATCATGAATCAGAAAAGATGAGGATTAAACAGAAACAAAGAAGAAAGGGTACAATAATTGTTTTCCATATAGATCGAAAATGAATCCGAAACGAGAGAAAGAATCCAAGAATAGTTCACCCGCTGTCTCCGAGGATGATGACTTTGAGAAGCATTCGCCTTCGGGACGCCATGGATTCAAACAGAACAATCGACGGAGGGGAATTCAAATTCTTCGAACCCTAACGATCTAGGGTTTCTTTCCCCACCACGGCACGAGATCAAGCCCTAGATCCCAAATCCAGAGAGGGGTCGCGGAGAGGGGAACGTTCCTTCCATTTTTGGTGGGAAAAGACAAAGCATAAATAAAGCAATTTCGGAGTCGACAACAGAAAATCTATTCTTCTAGCCCGGCCCAGCAAGCCCAGTCCAGTTGTCCAGGCACATGCAGATCGATCCAGCATAAGAGGCAGCGATACAATAAGAGAAAGTTTGTACTTTTTTTTTTCATTCAACAAAAGTATTTTTTTTGAAAAAAAAAATATTCGAGCCATGGCGAGCGGTGATGTTGCTTTCCAGGCTAAGTATGCCTACATAAAGGCCAACGGGATAATAGATTGGGTGGCTTCGTACGTGGCCGACCACTCTTGGGGCCTTGTGGATTGGAAAAATAGCTACTTAGATCACTCCAAGATTTGCTGTTTTTTTTTATTTCTTTGGGTATATCCATACTAGATGGTATGAGACATCCACTTTAGAAAAGAAAAAAAAATGAGGCCCAACCTTGGCACCAAACAAAAGCTTCAACACCTTGTGTCATCAGAAAATGAATTTTTCTATGAAATGTGAGACACCCACTAGATAGACCAGGCAGGCCTAATAACCTTCTCTTCAAGGTGTGATCGAGAGTCCCTAAAGAAAAAGAAAAAACTGTAGAGGTTGACATGGTTAATAGATTCCATCAGATAATGCCACATTCCACTCATGGACCGGGGCTTTTATTCTCAAGACGTCCCTCGTATGTAACTTGTTCAACACCAACCAAATAGAGTTTAATCTTCTCTGCTAAAATAAAAAGAGAACAGGTAAACTAAGACCGCCTGTAGAAAGATTTAACAGAGTATTTCCGATATACTCCACCTACACACGAGGTGGTCTAACCGAGTTCAGGATTGTCATGCGTGAAATGAGCTCTTTATATTTCTCTACAAATCTCGAAGAGATCAATAAAAATGAGTCTGATAAAAAAGAATTATATCTCTTTTTCAAAAGTAGTAAAAACAAAACATTCTAGTGGAGGATTTTTTTAAATAATAATCAAAAAAGGATCAGTTATATGTAACCTTACTTCGATGTGCAAGGTAACTGTCTGTGTTGTGAAACCTGTGATAACCAGCTCATAATGAAAACAGCCTTATGGTAATTCAAGACTATTCCCAATTCCCAAAAAACAATCGAGAGGCGTCATAATCTCCCACCTAAAAGGTGAGGCTCTGCAAAACCAGAAGACAAGCGTTAGCCTTGAAGCTTTTAACAGCCAGATGGATTGTTTAGATGGGTGTGAAAGACACTAAATTTTTCCTTTACATTAGTTTTTTTCAGCAGCATCATGGTTATTTGCCGCCACCAGGAAATGATTAGAAACTCTCATCTCTTTCCTCTTCCTAACATTGGCATCCATTTTACTCCAGAACTGTGTCCCTCATACGCAATACAATTATTTTGATTTTTAAATCAAGAACTTACAAATACTTTTGCCGCATTCAACATTAATAAATCAGAATTGATTTCCAAATAGCTCTATCCACCAAGAGTTACATGGCATAAAAGTTGAAATGATGATGCTGTATTAAAATGCTTCCATAACATTGCACTGACGCTCATGAATGAATGCGTAATTTTCAAATGGTTCTGTACGCCACTAAGGACTTCATGGCGCACAGTAGTCAAAAAAATATTATTGTACTGAAATGCATGCATAACATCAAGCTGTCACCCATCCACGAATATAAGTTTCTGCTTTTCACTGGCAACTACCCTGTCAAAATCAATAGTTTATCACGATTACATTAGAATACTTCAAAAAATCTCAGCAAGAGAGCAGTTCTCTTTTCCTGGCTTAATACCCTCTGCATGACAAAGATCAAGTCATCCCCACAGCTAATCTAGCCCAAAACTTGAAACTTTCAACCTTCATGAATAGTGCCTATTTAAAACACACTTCAGCACAGACCAGAAGGAACCCCAGAAGCAATTAAACCACGTAAAAGAATCAGTTAGCTCTTCATTATTTTCACAAGAATAAAAAGCATACACGTATAAGAACTTCTAATATTACCGAAAACTATATCCCACCCATGCACGGACTGCTTTTCTCAAATAAAAAGTCAAGCATGAAAGTAAGGTGGGCAGGTATGAAAATAAGGTGGGACTTTACAAATTGATAAAACAGTCGAATTTTTTTCAGGAGCTGCTGCTGAAACCTTAGCTGTCTTTCTTCCCCTTCCCCATTTCCATTTCCCGTGTATGTTGGCCTTCACTGCTTGATGCTGATGGGTTCTGGCCATATTCACTGGTTGGTGCACTGAAATCGGTGCTAGGGTAGTCCTGAGTTGCTGCCATTGCCATCTTCCTGAACTTCTTCATGTCCTCATTATACTGGCCAGAATCATACTCTGAGCTGCCATATGAACCGAAAAACCTGCTGTGACCTGGTTTAACGCCTTCATTCAGATCCTCAAGAGATACATCTCCTTCCAAGGCTCGGACAACCTGTTTGGTAATCACTAAATAGTGTCACAAACAAGCCACATGTAGAAACGCAAATAAGCATCTGATCATCTGAACATAGAAGGTAATCTGATGTGTCTGGGGGGTTAAAATAAAAGCTCAAGATTTGAACTGAAACTTCAAAGTGCACTTTTGAGCTGACTAGTTGTAAACCTTAGGAAAACAAAAAGGGCATGTTCTGGAAGTACATAATGATATAGCTCAACAATGAAGACAAAATAGCAAATTTTGGCCCTATCTTGGAACCCAGTCATTTGGGTTGGGGTGGGGGGTGTAGTGGGTTGTTGTGGAGATCCTTCCAACAAAAGTATAATCACTTGGAGAATGTAAATGCCTCAAAACAGGAAAAACAGAAGGGGAAAAAATTTCAAGGAGAAAGTATCCACTTAACTAACAAGTATCTTTAGAAAGAAACAAGGGCATGACATATTTGGAACAGAGCTGCTGATGAATTTAGCTACCAGAAAGATTACTATATGCTACAGACGGATTGAGAGAGGGGGGGCAGGGCAGTACCTGACTCATCCGTGGTCGACGCCGTGCTGAGTGGCGCACGCAAGCAGCAGCACAAGCAATCATGCGTGCCATCTCATTAGGATTGTAATTTTTTCCCAATCGCGGATCAGTGAGGGCATCATAGTTCCCATCCTCAAGAGCCCGCGTAAGTAAAGGTCTTGCCTGCAGTAACAAAAAACATAACTCCACAGCGTGATGTGCAAATCTCGGATGGGGGCATCACATTACAAGTAGAAGGTCCACAAGAAAACAAATAAAAAGATGAAGTTGCAACAAGAAGCAACCAGCTTCACAACCTTTTAAAATAATAATATTGAAACTCTTCTATAGGCATGCATGCCTTCTTAATTTAAAAAGGAGTAATAAAAATCTGAAAGTTTATACTATGCAAGCTCTAAGAACTATGAAACCAGGGGCTACATAAGCATATATAAAGCACTGACCCAATCAACCAAGCTATCATCCATGAAAGTTTGGCTTGTATCAACCGGGCGGCGTCCCGTGATTAGCTCAAGAAGCATGACTCCAAAGGAAAAGACATCTGATCTTTCTGTGAGCTTTCCAGAAGATGCATATTCTGGTGCCAAATACCTGTAGGCAAAGAACAAACTGCAGGTCAAAACGGAAGGGAGAGATGACAAAAATTACCCACAGGTCTAGTATATGCTACTCAACAGCAGGTAGTTAAACCTCCCACTCAGTACAAGTTGAGCATACCACCATATAATTTTTAATCTGGCAGGGATTTTTATGAACAGACTAGAAATGTTTTAGCAACAGAAATCAGCAAGCCAAATAGCACCATCAACACAAGAAAGACAGCAATTTTAGCTGATCATGACCCAACAAATGATTGGACGTAAAAGTCAAACATAGCACAAAAGCTGTCCCATGATCTAAAGACTTGAGTCTTAGCGAAACATTGTCTGGAAACATGCAATGGATCTAAACATCATTAACGGGCGCAAGCCAGATCAAACCCTACATGAGGAGAAAATGAACTTACCCAAAGGTTCCCATGACTCTGGTAGAAATATGGGTATTGTTATCAGATGCAATCTTTGCAAGCCCAAAATCTGCAACCTGCAGGCAGTCTCCAATTTTTTTTAATTCAAACAAACAATTTGAGAACAACTTGAAAAAGATACTCTTTCTTACTGATTAGTTTTACTGATTAATAAAATGATTTAAGTAATAAAAACAAGATTTCCAAACCTAGAAAAAAACTAAGAGAAAGCTAATACGTTAACTGAATTGTAAAGAAATTTCACCTCACTTATTTGTCTAAACTAATGTGTCCAGACTTGTTATTATGTTCCAGCATCAGCCGTAAGCACTTATTTTACTGCTGGAAAGAAGCACAAGACTGAAAGATTGCTGAAAACTAGGTTTAAAGCTTAAAATAATAGGAGATGAAATATGGATTTATGTTCTTGATTAGTCACGGGGCTTCCATAACTGGATATTTAGACACAAAAAGTTGTCTACACATGCTGCTTAATATATGTTTAGTTATTTGAGTGTCATTGAATAGAGGCATTATAGCGTTTGGTAGATGCGAATCTAGAATAAATAGAGACGGTACCATGCCTGATACATGCACACACGTATACACATAAACACACGCACACACACATACAGACATACATACACAGATACATAGAGTATCATGTTAATCTAGAATAATGTGTTCACCCACTTGATGTCAAACCCGACAAATTAGCTGTTCCATATTGCCTGTTAGAAAACGCTTGTATTTGATTGGACCTTAAGGCTTAGCCAAGTCAACCACATCATAAACCAAAGGAATAAGCACCTCTGGTCAAACCAGGCTCAAGCGGTTGGTCTGATCTGGTTATGAACATTGTTACCAGGAAAGCATTTGGTAAAAAAACAAAGAAATCCTATTTCCTACATCTCCCTTCTTGCATAGTTCTAACAATATTTCAGAGATTTTTTTTTCTATAAAAGCAATATCCATAAGGAAAATTTATCAGTCAATTGTAAATAAAGAAAAATTATCTTCAAAGAACAACTATGCATATAAGATTAAACGTCTGGCTTAATAACAGAAGCAAACCTACCTTTGGCTCAAAATTATAATCAAGAAGAATATTGGCTGCCTTAATGTCACGGTGAATGATCTTAGGATGGCCTGGAAATAAAAATAATCTCTAATAAGAACACGGAACCATAATGAAGAGGAGAAACTTGTGGGCTTATCAGATTAGTGTGCAAACTTCATCCAGCTTGAAATATTATGAGTAACAGTGATGAAGAGAAGCTCACAATCCTCATGAAGATAAGCCAATCCCTTTGCAGAACCCAATGCAATTTTTAACCTTGTGGGCCAATCCATGACTGGCCGACCTTTCCCTGAAAAACAAAAACAAAAAACACCATTTGTTAAATGAAAATGTGTAAATAGTAAAGCTGATTCACCAAAGAGCAAATTAGGCGTTTGAATGGCATATGTAAAAAGTAAATCATCCAAGCTTGTATTGAATATTGGATGAATGACAGAGTGATAAAGTGTCTGGCACATTCAAAGAAGACAGGCCAACAGCAGTAGATAAACCAAATAATACTTGTTGTAAATTTTGGATGAATTCAATTCACAATGATACACAAGTCATTAGGCTACCAATATGTCTCTTATTTGTTGGCGACAATTCTCATTGAAACATATCAGTGAACCAAGCTCAGTAAATGAAAAGGCTCGGAGATCTGGTTTTTCTAGCGACAACATCTTAATGAACGCGACAAGTTTTCTCTTCTTTCGTTTTTTCTTGTTGGCTAAACAAATTCATAAAACAGAACCCAAATGGGATAACTTGTATCATTCCACACAACTTTAATACCACATAACCTCTTAATTAGTTTCATGTCAGTGAGCTTGATGGCTTAGGCTTATGACATGTAAAATAGTTAATTTCTTTATCAGTAAAACAGAGCTAGACATTAAAAAGAAAGTAAAAGGACATATAATTACAAACATATAAGAACAGACATAATTCTAAAGTGATCTGAAGATAAAAGATGTAAAAGACCTAAGTTTAGCAGGAGGCCAAGTTAAACATTAAAGACAATTCACCATTAAAATTAGTAAGGATCAATTCATACTGCAAAAGATGTAGATACTCCATCCTCTATATATCTTAAACGAACTTCTTCAAAAACATGCCTGCACTGTACTGCAATAGTAAAGGAGAACCAACTTTATATCATACAAACAATCCAATATACTCTTAAGCAGCCATTGCTAGCTCCAAATGGATAACATGAAGCTTTTATTGCTACTTATTCCACAAAAACTGTTCATCAGAAGGGAACAGGCAAACACAGAGAAATGTGCAGGTAAAAAATGAAATTCTAAAGGCTTACCATGCAAATGGAACTCCAACGTATTGTTAGGAACAAATTCATAAACAAGCAGCCTCTTGCCTCCAGCAATGCAGTACCCAACCAGTGAAACCAGATGTTTGTGATGCACACGACTAATAATTTCAACCTCTGCCTGGAATTCACGCTCACCCTGTCCACTCCCAGATTTTAATTGTTTGACTGCGACTTCTTTACCATTTGGAAGCATTCCCCTGTGTACATATCCAAAACCACCTTGCCCAAGGAGATTAGCATCAGAGAACCCATCTGTTGCCATTGCCAATTCTTCATACGTGAAGGTGCTCTTTGAGAAGCCAAGGGCGACACCAGGTGATAGTGGAGACAGTGGATTCTCAGACCCGGAATAATTTGACCCAGAACCTCCACTGCTGCTTACCATAGGTGGAGGAGGTGGTGGCGGTGGAAAATGGCCTAGCAAATGTGGAGGGCGAGAAGCATGTGGTGGTGGAGGAGGATGCGGAGGAATTTTGACAACATGATCTGCTGGTGGAGGGGCATTCTGCTGCCAATTCTGGGGCCATCCACCATGAGGGTCATCTGGCAACAATAAGCCATTTAATGTGAATAAAATTAGACATCATTCAAAATCCAGCATTGCTGATAAAAGATGACAGCAATTTCATATTAGAATCAAAGCATAAAATAGGTTTACTGAAAAAGTAGTGGCTAACCCAATCATCATTCTATGGTTACAGAAGCAGGACAACACCCACACGAATATCAGAACATGCATTCCATGTACATCAATTCTTACAAAATTTGATTTTAAGATCACGATGAGTTATTACTGCGAGGACTTAATAACAATGTTCCAATGGTTCTAAATTGACAGAAGATATAGGGGATCCATGCAGAATATATTTTGAGGTATAGACAATACACTACCCTAGTTGCAAAGCATCTGACTGCAAACTCCCAATCTATCAGTCGTCTATATTTTTTGAACGGGTAAAAAAATTGCATCCTTGCAGGAACCCAATAGTTTGCAAACAATATAATCTCTTCATCCGGTAACAGGTATATAACTCAAAGACGATCATGTGATATCTGAATCTTGCTTAGATCAATTCTTATCTAATCGTTCACCAATGGTAATGAGAAAGACATCTACATCCCAAACTACTGCCAGCCTATCTTAAACAGTAGCCTTTTGCGATTGATAGATAGATCGGATAGAGCAAACAACAAATGACTGTTTTTGAACCAAAAAAAGTGGGGAACGAAGATTTTTTTTTTCTTTCTAACATTGCATTCCGCAGCATTTTCGACAAAATTGGTTCTTGAAAAGAAGAACGTAATCCAAAACCCTAGTCAAGACGACCAGATCTAAATTTCGCCACAAGATTTAGACCAATGAGAAATAAAACAGAATAAAAGGAGGGTTAAAAAAACGATTTTTTTGGCAGAGGTGTCAGAAAAAGAAAATCAGATCATACCTTTCCGTGGTGGCGGCGGCGGCGGCGGACCGCCGTAGTGATGAGGCCGAGGGCGGCGCTTCTTCTTCCAGCAGCAGACGCAGAGAAGGCACAGCACCAGCACAATCACCACCGCGCCCGCAGCCAACCCCACGACGAGCACGGTCGAAGTGGAGTTGCCCGACGAGGGCGGAGACGGGGGAGAAGGAGTCTTCTCCGAGGGGGTAGACGGAGAGCTAGGCGTCGATCGGCCGGACGGAGGCGGCGGCGACGACTTCGACGGGGTCGCCGGCGGCGGAGGTGAGGAACCGGACGGGCTGGCCGGAGGAGGCGAGGTGGAGGGGGTCGCCGGAGGAGGCGAGGTGGAGGGGGTCGCCGGAGGAGGGGAGGCGGAGGGGGTGGCGGGGGAGGGGGGAGGGGTGGAAGAAGGTGGGGAGGGGGGAGGGGAGGAAGAAGGAGGGGAGGAGGAGGGTGGGGTGGTGTTGTTGGACGGCGGAGGGGCGGAGGGGGTAGCCGGCGGGGGAGCGGATGCCGGGGATGGGGGAGATGGGGGGGACGTCGGTGCCGGGGCGGCGCCGGGGGAAGGCGAAGAAGACATCGGGGGGAGCTCGGGCGGCCTACTATCCTTTTTTCTATCTTCTTATCTGACGGGTTTCGGGATATTTTACTCTGCTTTTAAGCTCTCTCCCCGTTCTTGCTTCGACGGCAATGGCATTAGAGTAATTAGAAAAGGGGATTAGCGTATCGTTAGTGGAGAACTAAGCATTGGGAAATTTGAGAGTCGGGAGGTGGGAAAGCTTGCAGAATGGTGAAAGGGAAAGTAGGAGATAGCGAAATTAACGGTATACTGTATTCCGTCTTTAATAATAAAATATTTCTATTTGTACCCACGGACCTAATCAACGGATTCCATGGAAAGTCTTACTTTTCTACGAGACAAGGTTACTGGTCCGCAAAGAAGGGGAGTTACATCATACAATAATAGTTAATGTAATTTACTTGGCTGGGAAATATCCTTTAGTCGCAACCTACTAGCTGCCGTCCATAAAGAGCCCGCATCCTTTTTCTCTTTTTTAAGCCTCTTCATTTATTTTTTTTCTTATTAAGTCATCCATCCCATCGAAGATGAATGGTATATATATAATTTTTTTTATGTTAAACAAAGTTTGAAAATTATGTACTTATATTGATAAATAATATAATTTGAAAATTATATATCGATTTATCTAGATATATGTATTGGCTTGCTAGCTAACTAATTTGTCGGTGTGTATCATGTGACTATATAGCGTATCATCTCGATGAGCCTGTTCTGCATCGTTCTCTAGTCTACATAGGCCATGGGTATGAGTGGCTCAATAAATTTAGAAGCCTAAGGCGAACTCACTAATAATAATAATAAATGTATTTGAAAATTATTTGGAGGCCTCAATATTTTTATAGCTAAAAGTTTGGGGGAGGGGGCTCAATGCATTTATAGCTAAGAGTCTTTAGGCTTGGAGGCCTCAATGTTGCATTTATAGCTAAGAGTCTCTAGATGGAGCCTTGGCCATGGGCACCCAGAACCTTATCCAAAAATACTAGTCATAAAGTATTTTTTAAGTTTCTTAATTCTATATAAGCATGCAAAATCTTTCCGACAAATAATCAATATAAAACTAAATATATACTTGCATAAGTTCCCACACTTATTTTTTTAAAATTTATTTTTTAGTTTAGGTTGTCGGATTAGAGCCGAGCACATCATGGCACATACACATAGAAATCCCCTTCCCTAATGAATTAATCTTGATTAGCTCCACCTTTGCAACAAAACTACTTGTAGTCATTCATTAAGAGGTCATCATTGCGAACCAAGATTATAGCCTCATATATCTATGTCATGGGGATTATAGTTTTGGTATTAGTAGAGTCCAAATCCGGAGCAGTGCGCCCGTGGAGCTCCATGCTTCACGTCTCAATGTTTAGAGGGAAGGTGCCACAGTTCAGCAAAATAATATTTAACAAGCAGCAGGGATGAGTATACCACACAATACATGGTCCCATGATTTGTACGCCATAAACTTATCAGCTGATAGCATATTCCCTCGTCGAACACAAAAGGTATTTATTTATAATTTATAAGGATATATAATATGTAATGCTATGTTATTGTCTAATTAATACGGTACCAAATGGCAAAGGTTGACATACGTTCTCGTATCTTAATGGCCGGCAGTAGGTTAATTTGGCCGAAGTAACGTAAGAGGGTGGAGAACGTCTACCCGCAGGGTCCTTAAAGCGACCCGTGAAGGTTGGTCTGAAGGGATGCATGATTACCGGCCAAGTCATGAAACCATGTATATAATTTCGTTTTATACGTCTTGATACTTGTTATATGGTGGAAGAAGTGTCACAGGATAAATTAAGAGTCGCAGCTTCAAATGTGAGATGTCTTACCAACACAAAAATGGATTATCAATCATATGAAAGTTATAATTGACAGAACATTATGAGGATTGATATAGTGAATGAAAACACAGTTTAACAATTTTGGAAGAGTTTGGGTGTGGATCAAGTTTCATACGATGAAATCTAACCATTCATATTCAGTCCACACCCATGCATGGTGATGCACATCTAATCCAGTTACAACTCACCAGAAGGTCAGCCACGATGCCACCACGTGGTTGATAAGGAGCAGCCACTTGGCGGGCCTGGCGTTATGTGGTCGAATTCGCATATCATAAGCTCCCATAGTTGGCTGTATTCTAGCTGGGGATCCTAGTGATCGTTAAAATCCTACCGATGTGATAGGCAGGACGTTATCCGCATACAAAACATTCACACCTGATGCCCAGGCCATACCCAGGCCAGTCATTTCTGATCGGCTTGCGTGTCCTAATTCTTTAGTGGTGGGTAAGCTCCTCCAACCTAACAATCCACAAAGGAAGGGGAACTAAGGAGGTAAGTGCTCCAGACATCCTAACAGGCTGCGAAAAAATCTTTTTTATTATGCAAGCATCATTCTGACTTAGGCATCAGAGGATCCTCCGTCGGATACACTCCGACCAGAGAACTTCTTCATTTATGCTATTTCAGATAGGAGTGTGGCCACCCAACAAGGACCCCGGTAGCAACTGCAAGCCGCTTGCCCTCTCAGATCTTGACCGGAGCAACCGACAACCGAGCTCTCTAGTGTTATCGCATTTTTTATTGTAGTGTGTAGGATAGGCCGGTTCTCCGCAGCAGCATTTGATCTCTCGATCCATAAAACTGAGCATGTCCTGAACTCTTACCATACTGGAACAATGACACCCATGCCTAACCCGGCCTCTCCCGAGTCCCCACGACCTAAAACAAATAGTTTGATGTCCGGGTCTGAATTCTATGATACGAGTTAAATTTGTCCAACCAAGTCTGCACTGCCCAATCACAGCCTTTATCAACTTATAAAAACCATGCCAACTTCATTTATAGATCAAATAAAAGAGTTAAAAAATTTGACAACAAAAGTCAAGGACAACAAAATTTGATGCAATACTAGCAATTCAGATATGTGCAATGCACGTTAAAAATAATTAATAAAAAGGTTCAAACGATGGGAAAAAAAAAAGGAGAGATAAACTATGCCAATTAGAGAAAGAACATTAATTATTTTTCTTTATTGTTGGATAAAAGAAAATCCAATATATTAGGAATGTGGATGACAGATAGGCGATGACTTTTTCAAGGTACAGGCTAATTGGTGTCGCATATATTTGTAAAGAAAGCATCTAAAAAGTATCCTGGTTACCAAAATTAATAGATGGAATCTAATAAGGTACTCGTTCTGCATGAGTTTATGGGACATGGTCCCCCTCCTTTCCAAGGCCTCGTTAAATGATGCATAGCTCTTTTGTTGGTGGTATGCTGCGATGTGGCAACAGTTGCTCCTTGGCTAGTAGAGAAGAAATTATTAGATGGACCAGATTCGGTGCACTAGCTTAATAGTCACTCGCCATATTGCCTTCTTTGTATTTAAACAATTCAAAATCAAAACAGAGATAAAAATTCATAATATTATCTACTATACAAATGCCCCAAGATTTAGACTGATCTATTGGACCTGCTCCATCTAATAAGTTTTTCTAGTATAGAGCTACCATGGGGCGTCCAATACTAAATAAAAAGCAGTGGAGGCAAAGGCAGAGACGAGGCTGACGGAAGGAGGCGAGACTAGCTAGAAGTCCATGATGTCCATAGACAATAAAAAGTTCATCTTCCAAATGGTCATGGTGGTAGTGGCGGTGAAAAAGGGGAGGCAGAACAAGTGCATGAGAAAAGCACACGAAAGAATGCACATTTATAGCAGTGAGTGTCTCCAGCAGAGGAGTGCTATGCTGTTTGGGAAAGTATAGGAGATTATCTCCATTAAATATCACCATCAATCTCTATTTGGTTAGCTATGTCAGTGGTACACACCAATCAGAGATTTGTGGGGTTTGCTACTTATTGCTTGGTCATTAAGAAAAGCAAAAAGAAAAAAAAGCACACTACATATATTCTAGTATAATTTAAGACGTCCTTAAATTCTGCAGTAAAAGTATTTGTATAATTTTTTTGTATATATATGTATGTATGTATGTATGTATGTATGTATGGAATTAGCTGGGACAGTATATTAATGATTGATTCCGGCACAGGTCTGCTCCCAATGATTGAAATAAAATGCCCCAAGAAAAAATAAACGAAAAAGAAAAAGAAAACAAACGATTGGCTGTGGTCGGAGCTTCCCGGCCGGGCTACATGTTTATTCCTGCAACGTAAAGGACGCGATTCCGCTTATTTCCGGGGCAATCAAGCACAAGGGGGCCCACCAAAACTTTATTATATTTTATACGTCGTGGATGTCACGTGCCGAAGATGACAGCATGTTCCCCAACGGTCATTCCCGAAAGCTAATCCCCGAGCCACTTTGTTTAAAACTTAAGTGGCAGGTGGAATCCGGTGCACCAAGAATAAAACACATGCAATGCGGGACCACCGGCCACTGCAAAGGGATGGCATCGTTGTACTGACCCTTTAAATACAGGCGGACCACATGTGGCTGTCGATTTAAAGGCTGTGTCTCGCTCAAAGGACTCATATCCATCACTCTCTTCTTTCAATCATCATAAATGAATGATAGGTGCACGATAAAAGAGAATATCATAGAAAAGGTTTGCATCGGAGTGAACCGGATCGCAGTTTCGCTTGACATAAGGTAAAACAAGGAACTTTGGTCGGATTTCTGGCGTAAGAAATACCGGATAAGCCGCCCAGCAAGCTCAGAACTGCATGACAAAGTACGTATGCGATGTTGGTGTTGAGAATAAATTATATTTTTTTTCAAAAAAATTCAGCCATAACGAACAAATAGGTTTCGGACGAAAATGCGCTGCCGGTAGAAGATCGTTGCTTTATGATATCCGCAGACTTAAAAAAAATAATTTTTATCAGACAAATATGTATAAAAAGACGAACAGTATTACTGACTATACCCATATTCCTTGTACGTGCACTTAATTGAAAAAAAATAAAAAACCGCCGCCACCTATCTAGATAGTCAGCTGGCAATTTCAAACGCAGCCCGGTCATTGGAGGGGAGGGCGGGACCGGTGCTAGTCCGAAAGAAATTTAATGCGCGCGTACAAGGTTGGCTGCGACAAAGAAGGCTGCGAGGGATTCGACGATAGCTATGAGGGTACAATGAACTCAGAGAGAGAGAGAGAGAGAGAGAGAGGGAGGGAGAGCGCGCGCTTCTTCTACCTGCCGTTGCTCCGCGGTGTGGGTGGGTGAATTCGACGTCATTGAACGGCCAAACGGCATGGCAGCTCGTCCCTTGTAAGTTGGCCGTGATTTTTGGGATCGATCGTGCTCCCACGGCATAAATTGGGGGGAGAAAATTGCCCAAGAATCTGTTTGGATAATTCTATAAAAGTAGACTAAAAATTCTACGGCAATTACGTCGTCCAACCCATTTCGGCTGGATCTCCTCTCATCCATTCTTATTCTGATATGATGGAAAAAAAATCTAATAATACTAGGCATTTTCTTTCTATAGAATTCAGGCTAGTTCACTCTAAAAACTCGTTTTGTTCACGATTTATTTTATTAAAATATTTTTTTTTAAAAAATTGGTGTTTGAATATACGATGTTTTGCATTATTTGGTTGATCATAAAAATGTGACTTAGTGATTTATATTTGATTGAGCATTTACTTTTTTGAGAAAGTTGTTCAAAATATTTGTTATGCTCTTAATAAAACAAAAGACCTTACCATATTCTATTTAAAAACCTAAAAATAGTTTTGAGAAAAAAATATCTTGATTCCTAGCCGGTCGAATTGAATTTTTTTTGGACACTTTATTTTTTTTCATAAAATATGGAAATCTTATTTTTACAAAAAAAAAAAAACTATTTTTTCATCTTTGTTATTAGAAAACTCTAAACAAACATAGGTTATTGTGCTATTTTCTAATTGATCATGCTTTTTCTCTCTCTCTTTCTGCAAATCAAACAGGTCCGAAAAAATTCGTACACATACTATTAATATGAGTCTTAAATATCTGATGCATGATGATCCGACATCAGTGGGCAAGAAGATAAGATGCACATCAGGCAGGTGGACCAGTTTGATCCAGATAATAATCAAAGAAACCTGACAACTTGTTACATTGTTGCAAGGGATCCGGCATCCTTATTTTTTCTTAGGATTAATGATCCGGGAGTTTCATTCCAGGGTTTATCTGGTGAAGGCATCCAAAATAAGAAGAGGCATTGAACGACAGCTATCCAATCTTCTCTCTCACCTGCCCACTGTCAGTGCCATAATTTCTAGGGAAGTTCGGCCTATATGGCTACTAATGGTGCTGAGGCACGCCAGTGGTCCAAAGCTGACCAACTAGATGCGAATTGCGAAGTGGAGGCCGACGACTCTTAAAGCCGGTTCTTTTGGACTCCAAATTGGTAGACCACCGGTCATTGTGGTGGCAAGATGCACTACGGATTTGATTTCCACTTTCTACGAATCGCCATTGGTCGTCCATTTGGCTTCTAAATTTTTTTACCATGTTTCCAGAGGATTTAACCCGTCGTCAAGCGATAAATTTGCTTCCCTTTTTTTTTTGGTAAAAAAATAGAAGGGGAGGCGAAGGGGTAGAACCCCACCCACATAGCAGTCTCCACTGGCCCTCCTTCCACCAGAAAATATTCGATGTGGGTCGCAAGTTTCCGCGTGCTCTCCTCAACTCATGAAAAATTCCACTGGGCCATCCACGTGTGAGTACGTCACCCCAGCGCCACCTTAGTATTGATGGAAGGAAAGCATATCCATACGGGCATGCGGTCCCCTAATTTAATCGACGCCCGTGCGTTTCGAACCTGGACAACTCGGTTGGAGTCCAAGCCCCCTTACCACCAGACTACCACCTTGGTGGCATATTAGTACCTATTGATATTGCATCGACACAAAAGGGCAATCATGTCATTTTATATTGAATAATATTACCTATTGATATTGCAGCCAAAAAATAAGAAGAAGGGTATCATCGCAAAAATAGGACAACTTGAAGGATATATATGTAAATAAAAATTAAGAAAAAGACAAATATAGCATAGTGGCAGGGGGTATATATGCAAAATTTTCTTCAAATTAATCCGAAATTTCAACCCAAGGCCATCCATATCAAATTCCGTGGCTTTCCATTAAAGCCCAGATGGTTCCCAAGTTTGGACTCCTCGCATTCGGCGCAGAGAGAGAGAACGGAGTATGGCTTCTAGGTATGAAACACCTGCTTTACCAAAAAAAAAAAAAAAAGAATATGGCTTCTAGCGTTTCGTCCAAGGGGAAGGGGAAGGGGAAGGCCGGTAGGTGCCCCGAGGATGGATCGACGGCGCGAAGGAGTGGAGCACCTTGGCGATGAAGAAGGCCAAGGTCATCGCCCACTACGGCTTCATCCCTCTCATCATCGTCGTCGGCATGAACTCCGACCCCAAACCCCACCTCTCTCAGCTCCTCGGCTCCGTCTGAGCCGCCTGTCCCTCCGATTCCAAGTCCGATGCTTCGGGATTGTCGCCTCGGTAGATAATACCCATGGTCGATAACTTACTCGGATTTCTCTTGAGTTATAAAAGCTCTTACTTTTGACTGCATTTTTGTTAGATTGGTGCGATGGATGAGTTCTTGGACTTATCCTGTGGTACTAGGTGAATATTTTGGTTGAAGTTGATGTCTTTTGCCTCATTTCGCTTAAAATTGATATATTTTTGTTAAAATATCTGCCGAAGAAGAGAAATGCAAGAGAGAAAGAGAGAGATAGAGAAAGAAAAGACGATATATTCCTGTTCCATCGCATTTCATATATCTTAGGGGTTATTATGTGAGCCCTAAAATTATTGATTTAATAAGATGCTTTGTAAAATATTTAAATCATATAAAAAAAATCTAACAATTATAATAAAATATTGATCTAGCAAGATGCTTCATTAAAATATTTAAATCACATAAAAAAGGAATCTAACAATTGTAATAAAATAGTAGTAAGAAAATATCTGATTTGTGAGGTGTGAGAGGCACGCCAAGAGACGCACTGTTCTAAAGCCGTTGTTGCCTCCCCACGTGCAGGTATTGGCGGTCAGCGACGATTCCAAGATACAACCCAAACGACTCACAGAGGCCTAATCTACAGTGCACGTCTGTAGTAGGCAGATTACCTAGTCTATATCGGTTGCCCAAAATATAAAATAATATAGGTAATTGTAAAAGAGAAAATGAAGGTTGGGAAAGACTATGAGAGGAAGAAGAAGACTTCTTTTATTGTATTTTTTCACTCTTTTTTGGTGTAAGAAATGACTCTCAGCCTTTTGTAACCCAATCATAACGGTTGAATACTTATGGCATCATTAAGGCCATAATGAGAGATAATGGAAAGTTTTGAAACTTCCAAATTGAATTTGAAATACTTAAAGATTACAACAACTCTTTTAAAAATTTGGGGGTTACAAATCTTTTTTATTTACATCTCTTTAAAACTTTTCAAAATTCATTCAAATTCCAACAAAAATCACTTTAAAAATGTTTTTAATGTACTCTTGCTCTTATTTTCTGCTGATTTCTCTGTGGATGTGGTTCTGTTTCTGGAGCAGAAATTAACGATACATGTATTATGGTTTCGTGTTACATTGTAGCTTATGCTGACCTTTCTGTGTTAGATTATGGATATCTTGACTCAGTGTAATTTGACATCATGGTCTGTGTGATGCTGTTTGAGTAATTTCTTACATTGGATTATGTGTCACCATTTCTATTGCAAGAATGTGCCTACTAGCCCGAACATGCAAAAAAAAACTGTTGTTCTTTGTTTTTGATTGTGCTAAGGGGATCGTGGATTTGTTTTGGGCATATATTTTTAATCAGTTGTAAAAGGTAGCTGTACTATTCATTTTGGATTACTATGAAATGCACACCTAATTGCTAGTTCCTTTTTCATCCGTTTGTCACACATTTATTGATTCTGATTTACCTTTGGCTTCTATACACAATGAGTCCAAAAGGAAATTGCTTTTGATTTTTTTCTCATTGCTTCTGTTCTGCTCTGCCTCATCCAACATTTAACATGAAGTCCTTCATTTAGGCCATCGCTTTGGCTTAAATTGCATGCTTAGAAACTTATACTTATCTCATTTAGTATCGCTTATAACCTTCCTCTAGTCTTCTCAGTTTGGTCAAACAATCCAACTTTGAGATGTCTTCAACATCCTCATCCTACTCATGCTTGTGGGCTGTTCACAAGACCAACAATAAAGGTTGAAAAGCAGCTTATTTGCTTGACTGTCTTGATTACAACTTGAACACTGGAAAAAGGTTTGTGCTTGTAATGGTCAGGGAAGATAATGATAGTTATGGTGTTGAAAACTGAATAATTGGTAGTTAGTCGGCAATCAGTAGCACTACCAGATGAAGGACCTGAACAGAAGATTTAATTCAAACAGGGATCGATTAGATCCAGATTGTTTTCAGCAGTATCCTCCACTGTGCAAGTACCATTTGTTTTCAGCAGTATCCTCCACTGTGCAAGTACCATTAAAGGTTGAAACTAGCGTATTGGCTTCTGCTATGATATTAATGAAATCATTGTTGGCAAATTTAAATAGCATTCAATTCACAATGTCGATGGTTTTTATAATCAAAGATAATAGTGGCCTAATCCTTTGATGTGTGGAAGACTAATATTTATACAAAGTTGGAATAGTGTGCATGGTTAATCATGTTCCAGATGTACTCTTTCTTGAGCAAATCTGTTGCTGGCTTTGTTGATGGTTTATGGTTCCATTACTCAAGCATGTCAGATTTTTTTCAAGATTCTGTCGACGATTTTACAGGAAGCCTAGCTGAAATGCAATATCTAAGACAAGTGAGCTTACGAAGTCAGTCCTCAATCTTGGGCATGCTACAGCAGAACAATCCAATTAATGTTTATGTAGGTAGCTGCATCCATACCAACAATACCTGCAAGCTTGTGTAATTTTCATTTGGCTTGGTTATCAATTTCAACAGAAACTCATTGTATTCACACGTTGCTGCTCCTTAGATGACTGTCCTGCAGAAGGAGGTGCATGAGGGATATGCATAGAATGATAAAATTTCCAGTGTTCCATGGCAGAATTTGGGTGCCATTAGATGTTGATAGGATGCATGAGTTGGATCTGCTTGTCATCATTACGAAGTATCTCCATTAGCCTTCTGAAGTTTAAGCTACAAAGAGTCTTTGAAAACCATCTTTAGGGCTATCTCCTCGAGGATAGGTTAACCTTAAACATAGAGTTGGTCATGGGATGAGCCTCGGGCCTAAATTTTATTCATTTTTAATTGAGCTTTGGGCTAGGGTTATATAAAACTTGATATTTGGTGCCCAAATCTGACCGGTGATTAGCTCTACTTAAACAATGTCATGCGGCCAACTGGTTCTCATGGCAATCTAATTGACAGTTCCAAGTTCGAAAATTTTCTCAATGGACCAGTAAGAGGCTAACAAATTTATTCTGCCACTCTTCAGTAAGAGAGTGACAACTGATTGAGATGATTTGAGCCTATTTATTTTGGCCTCAACAAGCGTTTGAATCCGAGATGGAGGCACCATGCACGAACGTAGTCAAATGTAACCATAACATATACATATGGTGTTGGAGAAACTGTAGTGTGACATTAGAATGCTAGAATTTAATGGAAGACCTAGGTCTAACTCAGCGAGCATCCGAGGGAAGGTTGCGTATGAGATTTTCTTCCTCTATTTCAACTTATTGATCCAAGAAGCTATCGAGAGATTAGATTGTGACAAGAAGGATTACTTGTCTTGAAAGCGGGGGTGCTTCCAAGAAAACCCCGAAGTGAGGAAGGAGGAAGTGAAACCAGCAGTTGCATGATGAGTGGTTGAAGTGTAAAATGGTGTGACCAAATTTTTCAAGATTGGGACTGAAAGGAACCGATCATGGATCTCTCCGAGTATCTCGTAGATTGGCTTGAGGTGGAATGAATTTGGTGACGTTGAATAAGGTTAAATATAACGGCATTATTTCTCAAGACAGAGACAGAAGAGATGTTGACTTTGTGATCAGAGATCATGACTCTAAACTCGTTGTAGCTAGGGAGCGACACACTTTCAATGAGTCGACCTTTAGAGCAGAGTTGAGAGCGATGTAGGAGGGCATCACCTACACGAGGTTGGTTCTAGGCGCGGATAACATCTACCTGAAAACAGACTCGACAACAATGATTGAGTGGATTTGAGGCCAGCACAACTGTGATGACCGACGCCCGCTACTTTAAGACATATGTGGGTTCGCAAGAGAGTTTGGCTCCTTTCGTGCCTCTCACCAGGGGCGGCCCAATATATTTGGAGGCCTAAGGCGGATTCAGTAAATGAGACTTTTTTTTAAATAATAAAAAAATTAATAAGTATAAAATATTTAGAAAAAAAGATATGAAAATAGATAGTCATCAAGTACATTATTTCAACAAAAATGCATGTATGCAACAAAGACATATAAAAAAAATTTTCAGCTTAATATAATTTTTGAATGGCAACACGGAAAAATAATTATGCTTAAAGAAGGGCCCATAAAATTGATTAAATAACCGAAATAATGCTTGACAGTACTGTTTACCATGTCAAGCAAGAGCAGAGTAGGAGAAGGTTATCCCATGGCACTTCATGGTCAAGGGAAAGGAAAGAATTTGTCCAGAAAGAAACCTCTCTATAAGAGAAAGTAGGGGCATCTCCCTCCTTTTCTTTCTCTACCCTCCAAGAAGTCGATCTCCAATCCCCCAATCTTTCTTGCTGATGGCCCAGCTGGATCAGGAGTAATGTGAGGGAAGGAAAACCAAGACCAAAACCAAAAAAGAGAAGGGATGAAAGATAAGAGTGGCTTCAGACGTGTATGAAGCCAACCAAATCCCTCCTCTCTCTTTCTCTCCACCCAAAACAAAACTACTGTCCCCAACTTCCCAAATTGCCCCTCTGCAGGTCAGGAAACTCTCTCCACCTCCCTTCCATCAAGGGGGAAGACTCGTAGCCAGCTCCTGTTTCCGTTTTATATGGGCCTTTGCTTCCTTTTGGTCAGCATCCCGGGGGCCTTCCATTGGCCCGGGACCTCAGGCGACTGCCTCGGTCGTCTAGAGCTTAGGCTGGCCCTACCTCTCACATCTATCGGAAAGCGAATAGTGCGGCAGACTAGGTCGCCTCCTATGCTGCGCATCATTCAGAAGAGATATTTTGAAAAAATTACGAGACCGTTCCTTTCTTTTTTCCATCATATACTTTCTTCTGACTTTATTGGTTATACTCATGCTCGATTAGTATGAGTCACCGTTGTATTAAAAAAAATTTATTCCTGGGGCATGGTCTGCAGAAGTAGGGCCGGCCCAATTCTTAGGCGACTGAGTCGGTCGCCTAAAGCGTCGGCCCAAAGAAGGCCCACCACAGAAAAGGCCTCAAAAATAAAATAGAAAAGAAAAAAGGCTAATCTGTAAATTCGTCTTAGGCCGGCCCATTGCAGGAAAGGTCTCAAAGACAAAACGACCTTAGGCCTCCAAATATATTCGGCCGCTCCTGTGCAGTAGATTGACCTTTTTTTTTTTTTTTAAGGAGAGATATTTTCGAGCCTTGCTTCTTGGTGCGCACTAAGTAGTAAAAACAAAGCATTTTATTCATTAATTTCCTGAATAAGTCGATAAAAATTAGGTTTGCTGTCGGAGTTCTTGTAGCCATATATACTAGACTTAAATTGCTAATATTTTATTTCTAACAAGAAGTTCATGGGGAGGCCTGTCGCTCTTTCGGAGGTTGCAAGGAAGTTATTATGTTTCAGAGAATAAGATTCCTGCTGAGCTTTATCAAATCATAAACTTTCATGTATTTGGGCAATATGTAATACTCTCCATGATGAATACCTCTTGTTGATCAAAAGAACAGAAGTAAGGGAAAAAGTAAACGCCACAGTATACTTCAATTGGAGATGCGAAGAGTAGAAGACTAGCAAAGCAAGTAGAATCATGTGCATGGAATCTGATCGAAGCCCGCATAATCTATCACGTTGCGTGATCCTGCTCCTGGATTATTTAAAGGAAAAATAAATTTTAAAATCTTTGCATTCAAATCTATTTAAGCCTGCCAGTCTGCTCCCAGCCATGCAATGCGAGTGCAAGCAAGAAGTAAAAACGTGTGGCCTCAGAGCAACGTTTACTTCCGAAACCGACGTCCGATGAATCACTGGCCGTCAGATTTGGACGCCCACAGCCTTTGACTCTCTTTCAAACCATCGCCGCGGGGCTGCAATAATTGCTCTGCGCGCATACACATTACCCCACCGCGTCACCGACACGAACAGCCGTCATCGAACGGCCCAGAACTCGGCAATTCACCATCCGACGGTGATCCCTGGCGTGCCTTCCTCCGATCACGCGAGCGACCGGCGGGGCCGAATAACGCATGCGGTTAAGATTTCAGAGGAACACTGATGGATACGCATCCCCAAAGAACCGTCCCAACGTTGCGTACCGCCGGTTCTTGGTCTTGATTTGGAGCCAGATTGCCGATATTACCCTTCGATTTTACATCCCCTGGCATCGAACCACCGGGTTTACAGACGCTGGGGGATTTTCTCGGGGAGAGGTAGCAGATTGCCTCAAGAACCTTCCGAGAATAAAATAGAAGCGGATTCCAAATATTAGTAAATACTAATTTTACTAATTTCCAGCCGCGGCGAGGGCTTGTGGACGGTGGAAAGCGAGCTCTTTTTTCCCCCCCTTCTCTCTTTCTTGTGTTGGAACTCGGAAGGCGAAGGCATCAAGAAGAGAGGGGGAGCGAGAGGAGGGAGGGAGAGATGCCGGGGAGCCAAGATCAACGGTCGAGGTCGTCGAGGGCGGCGACCATCCACGGCTGCGCGCAGTCGGGGGACCTCCTCGGCCTCCAGAGGAGGCTCCAGGAGAACCCGTCGCTTCTCAACGCCAGAAACGCCGTTGTACGTCCTCTCGCCTTCTCCTTCTCCTTGTTCTTCAGTTTCCTTTTCTTTCCCCCTTTCTTTTGGCTGTTCCTTCTCTGTTGAGTTGGGTTTCTTTTTCTTCAGGAAAAAGTTTGTTTTTCTTTGTTCAGATAATTATTAAGTTTCTCCTTGAGTTCTTCTTTTCTTTTTCTTGAAATGAGCTTTCTTTCTTTTATCCTTAATTATTTTTTGTTCTCTCTGTTGAATCTTGATTTTCTTGTTCAATTCGAATTTTTCTTTTAAAACGGAGTACTTCTCTTAAATGCGAAACATTATAATTAGATGCAGTTATTCCTGTGATCATGATAGTTAATAATTATTTGTGTTTTATATGGCCGTTGTTGCCTCTTGTTGTCTTTTTGGGATTCAGCTCTCTTATGCAAATTTCAGCGGCTGGATTTTGATGATAAATTGGAGTTTCAGGATCTTTGAGCAGTGTAGAATCCTTAATCTTGATGGAGAATTTCTTTGAACGAATTCCTGTGCTTTACTGCTGGATTATTCTTCACATCATCACTTGTATCTCTTAGATCTCTGTCCGCATGAATGTTGTTTCGAGACCTACACATGCACGAATTTTGTTAATCAGAAGGCTTCAGTCTTTGTACTTTATTCCCTATTGTTGATTGATATATTCAGCTTGCTTGCATAGTGAACCGCAGCAAGTTCCAATTTTGCCATGCCGATATTTGATTTTGAAGCAATGGAGTTGGTTTGAAAGCTTGATGTTTATTCCTCTGATTGCTTTCTTGTAGATGTCGCAAACACCACTCCATGTAGCTGCTGGGTATAATAACACTAGCATCGTAAAGTTCCTGCTTGAGTCGCAGGGTCCAGAGAAGGTTGAGCTGGAGGCAAAGAATATGGTAACTTAAAACTACTTTATTTTGAAATTATAATCATTTTTCACTCATTCAAATTAACTCTACCATGCATTTGATAAATCTTTGATCTAAATATGAGGGTATAAATTATTTTGCAGTATGGTGAAACACCTTTGCATATGGCAGCAAAAAATGGCAGCAGTGAATCAGCACGTCTTCTTCTTGCTCATGGTGCCTTTCTGGAGGCCAAAGCCAATGTAAGCCTTGTCTCAGATTTGCAGTTGTTTATTGGTAAATTTGAGGTCTTAAAGCTTTTAACCCTTTTGTTTAGTTTTCTGGTAAATTAGAGGTCTTGAAACTTTTAATCTCTTTGTGGACCATGTGATCTATTATATACCTTGATTTTATTTTTGATTTTGAATTTCATGCCACTTAGTTCATTTTTTATTTGCTGCAGAATGGGATGACCCCACTACATTTGGCTGTTTGGCATGCACTTCGAGCAGGAGATTGCATCACTGTTAGCACATTGCTAGAGTATAATGCAGATTGTAGTGTCAAAGATAATGTATGTTATAAACTTTCAAGTCAAACCCTTTCTCTTGTGAATTCTAGGGAAAGGAAAAAGAAATTCAACTAACTATATGCTGTTATACTGCAGGAGGGCATGACCCCGATAAATCATCTCTCAGAAAGTGCTGGCAATGAGAAATTGCAGAAACTTCTCACTCAGCACATAGAAGAGCAAAAAAAACGCAAGGCCCTTGAGTCATGCAGCGAAGCAAAAACAAAAATGGCAGAGTTTGAAGCGGCCATATCAAACATCGTGGGATTGCATGAGCTCAAAATGCAGTTGCGGCGATGGGCAAAGGGAATGCTTTTTGATGAAAAGCGAAGAGCCCTGGGCTTAAGTATCGCTGCTAGAAAGCCTCCCCACATGGCTTTTCTTGGTAATCCAGGAACAGGTATTAAATATTTTGTACAATTAGGCTTTTATGTTTATATGTTTGGATTATTCTAGATCAATGTCAGAAAACTTGTTTTACAGCTCGAATGAGATTCTTATTGATGGTGATTTTACTGCTTGATAGCAAATTAAAATTTTTTGACATCATGTTTCAAACTTTCAAAGCATGTTGCAAGAGATTTACATTAGTACAATAATGCTAAGAAGTTTGCTCTTTTTAAAGAATATATGTGCATTATGATTGAGTTGCTTGCATGTGTTCATACAGGAGTCAAGCATTGTTGTATCTTGGGCCAATGAAAGAAAATCTTGGTTTTGTTGTATCTTTGTTTTGATTAATGAATTTTGGAATAACTGTCATAATTGATAGGTAAAACGATGGTTGCTCGAGTCCTGGGTAAACTCCTGCATATGGTGGGCATTTTACCTACTGATAAAGTAACTGAAGTGCAACGGACTGATCTTGTTGGAGAATTCGTGGGGCATACGGGACCAAAGACAAGGCGAAAGGTACGCTCTTGGCGATACAAATTCTCTTTGCGTTGAATAAAATTAGAATTAGAGGACTCCTGTTCTCTCAATTTGAAGAGCTTACCAAATATTTGAAAAATATTACATTGATGCTTTCTAGTTATAATACAGTCAGTATCCTCAAATGATGCATCACTTTCCTATATAAGCACTATGAATCCTTAAGGGTGCCACTCAATTATCCCTGTTCTTAATATTTCTCTTGGTTCCATCATCTTCTCACCCCCATCACCCATTAGTGCTTTAATGAAATGGGCTTTCCAATACATAATGAACAATTTGTATTTTTTTCCGACTACAGAACTTCAATATATCATTCTTATGGATAATTAGATACATTCATGAAGTTTGGTGTCTTTGGGGCTGGGTGAAATACCTTTGATTTGCAATAATTGTAATGGTGCGCATGATATCCTGATCTCATATTAAACTCTTTTACAGATACAAGAAGCAGAGGGAGGAATTCTCTTTGTGGATGAAGCATATAGGTTGATACCAATGCAGAAAGCAGATGACAAGGACTATGGTTTAGAGGCCCTAGAAGAGATTATGTCTGTAATGGACAGTGGGAAGGTAGTTGTGATATTTGCTGGATATTGTGAGCCAATGAAGCGTGTTATTGCATCGAATGAAGGTTTTTGTCGGAGGGTAACGAAGTTCTTTTACTTCAGTGACTTTAGTACCACTGAACTTGCCCAAATTTTACATTTAAAAATGAATAATCAAGATCAAGTTAGTGTACTGTATGGATTCAAGCTGCACCCATCTTGTACGGTGGACGCTGTTGCAGAATTAATCGGCAGAGAGACCATGGAGAAGCAGAGGAAAGAGATGAATGGAGGTTTAATAGATCCACTACTAGTGAATGCTCGTGAAAATTTGGATCTTCGTCTTGATTTTGACTGCACTGATGCTGATAGTTTGGTTACAATCAGTATGGAAGATCTGGAAGCGGGACTTAGGCTACTTTCACAGTGATGATAGACTTCGCCGTTTAGAATGGTAATTCTTTGAAGTCCAGCTCTAGTGTTCTGCGGATCAGTTGAATTGGAAGAAGTACATAAACACATACTGTTGAAGTTCATTACACATGATTTTCCCCCCTTTATCCTGATCAAGCTATTCTTTTTGTTGTACTAATAAGGAGTGTCTTCTTGTTATCTTGGATAAGTGAGAATTTTTGGACATTACCATTACCCATGTAATATGTGAAGTAATTTATTTTTTTCAGTAAAAATGCGGTTGTACAGTCACATTATATGTGATTGTGATCTCTCTCTGTTTCCCCTTCCCCATTTATTCAAATTATTACCTGAATTAAACCAAGAGTTGGAGTGGATATCTCGAAAATCATGCATGGATTTACGCTATTTGCTCCTGACTTTGCCAAATCACTCATGCAATTATAGTTGTTGCTCCCTACCCTCTTTTGATGATCTCCTTTTAAATCTAACCCAATGAGAAAGTGTTTCCTGCCTCTTATGATTGGTGACACAGAATCTCAACTAGACCTTGCGAACAAAGAGAAACATGTGCCCCAGCCTCTCTCTCCTTCTGCTGCTTCATCACCCAACCTCTCAAGTCTCTGATCGTCATGCTCGTAGTCAAATCTCGAGCAACAAGTTATTCCAATAAGATAACGTTTTGCAAATGCGCCGGAGTTTTTCTTCTAGAAGAACAAGCCTGACCGACAGCACTTTCTATGATGACAATCTATTGAGAACATCATGACTAAAACATGGATTTCAGCTACCTAAATCACCATATCACACACAGTAGACAACCAATCTTGCCCCGAGTATCCATCTACAGCTTGCAACGATGGAGACAAATATCACAAGATATATGACTTCGCATGCAACTCATATGAAATGCACCTTCTTTAATGCAGTTACAGCTTGCAAGCCGTAACAAAGTATCGAAATGCTGCATCATCTAACGGATATGTGGTTTCACATGATTTCATGTTCTCCATCATGTTTATATGACGACCAACTCTTTGAAAGGAAGCATCCAATGCCACCTAACGTCTATTAAACGACACTAGGTCTCCAGTTGCACAGCACATCATGTCCTGGTATATGGTGCATTACAGCACAAGCCACTTCCATAAGATGTAGCCAGAGATCATTGTTCACCTCCTGGTACTCTGTGACCCACATTCTTCGTTCGCATGCGTGGTGCTGATTTCATATAAAACAACCTTATATTCTTCATCATGAAAGTATAAGTCAGATGGCCAACTTACAACACGAGGAACATGAAGAGAAATAATGCTGCTACACCCAAGATGGGGCCAGTCTTTCTAACTCAATAATGGCTTAACTGGTCCGAGGGGCGAGGGCTTCCACATAATGAGTACGCTGCTCATAGGACCTTGGCTGCGAGAATTGCATGGAGTCCACCTTTGATTTTTTTGAGGTCGTGTTTGATGATGTGATCTTGTAGCATTTGGTCGAAGACTCAACCACTCTGGCTTCCTAATTTCAGATTCTGCATGCAGCATAATCTGAATCCAGTCTTAGCCAAGAATCCGGTATCATTAGATTTAATCATATCTGCCTAAAATAACATCTTGAAACTTCTAATGAAGCTTTGCCTTTGGCATTTATTTGTAATTATGGTGTCCTACGAAAAAAGAAAAAAAGACCAGCTCAAACCATTTTTTTTTTTTTGAATGAAACTAGCTGAAACTCATTAGTGGCTTTTCTGCATATGAGACCTAAAGAGTGTTAATATCACAAGATTCACAACTAGATAACATGCATATATCGGCAGCGGCATGCCGTGATGGGTTTAAACTCAAATTTGGTTTTTTAATGTTTAACATTGACATCGCAACCCAATTATATGCGAGTTTGAACTAGTTCCGGCCCATGGCTTGCCGGGATTCATTAAAACTTTGAAATTCCATGTTGGCTTTCTTCCATAGCCTAGGAGAAGCTGATATCAAAACTTAATAAAATGCATAGCTTAAGCTTGAACTGGTCCGGTGACGTGCTGAGACTGGTTCAGACTCGATGTTGGCTCTTTCATGGGCCAAAATCCAGCTTATGTAGAATTGCATTTGATTCCAACATGACCCAGTCTGGAGACGTATGACACATAAAACCACGGAATTGATTGTAATGAACTTGATCTGATTTGAATTAGGACTTCACCAGAACTCAACAATTTACTTGATACTAGCACTCAACCTACACAATACATTTTTGGAGAAAAAGATATACAATATAAAATTATATTAAACATATATATATATATATATATATATATATATAGAGAGAGAGAGAGAGAGAGAGAGAGAGAGAGAGAGAGAGAGAGAGAGAGAGAAACGACAGATATAATCAGAATAAAATATTTTTTAAATTCAACACTATTATTTTTTTAAAAAATAAATTGTTGAAAAACACTGTATTTGCACATGTTATAATGGTAGACCTAGAATTAAAATCCGTGTGCAGGCGAGAGACGGACTCCTATACGATGTACACCTTGAAAATTGCATTAATTCGGCAATTACCACTCCTATATATGTACGCCTGATACATTGCATTGCTATCGCAGTTATTACTGAAGAGGTTTATGTTCCACCTATTGCGAGTTGTGCTGTGACCACCATATACGTGGCTGATGGATGCTAGTTCAGGAAGAATAGAAGAGATTTGATCCCCAGAGAACTGTACTTGTTCTTGAGTGTAGGGTCTACTCCTCTCTGCCAACCGCATAGTTCTGGTCACAATCACAATATGCCATGCAATAGTTCAGGAAGAGTAAACCTTGTTCCCCATGCAATAGTTGGTGCTCCTACATAACTCTTGGCCACGCCTCTAATCATTTTTTTGGATCATTCATGGCGGAAGGCAAAAAATGCTGTTAACTGGATTGCTTCTTTTGCTGCACAACATTTGATTTTTTTTTTTCCGGAAGAATCAGTTCTGTTTTCTTTTCCTCAACTTTTTTTTTTTGATTTTCTTAGTTGTGCTCATGCACGATTAATGTGAGTCTCTATTATATCAAATAAATAAATAAAATAAAATTTGCGATATAATCATCATTTTTTAAAAAAAGAAAAGAAAAGAAATGGCAATGCAATAAGCCGCATTCTATCAAATTTGGAGCAGGATCCTTTCTAGTTTGGGCTCGAATTGGAGAGGCCGAGTCTCCAAAGCATGGCTGTTCAAGTATAGTGTGATGGTTAGAATTTAGTAGACCCTACATGATACAAAGATTAATATAAGTTGAGTTGAGCTCAAAGGAATGGGAGCACCGGCGTCCTAGTCCTCACAACATCCTCTCGCAGTAAGCCAATGTGCCGCATGATTACACTCACTGAAAGAAAACCTAGAGTAGCTTGAACAGATTGTAGAGAAGATACTACCAAGCGGATATCATAAGGAGAGGATTACTGTGAAGAGACTCCAGGCTCGAATCCCCTTCCAACCAGAAGATTAAGGAGGTGAGAAGCAATCATTAGCTCCTCCCGTGCAGCTCTAAGCTCAGCTGCTGGGATTGAAAAAGCATAATGTGCCCATTAAACCAACGTAAATCACTTCACTTGCCCTGAAAGAGATAAATTATGACTCTAGCACTGGTGATGCCGATCGATCCATCAAAATTCATCTCCGCCAGCAACAGGGTGCCCAAGAAAAGAAGGCAGGATCCGAAATAGGAGAGCTTACAGCTGCTTGCACCCCAGTGCCATGTCTGAGAGATGTCATTGAATTTAAATTTAGATCAAAGAATTTCAACGTAGTCGTCATGCAAGATCTCCTACGTGAGAAGCTGCTTAGGGGATATTATGAAATATTCACTGGTTTCGTGAGTACCAGAGTAACCACCATGTAAAGCAGATCATTGAACGGGTTATCTCCAGAGCATGAGAGTTAGGAATATATAAGCTAGCAAATCGTTTAGAGACAAAAAAAATAATAATAAAGAAACGCAGAAAGCATAATTTTGAAACAAATGCATCCAAGTTTCTCTTGCGACGTTGCAATGGATCAAGAGGTGATCGATTTCTTCATTTAGATTCCGGGCAGATATCACAAACAGATATCTGCGGACTATGGAAACCTCTTTGAACCTTCAGCACTGTACAAGGAAGCCTCGCCCACATTGTTCTCCATCACCTCTTAATTTACTTTTGCAAGAAAAACAATATGTTGTTTATTGAAGTTAGCTTTGAGAGAAACATCTTTGTTATACACTAAATTGCTTGATAGCGTTCTTTCAACCTGTATCTGATGCGATGATGAACTCGCCGATGCATCAATTTGCAAATTAATTGGTGATAATGGCAGTAAGTATCATGGACCTTATAGGAGAGTATTGTGATGGTCAAGTTGTGGTTGTATAAATAATTTTACAATTGATATGTGTAAAATATCTCGACGTCGTACTGATTTTACTAGGTAATTTTAACTGATCAAATTGGAGTATTGCCATGCATGATGCCTATAAGTAATTTTGCAGAAATAGACAGGTAATGTTCATTATATGATATACACATAATACTTTGGTGACAAATCTCATTTCCACATATAAATAATAAGCTCGGCTCGAGCAATTAGAATCTTGAGTCAGGTTAGTGGATTTTTTTTTCTTTTTTTTATTTATTTTTTTGCTTGGCATGTTTGTCTTTACACGTATGTGTGTGTGTGTGGTGCAGGCATGCACATACATCTATTTTAGGTGAGAAGTCTTTCATGTAACTGTGCAAGTTTTATCCGAATTTTTGATAACCATTTAAATCAGAGGTGAAAATTAGCAGGCTAACATCCTATGCAGTCACTTCTAATCGGGTGCCTCTTACTAGCTTAAGAAAATAATAACATTTACTAGTATTAACAATTTCTATAGTCTAAGCCGCGATTAGGATATGTACATCATCAATCTGAGAGGAAATGAACTAATCATGGTAAAAGTCATGGTGGCTGAATCAGAAGAATACTCAAATTTACAGTTTCAGAAGATTAATGAATCAAAAAAAAAACTTCAGTTGCTTAAAAAAAAAATCTCCTCAGGAAACAAAATAGAAGAAACTCGAATTTCTAGTTTATAATCTTCCTGTGATTCAACCTCCATGACTTTGTCCTTGGTCAGCTAGTTTCCTTCATAACAGTCATTCAGAACAAAATAGTAGACATTTTTCTGAACAATGTTCAATAGCTGTTCCAATAAGAATAATAAAACAAGCCGAGGGCCAAAACCAAACCAAATTTAACATTGATTCCAGTCCAAAAGTACAGGATCCTTCGTCCCTACAACTCAAATATTCTTCTACTCTTGCAAGCATAACCAACCCCTCATGCTTTGACCGCTCCATCAATTAATCAAAACCATGGATTGGATCGTTTCCTCTGTTTGCCCACTCAGAAACAGTGTTTTGGATATTAAACAAGCTATGAGCAGACAAAGTAGTTGGTGACAAACCCAAACTCCCAAGCCCCAGCCATGTACGAACTCTTGGGATGACGCCATCCAAACAACACATTGGTCTCTGTAGATCAATCAGAGGAGAGGTTGGTCGATGTGTCCCCACAGTATTTGAAATCCATGCAAGGGGGGAAGCGGGAGCGGACAGACGAGCGGTGAGCCCCGTCTCTTCCACTGTCCTTTGTGGGCTCGTTTCCCATCGCTTGTCGCCACGCCTCTGTCCACTGTTTTGGTTGCCACCTGCTACTGGAGAAGTTAGTCAGTACTCGGTACCCAGCCACTGCCCCTAGGGTCTCTCTCCAGGGGGAATTTCTTCTCTTGGGACATAGGAGCGCATGAGAGGGCCAAAAGCCATTGAAGGGAGAAGAAATAAAAGGAAGGAAACAACGAAAAGGTTGACGAGCCTTTTGTCTTGGTTGGCTCGTTGATGAGTGAGGTCATTTGGCTTATCCAAGACATCTACTTCGGGCTCTCATAGGGGCCACAGGGTAAAAAGTATGGGCATGTCTCCCAAACCAAAAGGCTCCAAGGACTCGCGAACATTGCAAGAAGCGGACCCACACCTCCTTTAGGGGTTAAAAGGCGAATGCCAATTGCCAAGCACAAGTAGACAAGCATACCATATCCCTTCCCCACCTTTTGCGGGCCTTTCATGTGAACCCCATAGAGATAGAGGTGGAGGTTGATGGCTTTTTGGCTTAGTCTAAAATTAATCCATGATAAGTTTGTTGTTGCAAGGCTTGGTTGTGAACTAAGTGAGGAGGTTAGTGGAAGCTTCCTTTGTTGTTTGTTCTAAATTGGCTCGTTGGGAAACCGGAACCTTGGTAGACAAGAATCAAGAGGAGGACGAGGGTACGCCATGATACAAGGGTGTACTGCGTTGATGCAAATTGATATCAGAAGTGGGCCACTCAAGGAAGATGAACGAATTTGTTTGATGGGGAGCAAATTGGGCTTAGGCTAAAACTCTATAGTGACTAGCCATGTGCTATAAATGCATGTCATCTTGGGTTAAGTCTTGGGAACTATCTAGGCATGCACCGAATGGAGTGCGTTTTATGTTATTACTGTGAAGCAGAAACTAAATTTCCACCATAGGTCATAGTGGCACACTGAATGGTGGGGTATTTGAACTCAAAGTTGGCAATGCATAGCTCAGGTCCTTGCATTTGAAACTTTATTACCATCATAGTAGGCCTGAGTACAATATATAAAGAAATTTGGGACTTGTGTTTGGTCTATAATGTAGATTAAGGATCCATCAATGCATTTGAAAGCGCTTGTGGAATCATGAATGGGAATGGTGTCCTCTGTTGTAATAAAATTTCTGGGGGGGTAAATAAAAAAAATCAGTTGAATTCTATAATGGAAATAATTCTTTTCACTGCAACAAAACTTTACCATGCGACGAACATCAACCATGTAATTAATAAGCGGCAATTGAATTATAACAGAAACAAATAATATCATGTCATACAAAAGTTTACATGCTCAGACCGTACTGCACCCTCTATCACAAGACAATGCCATTGTTTAGTTGGCGTGGGGCTAAGTGTTTAATGACTTATTCTTTAGTGTCCACAGGTAAAAAAAAGCTTATATTTTAAAAGACGTGGTCCTAACTAAAAATCCTACCTAGTTAATGATGATTACAGAAAAGAATTTTAAAATTACTGTTAGATACTTGGATTTAAAACTGTCTTCTTTTTTTTTTTGGTAAATCTATAGGAGGGGAGGGGGAGGGACCAGCCCACCCGCGTAGCAGCCCCATTACTGAGCCCCCCTTCCACTAGGGAATGTTCGATACAGGTCACAGGTTTCGCGTGCCTTCCCCGACTCGTGGGCTCACCCCACTGGGTTCACCGCCTCACGTGTGGGTACGTCACCCCAGTGCCACCTTGGTACAAGTGGAAGGAAAGCATAACCGCCAACAAGCCAACCGAGCGTGGGGCATCCGGTCTCCTAATTTAATCGACGCCCGTGCGTTTCGAACCCGGGCAACTTGGGCGGAATTATCGCCCCCTTACCACCAGACTACTACCTTGGTGGCAAACTGTCTTCTTTTGATGCAAAGAATCAAAGTATCAAACCACTATCTTTAAAAAGGTATTATTTCACTGTCCCACACCTTTCTTTGTTTCCTTACATTTTAAAGTTCGAATTAAACAAACACCAACAAGCCATTGGAAGTGACGCATGTAGGAAGGTTAATACAATTCATGCACATGTAGCGTGACGCAAATATTCGTACTTTTTTTTGAGATTTTGGAAATGCGAGGCTCGAGGAAGTGTGAGCCAGTGTTGACCTACTTTGCTCTGTCTCCACTAGATTTGGATCATCCTGAGTATTGAAAAAAGGTTAATGATCTATCCGATCTCTATGTTGGGCTCAAATCCCACTGGAATGATCAACCAAATCGCACAGGAATGCCCCAAGGGTTCTTTAAACTGTCCTCCTTTTCTCGTTCCTTGCCCTTAATTACTCTCTCACTTCATTCTATAGGCTTATATTGTTGTTATGCAGTTGCTCGACGGCCTTCTAAATCATAACACTGCCCGTGTATACAACAATAATCATTCTTTGATGGATCCCATATAAAACATGAAACCTAATTAAGATATAGTCCCAGACTAGGACTTGTTAGGGTGGGCTACACATGCCTTCTGAACTATCCTTTATCTACACAGATGTTGCAGCTACTTTCTTTCTCAGGTCCTACCTTTTTTTTTTTTACTTGTGTTTTTATTTGAGGCCTCTAACCTCCTGCTATAATAAATAAAACAAAGTCAAAAAGAGGAAGGATAAAATGCACTATACTTACCGGTTATCAAAAGATGGATGACTATCAAACAACATGCACTGTATATGATACGGCATATAGTCGCAAGCTACTTTGTTTGATGGATGTCCATATGTTGATTACACCGCTCAACACTTCAGGTGCTGCAAGCACACCATCGAGGATCCGGGCTTATACAAAAATGGTTAACTCCTACGAAATTGTTTTTGGTGGTAGAACCCTTTAGATTCAGAAATTTTAGGCAGCTAACCCCCTTTTGTGTAACTTTTCTTGAGGGTTGGTCATTTATCTAGAAATGCTCACGCCCACGAAACTCTATCCACTCATGAACATGTGAACGAAGAATTAAAGAGGGGATGGTGGGTAGGTGCACATAGTTAAATAAGACAATGACTTCCTTTTTTTTTTTTGTTCCTTCATCAATAAGAGAAGCATTAAGCACAGAGATATTGCTTTACGTCTTAGAACATGCTTCTTGGGCTCCTGGAGTCACTTCAGGTCTGCAGAGAGTTGTTTGCATTTGACTGTCCCAAAATGACCTGAAGTGAATTTCCGCTTGAGAAGGAACTAGGCTCAATAATATGTAAAACGCTTTCTCCTGGTGGGAACTTGAAGCCACTTTGATGCAATTAGTTCCATGTATTTGCCAAGTAATATAATAATTAGTTATCTATCAATACAAAAATTAAACAAAACCATTTCTCACCCAAAGAAAAACGTTCTAGGCATATATGTGCACGTAAACAAAAACATAGACAACTTCTTTCTAGCCACAACCTTGCATCCAAGTTAGTTAGAACCCAAATTCAAGTAAAGAAAAAATTATAGTAACTCTAAATTTTACATATGGTCACTATGGAGACTGAGACAGTTTTAGCGAAGAACCGTTATGATAACGTTAATGGCGGCCTGGTTTCTTTGGCTGATTCGTACCTTGGAGATCCCGTGAAGGATGATTAATGAGCGCGAGGTAGTACGACACATCGTCCGACCAAAATAGACAGATTAGATGGTTGAAGAAATCTATTGCAGGATATTTGGGATTTGCGCGGTCATAACTGGCCGTGGCCGTTTTGAATTGCATAGATTCAAACCAGCACACGTGAAGGACGCATGCAATTAATTTCAAATGGATTCCTGTCGAAACACTACGATGTTAAAAGATAAATATTATAATAGCTGTTATAATGAAAAATAACAAACAATAACAAAACGTTAACAACATTAGTATCCATCAAACTATTCATCTAATTAACAAAGTAATTCTTAAAGGGGAAATTAGTGGAAAAATTGAAAGGATTACATAATGATCGACTGTTATTTAAATATATAATGTATAATACGACGGATACCACCACGCAGTGCCGTTCGCCTCACAGAATCGATCCGCTGAAAGGCATGAAGCCCGAGTCCACCGTCCGAACCCCCCGCACCCCCTCGAGCCACGACAAAAATTCCACTTATTTATTACTCAGAAAGGCGAACCACCAACTCATCCGTATAATAACTAGCTAATAATTAAAGAAGGTCAATATTCTGATAACGTGGATTCCCTCTTTTCTCTGTAGTTTGAAATAATATAAATACCCTTCCCTCCTCCTCCTCTTTTTACTATTCTTTCTCTCCTCTTCATTTCAAAACAAGAGCAAACGAGAAAGATAATAGATAGAGAGGGAGAGAGAGAGAGAGGTGCAATGGCGAGCAATGGAAGCAGTAGTAGGCTTAAGCAGCGACTCGTTCGCATGTTTAAACCTTCTTCTCTTCTCCGCTCCTCCTGCAACGGTTCCACCTCCGGTGCCACCATCCTGAGCTCCACCGGCTCGAGCCGGACCCTTTTGCGCGACGTCGCCCCTGCGCCCGTCTTTGTCCCCCGCCACCACCGACACCGAGGTGTTGACGATGATGATGATGGTATGTTCTTAACCCATGACAGCCTCGGCCGATCTCTATCCTCCTCGATCGCCAATGATCGTCGTCGCCATGCGGCTCCCGTCTTGCCGCTCTCCATAGATTGTGGAGGTTGCCGGCCCACCCGAGACAGGCCTCCTCTCGTTGCCAAGCGTGAGAAGGGGAGACACGGGAAGAATAAGAAGAGGGAGAGGAGAGTGAGAGAGACGGGTGGGTTCTACGAGACCGGAGAGGGGGAGGGGAGGATGTGCCCTCCGGCCTCCCCTTCCTCTCCGTCGAAGAGTTCTTGTTACTACTACTGCTTCGATGAAGTGGAGAAAAAAGAGAAAAAGGAGGAGAAGAATAAAAAGAAACAGAAGAAGAAGAAGTTGCTGTCCAATAGCTATGGATTCAGTAGCACTTCTTCTGCGGACAGTGTTGACGGGTTCGAGTTCTTTACTAGTGAAGAGCGAGAGGTTAAGGAGGAGACCGAGGCATTCTTCTCGTCGAGAAGCTTCTCCTCCGACTCCTCCGAGTTCTACCAACGCCCCAACAACAAGAAGAAGAAGAACAAGAAGAAGCCGTCTCGGTGTCCGCCGAGAAGAAGAACGAAGAATCACGAAAATCGCATTGCCAGCGAGGGGTTTCAGCCCTTGGTTTCGATAGCCTCGAGGGAGAAGAAGGCGAGAAAGTTGGAGGAGGAGGAGAAGAGCGTGTTTGCGGTGGTGAAACGGTCGAGGGATCCTTATGGTGACTTCCGGAGCTCGATGGTGGAGATGATCATGGAGAGGCAAATCTTCGGGGCAGAGGATTTGGAGAAGCTCCTCCATTATTACCTCGCTTTAAACTCTCCACACCACCACCCAAACATCCTCCATGCTTTCTCTGAGATATTGGTAGTCATCTTCGGTAACTGATGTATCAAAGCTGATGGAAGCTTTTGGTGTTTCTCTTATTGTTGGAATGATCATTGTTAATTAACTAGGTATTGGTTACTGACTGTAATATTAGTCCGGTTTTTGCGTGTTATCCTTCTAATTAATATCTTAGCTTGGTTACTTTTTATCATCATTGTTGTACTCGTTGTTCTTCGCATTAGCTTCTCCTCTTCGCTTGTGGAATGGAAATAGTAGTTGTAGGAGTGTTTTTCTATTGGGAAGGTCAGGAGGAATTAAGCTATAGGTTGCAAGTTGCACCACTACCATGGGATTCGAGCTGCGATTTCTTTCTTTACTCCTTTTAAAAACTGAAAGAGAAGAAAAAGGCTAGAGGTATTGGAACCTTGAGGAGGAGTTCTCGTTACCAAAGTCATGAGGATAAAAGAAAAGATACTTTCGTTTGAACTTTGAATTCGCTCTTCTCTCCATGTGGATGTTTTGTTGATAAAGTATATAGGATTAGGTATATGGCGCTGCGTTTCCAATAAAGTAATGCAAAACCCAAGATCAGCACTGCCCAAATCTTTCGCTATCTTTAGCTTAAAGCAAGCTAGATTCTCTCCCCTCTGCGGGACGTAGCTTCTGGGTTCGGCGAGAAGCTCTCCTTTCTAATGTGACCTCATTCTTCTCACCTTCACTCTGACGCCTCGCAGCACTGCTGCAGAAGTCAATGCTGGCTTTAGCCCTGGGTGCAGGCACTCTGAGCGCTAGGTGAAAAGCCGCATTGCTCCCAATCTAATGTTCTCTTTTCTCCTCTGTGTACAGGACAGTTCATTAACAGCAGCAGTGGTCCTGTAACTTGCTTCGATCAAAAAATATTAGATCCCAATCTAAACCAATAAATGTTCTGATAATATGCAATTTATTGCATACGTGCATATATAAGCACAAATTATGTGTAAATAAGATTTCATAAATGTTAGCATGCATGCATGCATGCTCCTTGGTTCTTAATTGCATTTGGCATTCAAGTTCTCTCAAATTTTTGGGATGGGCAATCGTCTTGGTAGGTTTGTTTGTTGGGTGGTTGAAACTTCAATTTGGACTTCTGGCTTGCTGCCTTGTCTAAATGACTAAATGTTAAAATGATTGTTGATGCTTGTGGAGTAGGTTTTGGGATAGTTTAAGACTCGTTGGTTCACAAAAAGAGGATTGAGAAGAATGTGGTCAACAAAAAAAATAAAGAAATGCCTGATCTTTGGCTAGAGTTTTCAAATAAGAGACCTTTTTTTATAGAAATAAGATTTCCGCATTTCATAGAAAAGAAAAGTCCATATGAGATATAAAAAAGTTCAATTTGCAGAAAGTTAGAGATTTTTTTTTTTCAAAAATGCCCTTAAGCTTTTAGATGAAATAGGATAAGATTTTTTTCTTTATTAAGAGCATAGCAGTTATTTTACATAATTTTTCTTAAAAAGTAGATGCTCAACCAAAGTTAAGCCATTCTAGATTATGCTACTTTTTTACGGTCAACCAAATATGTAAAAAAAACTAGTTAGGCATCATATACCAAGTATCAATATCTTAGGTAAAATATTTTAGTGAGAGAATTCTTCTGGCAAACCAAATAAGTTCTTAATAGTTATGGACTACTTTAATCACTGAGAGAGTGCAATAAAATTTTAAAAAAAAGTTTAAAAACAAATAGTTGTACAAAAGACCATGATAATTGATTTTGAATATTAATTATATAATTAGATGGAAACTATATACAATTATGTCAGAAGAAATAAAAATGAACTACTAATAGATTATATTCTTGTGAAAAAATTGATTAGCTTCACTAATACCGGTCTAGTATATATTGATAAGAGAAATATCAGAGTTAGATGTTGAAGATTCGGATCTAATATCAATGAATAATAATTTTTTTGAAGTATATCGTAAATATATCGAATCATAACAAATTAAAACTAGAATGAGTACACAAGAAAAAACTTGCATCAACAAATCCAAGAAAACAATAAATTTATTGGGATTTGGATTCAATATTTGCTATAGCCGACCAAATCTGATCGGGCCGATTTGCACCCTAACCCGGGGAAAACACAACCAGAACTTGACAAGGTAGGAACCAAGATCGAAAACGACCAATCAAAGGCCGGTATGCTATTTTTGCTCACGGAGGAGGCCGGGTGGCAGAGGAGGGGATAATAACCGCAAGTAGATAAAGGTGGCATGCATGCAGTACTGGTATCTAATTGTCAGCTTCTGGTGCGCTGCGAGGATAGGAACTTTTCATTGAATACATATATTGGCACATATCTATAGGTATAAAAGTTTTAGGCTTTTTATCGAGCCAGATCTAAAAATGGTTTTAGACCCCCCCCCCCCCTCTTATTATTATTATTATTATTATTATTTTTTTTTTTTGAGAGAGAGAGAGAGAGAGAGAGGGAGGGAGGGATGGAGTGACAGAGGAGAGAGAATTCGGTACCAGCGGGAGGCCATATTAAGAAAATCTAGGAGAAAGAAAATTCCTTTCGTGCATGCATTAATATGCGAAGCATCTGTGTGTATCTAGTGGGTTGGTGCAGGGGAGATTTAATGGAAGGGATCGATGCTTGGCCAGACATCCCATCAAACAGCCCTCTTTCGCTTCTGTTTCTGTTACCTTCCTCTCGTATCACCTCGGTTCCTGAGCTATTTCAAAAGGACCTCTCTCTCTCTCTCTCTTATATGAGTGAATGTATGATAGTATTTTGGCGGTAACCGTCGTGTCTGATGCTATTCTGGCGTCTGTTGGCGCTACGCAGAGGCATTGAAAGCGATCTATGGAGCTCTTCGGGAGCTATGATGTATGGTTTCTTTGGATCTGGTGCGGTTAGCGCAGTTCAAATTGAACATGCGGGATTCCAGTATGTTATAAGATGGTTTAAACCAATACTCAGTTGAATTGGTACCGAGATCCACAGGAATTGATGTTTAGTACATATCAATATCGATTCGAATCAAGTTGAATCGGTCGGAACCATTCAGTTTCTTCCGATTTTAGCCGAAACCAAACAGATTTTCGATTCGGACTGAACCAGCCGGTTTGGCTCAGTTCGGCTTTTTTTGGTTTAGACCATATTGCTAGAGAGGTATGGGCTTCGTCCTAGATCAATTAATAACTATGAAGCTCTGTTGTGGTATCTTACATATCTGCAATGCAGGCGGGAAGAGGGGCATGCATTTTTTTTTTCCTCTTCGTTCTTCTATATAAAAGGTTAACCATGAAACGCATGTTAATGCACTTGGTGTAAGTTTTTGATTAGCTCTGCTGTAAATCATTAATAGTGCCTGGGCTTCAGTATATCGAGCAGTAAACTGCTAGCTATATGCCATTGTGAACCAAAGTAATGACAGCCAAACAGTTGCTTTGGATCATCATACAAGAAAGTTGCATCCATTTGCCAGCGAGCGGACTCTTAGTGCTTGGGCTTCGGGGGCGCTTGCACTCTTCAACAATGATTTTGGGCCCAAATTCTGAATTCTTAGCATTCAAAATCTGTGCCTTCATAGTAAGAGATACCCCCCCTCCCAACTTGGAAGAATTAAAGTTGAATAGAGTAACTACAAAAAAAATTGAACATTGCCGATGCTTTTTATTATGTACACCAAAGCGTTAATTTTATTTGCAATGCTTTAAAAAGCATCGGCAATGTGAACATTAGAAAAAGAAATTGCCAACGTTTGGAGCCAAAATCACTGACACTTCTATCTAGCGTCGGCATGTATATGTTGCCATTGTCCCCATTTCTTGTAGTGAGTATGGAGAGGTTCCCACGTCTAACCTAGAAGAAGAAAGCCATGCTCTCTATATGCATAGTGAAGCACATTTCTCGATCAACTGGCTATCTAAAAGATCTCAATTTTATCCCAGTTTGGATTGTATGCTGAGTTTAGAATATGCCTATGGAGCTCCTAATTGACCTAATAGTTTTGCATTTGAGGACACGTTTAGTCGTGTTTAAACACCTAAAGTAATTAGTTAACTTAAGCTGTAACCAGGCACAGGGTTATTAGATGGAATAATGTTGGTTATATAGATAAAATCTTATAATATATTGTCAATCAAACTGAACTAAGGATGACTACAATCATCGTTCTTCACCTTCATCGGTCTGCAATTCTCGGTGTGGTATTAAGAACCATAGGTAGCCGACTACCCTTGGCTGGTAGCCCGGTCCATTTGCATCCCAAGTTCCGAGATAAGGTTGTCAAGAGACCAGGCCTAATTCCAGCCCAGCCCAATTTTTTTAGAGAACAGGCCAGGCCGAGGGCATAACGCGAGTCAACGTCGGCCAGCCAGCTCAGACCTCTCTGGGGTCTGACTTCAAATTCAAAGTCACCGCCTCCCGTTGGTGGCCATCTTGCTGGGTTCGTCTGTAATAATTTATAATTTTTTTTACATACATATCTCTCTAAATATTAAAATTTACATAAAATTTTTCTTAAAATTTATATTTACATATATATTCTTATCAAACACATGCTTGTATATATATTTTTTGTGTGTATGTATGTAGCCATACCATCTAATACTGTTAAGAAGTTAGTGGCTTAAAATTAAAATGACAAAAATATTAATAATGGGTAAACATGCAAAAAAAAAATGTTTATAAGGGTACACTTGCAAATAACAATTTTGGAGGATATTCATATAATTTCATATATTTAGGAAGGTATACACATAAAAATTTTTTGGATTTTTGCACAAATATCCTTCTAAATATTGAAATTTGTATGAATGCCCTCTATGTTAGTATTTACATGCATGTCCTTATAAAACATTATTTTTATATGAATACTTTTGATATAGCGATTCAGTTAACGTAATTAACCAAAATCATATTTATTTAAATTAAAATTTAATTAAAATTATGAAAGTAACTTTTTATTCTTGAAGTGGGTAACAAGTTAACAAGTCTCATTAGAATTAATATATTTACCTCTTTTAAGAAATTTTTCGATTTCTCTTTACCTTTTATTTACTTCTATGTTTGAAATCAAAATCATTTCTTCGACTCTTTCCTTCATCATAGACAACCCTTTATTGTATTTTTTTAATATGAAGATGGTTAGGTCCTGCTTTAGTTTTATGAATTATTTAAAAAATAGTATTGTGTGAGATCAACATTTATCTTTTAGTATATGAGATTTGCAACGTTTATCTTTTAGAGTCAGAAAATTTCTTATGTGCAGGCTAGTGGCTGATTAAAAATTACGGTGACAAGATGGACTTTATACACTAGATCTTTTCTTCTTCTAAAAAATTGAAGCTAAAAAAAAATAGCTTAAGGTACACAACGTAAGGAGTAATCTTCTACCACATAGCCACGGAGGTTGTTAATAAGTCTATAAAGGGTTTGAAGTCCTTTAATAAATTTGCTTATGAATGATTGATGCTGTTCTTCCACCCATGAGCATAGCAATAGCAAGGAAACTTCATCATTGTAATCTATCGCGTGTCTTTAAGAAACTCTAATCATTTCTTATATTCTAATGCATGCCTTCGTATATGCATCCATAACAATAAATATTATAAGCTATGTTTCGATGTGGTTGCTATAAATAAAGAAGAATAAAGTAGAATAATCTCATGGTTAGTAAAAGAATTTTCATAATTCTTTTTGTTATTTAATTGCCGAATCAATTATTTTCTTAAATAATATTTTAATGAAAAATACTAAGAAGCAGACACTAGTCAAATAAAACTTTCTAAATATAAAAAATTATATAAATATCCTCATAAAGTATTATTTACATATATATATCTTTATGAAATATTTTTTTATATATCTGTCTATTAAGAGTAGTCCAATTATTTGAAATTTTAAACCGTTAATTTTTTAGCAGCGCTGCTGCTAGTATGGGCATATATGTAAAAACACAGACACAAAAAATAAATATTATATATATAGATTAATTTCATTAAAAAGATATTTATGCAAATTTCATTAGAAGGATGTGTACGCCAAAAAAACCTAATTTATATACCGCGTTCGCCGACGCCTTTCTTTCTCTCCAGTTTCTCCTCTATTTCTTCATTTGTCTGGTTGCTGGTTGATCGGTCTGGGCCGTATGGGAACGCCGGAGACGTCGCGCGAGCCGTGCCCGGACCGGATCCTGGACGACGTCGGCGGGGCGTTCGGGATGGGGGCGGTGGGAGGGTCGGCCTTCCACTTCATCAAGGGCCTCTACAACTCCCCCAACGGCGAGCGGCTCGCCGGCGGCGCCCAGGCCGTCCGCATGAACGCCCCCCGCGTCGGCGGCAGCTTCGCCGTCTGGGGTGGCCTCTTCTCCGCCTTCGACTGCTCCATGGTCTACCTCCGCCAGAAGGAGGACCCCTGGAACTCCATTGTCGCCGGCGCCGCCACCGGCGGGTTCCTCCAGATGCGCCAGGGTGCCGGCCCCGCCGCCCGCTCCGCCCTCTTCGGAGGCATCCTACTCGCCCTCATCGAGGGCGCCGGCATCATGCTCAACCGATTCGTCAGCGCCCCCCAGAACATCCCCGACCCTGCCCTCATGATGCCGCCGCCCAACGTCCCCGCCATGGCCGGCGCTGGAGGCGGCATCCCCCAGATGGGATACCAATCTACTGTCTCGATGGCTGACGATACCACCGGCTCCTTTTCCTCCTCCTCCTCTTCTTGGTTTGGAGGGTGGTTTGGAGACGGGAAGAAGCAGGATGATGGGAAGAGTGGACGTGGAGGAAGCAAAACGGAGATTCTGGAGAGTTTTGATACGCCGAGCACTCCGATCCCGACTTTCGAGTACAAGTAGAACAAAGGAACGGGAATTATATTTGTGTATGAGGTAAAATTGAGATCTTTGTTGATACGAAGTTCTATTAGGCATATCTAATCAGTTGGTGGTAAACTTATTTTAATCCTATAAATCACTGTACGTGCAAAGCTTATCGAAGACTGAATGATGTCTTCAATTTCCGTTTCTGGCCGATGAGTTCTTTTCTTGCAATCATCTGACTGATTTGCTTTATTAAGAAGTGATGTATGTTGGAGTTGAGTACAAATATTTATCTTATGCTTTCATTTTTGCTTTTTGTTTATTCTGAACAATTTCTCATATGCGTACTGTATTGTGCTACACAAATTGTTTGCTTAACTAACATTGAAGTAATAACAATGATCAGTTGTGGCCATTGCATTTTAAGCATCCTAAAAGGCATTTATCACAGAACGAGATTAGATTCTTGGCCTCTGCAAACAATTAGTATAAATTCTTGACTATAGGATGAAACAAGTCACATAAGCTATTAGCCTGTCTTGCAAATTAGCAATAGTGGATAGACTGCTTTACGAAAAGCTTATTTTAAATATAAGGATGGGCTATTATCCCCAGAGAGCTTATCAAATAAGCTTGTCAGTGGATCGAGGTTTTTCTACATTGAAACATAGATTAGAAGACTTGAACACACTTTAGAAGGTTGCTTAGACTTGAAAAAAATAATGAACTGATGCAACTAACAAAGACATCAGCTAGGGGCATGCTTGGAACTAGTACATATTGATCTAATGCTTTATTCACATGCAGCACTAGGATGCTGTTGACCATGCGCCAACATTTGGCATGTTTCTGTGCTAGTGCATGCCAAGTGCTAGCATGACGCAATATGTATTGTGTCAGATGTGGGTCGGCACACTAGAACATGAGACTGAAATCTTTTCTTTGCCTTGCCTTTTTCATGTCATACGCGTTTTACATGGGAGTTTAGCATTAGTTCGATAACATTTTTAGGCCTTTTTGGTTACCTTAGTGTGAAGCAGGAATAGATGGATGTGAATTCAAGGGTCCAGATCTAGAAGGCTTTTTGCTCTGTAGTTTCTTCTCCTTGCAATCTCTATATAAGGAGTATTACATGGTTGGAGAGTAGGTTTAGATTTAGAAGGCCTTTTGCTCTGTAGTTTCTTCTCCTTGCAATCTCTTTATAAGGACTATTACATGGTTGGAGTAAGGAAGTAAAAAAACATTAGGCTGTGTCATTCTACCTTCTCCATGTTTTCATAGCTCAAGAGGAAAAAAATGTGTTAGCTCTTATCATTCATAATGATCTTAATTTAAAGAGGACCCATGTCCATCAAGATGAATTATTCTTCCATGCATCATAAAGTCTTCATTGGAAGAATTGCAGAAAGATGCAAGTTTCTGAGGAACATATTACAGACTTACACTGGAGAATTTCTTCAAATTTGTAGATCTATGGCAAGATTCCAAACTTGTGGTTGATGATGTCTCTTTTATGCCTTGAGACCCTTACCTTAAACTCGTATATTCCTCCTCATCGTCTAGAAGAATATAAAGACCCTTTTGATGAGGGGAATATAATGCAAGTCTCCCGTGCATCATAGACATGATCCCTTGCAAGATAACATGGTTTAATAAAGTGATGCAACTTAAAAGAGGTGTGGTGGAGGCGTAATAAATTTGTCTGATCTTCACAATGAAATGACATCAGCAAGGATCTTGGTTGTTGGAGATTAGGCCTGTCAAAGTACTGAGTTTTGACAAGATTGGATTAATACTTTTAACCTACATGATCTGATAATGACCCGATACGATAACCCAAATATTAATTTGACTGTATTTGAGTTGCAGTCAACTCGATCTAGTAATGACCCTACTTGATTTATGGTATGATTTAACAACTGCATATAATATTATTTACAAAAGGTGAAAACCCTAGTTGTCTAGTATCCACCGTCACTAGCACTCTCAAATCCCAACTAACCCTCATTTCTTTCACCTTTACCCCTCTACCCTTGGCCTCCTCTGCTGACCACTAACCACCTATATCGCCCTTTTTCTCTCACACATACATTACTTCTCTTTACCCTCACCCCAACCTTTCACCCATCCCCATTCTGCTGTAAACTCCATATGTTGCCTTCTTCTGTCTCATTCCCATCACTTACTTCTGAATCTTAAGCCTAATATGAAGTTGGATTGTCTTGGGTTTCCAAATTGATCATTCGAATCTTTAATCTAGTTGGATTTCGGTTATTCTTTAGTTGATTGGTTATCTGATTAAATTGGGTCAAGTTATCAGGAGACAATGGGTTATACTTATCGTACTCCTTAATTTTGACAAATCATTCTTTAGTTATTGTTTAGGTTGAGAAGTTATTTAGTATGGAATATGATTTTTATTTTGTTGATTCTAGGGTCTTGCAATTTCAAGGTTAGCTCGAGGCTTTTGAGGTTCTGTAGCATATTATGCAACTTTGAATACAAGAAAAATAAGCTGAGGTGAAGAAGAAGTCGCATATTAGTCTTAGGAACAACCAGCGAAAGTAGGTCATAGTTTGTCCTTAAACAAGAACTGTTGCTTCATCAAGAAGTGAATGTTTAGATATGCTGAAGATTCTAGCATTATTGGTAGCTAAAATGCTTTTCAAATTGGCTTTCCAACGTTGAATCATTTGAATCAGAGTTTAAGGAAGTATGGGAAGATTACTAAAGGTTGCATGCACCTAGACATCTACCCCAAATTCACACAAAATTTCTCTCATCTTTTAATCATCTTGCTTCCATAATGAAAAATTAAGGAAAGTTTTAAACTTTTCAGCCTTCACTAGTCCTGAGATTTTGCACATTCTCTTATAGAGTTGCAGTCCAATTAAATCCAAGAATTGATTACCTGCTTTCAGCCCTAATTCATCCATCATCTCTAGATAAGATTTATTTGAAAAATATAATAAGGTAGAAGATATTTATTTTTCCATACAATTAGGTTCTGCTACAATAATCTAAACCTCAGGCTTATCTCGGACTATACAAAATGGTTCCAAATCTTCTTGAAAATAAATACAAATATAGAGTATGCAATAATCTTTCCACGATCAGAAGATAAAAGATTGAAGGCTATGCATATTATTGTTTCCCTAGGCTTCTACTGGACACAATATGTTCCCTAAGCTTCTACTAGATAAATTCACCAAGTTGTCATTCTCTGCTGAACCTCATCTGTCTAGAAATATCTGGAACCAGAATTAGTAAGGGTCTAACAATATCATCTTTGAAGAAAAGTCTTTTTGATCTGGTATATGGAGGGGTGGGTTTGGTTTGGGTTGGTTAATGGACTTGAAAAATAAATGCAACCTCAGAGTATTTAAGAACCTTTTCCATGATTAAAAGATAACATGATTTGAAACTTGAAAGCTATGCATATAATTGTTTGCTTAAGCTTCTACTGCATGTATTTCACCAACTTGCCATGCTTTGCTAAACCTTATTTGTCTAGGAATATATGGAACTAAAATACATAAGGGTCCAATATATCTCCTTTCAAGAAAGGATCTTCACAATCTGGTATATAGAAGGGTGGGTTAATGGCACTTGAGATTTCAGAATCATATTAGAACCGTAATCTGCTGCAAATTTTAGGTTCTTACTGCCAGTTTATAAGGAAATCCCTTCACCTTTTTTTTATGGTTTTTGTAAAATTCATTAAGAAGCTCACTTTTTTTTGTGTGCAAGATTTCTACAATAATAACATTTAACAATACTTAACCCCATAAGATGTTTGATGTACTAATATAAAATTCATCAGCATCATGTTAATTCTCTTCGAGGTCATCAATGTTGGAATCTCAAGGTTTTCATATGAAGGAGGTAAGACAGTTATATCTCCATTTCTTATACAAGTCTGTAGGACTACTAAATCTTCAGGAAGAAGCCTTTTAATCATGGGAGATTGAGAAAAAGATGGCCGCACCTCATTGTTATGTGAAGAACTTTCAGAAGGCTCTGTAGCACCTCCTTACATATGAAGAGGGCTTCTTTATACAAGACTATTGATTAGCATTATTTATGATATGGTGAAATGCTTTCCAAACTACCTATCCAAATATTCTTTTTCACTTTGGCTCTATGTGTGTAGTTTGTAGAAAACATCTCTGCTTGAGCCTAATAGAACAAATTTCCATTGCTCAAAGAAACCAGATTGCTCGCCCATCCAGAAAAAAAGGCGACTTGTTCTAATAATGCAAACCATGGGATAGCAATTGTACACTTCGTAATGATAAGCTTCACGGTTCAGTATTAGTAAGTAGAAGATGATAATTAGAGAGAGAGAGAGAGAGAGAAAAAAAAGAAGAATCTGGAATGAGAACAGTGGAGGAATGATATGGAGTCTACAATTTTTTCTTATAAAAAATTTCACTCTACTTGAACCCATATTCAAGAGTCAAGACACTATGAGGAAAACAGATATTTCTTAATCCTAAAACACTTGTCAACCATCTTGCATTAATATTCAGGCACTTTGAACATGATTCAGGACTCCTAGTCACTTTAAAACATGACTAAGATTTGACCTTACACATTAATTTGACTGTAAACAAACAATATAATAGCATTTAAAAATATCAAGAGTCCAATCTGATAATAATTCTGAAACAGTAAATCTAAGAAAATGATGGATAGTGACCCATCCCTCCTCTCTCTCTCTCCCCCCCCCCCCCCCCTCTCTTCCTAATGCTTCTTTGTACTAGGCATTTGTCTAGCAAAAGAACTTGGGTTGAGTGGTTTTATTGTTTATACTCTCTCATCTCCCTTCTGGAGATGATATTCTCATCCTTTTTAAGGCTAAAAATGAATATCTCTGGAAGTTTTGATTCTGAAGCAGTTTTGGTTATGTATGTTACTGAATGCATTTTTTTCATAGGGGTTGCATGTTGAGCAGAAGCATATCCATCATCCTGGTAATTAATTGTTTTGCTTTGTCTGTACTTCTCCATGGCCTTTAATTCGTCATTCAAATGCATCAACTTTACACATGAAATAAAAGATGCCCATTAAATACTTCTTTTTTTTGATCTGCAATTAAAACTTCTCATGGGGTCAATTTAAAAACTTCTTTTTTTTTCTTTTATCTGCAATTCTTCTTTAGTGGTAGAAAAAAATCCCATTCAAAGCTTTCCCATTAAATGGGGCCTGTTGTGGGCTCCAAGTTAAGAAAGGTCCAGGGAAGGACTGAGGAGATCCTTGCAACTGGATGTCAACAAAAAGTTAGCCCCCAAACTATGTTCTGCCCTTTGAGAAAGAATATCTTGCTCTATCTTGTCCAGCAAAAATTAGTAAGGAGGGGGCATGGCAGGTTTGCTTTCTCAATTGTAGGTATCTTCAAAAGTTATATTTTGTTCATGTGGGTGGTACACGAGTTCGAGATATGCCTCTATGTGTCCCTTTTCCAGCTGGCCCTGATACCTTTGATAGAGCAAAAGGAAATCACTTGGAATTTGTTTTTAAGAACTGTTTTGAAATTGAATATAGGGGTATGCCTTCTCATTGGAAGTCCCTTCACCTTTGGGTACTTTTAAGTCTAAATTTGTTTGCTGATCTTCTAGTAAACGCCCTTTCAGCTTTAGGGGGATGATTCTGAAGCATAATTTTGGCAAATTGTGGAGATTTTAGGATGTGCTGAAGCCTCTTGTTTTGAGCCTATTATTGTAACTGGGACATGCTAAAGATGGTATACCACATTGAAACTTCATCCTGATTCTTGATTGTGGGATATTTTTAACATGGGCATGTATTTCATTTACTCATAAGGGAGGTACTGGTGTACTCCCTTGGAGCAGCAAGAGATGACGCTAACATGAGAAACACTTTATTTACTTATTGAGGTTCAACTGTCCTTACACCTATTGATACTGTCATTTGGCTTATTCATACACATCATCAAAAAGAATAATGAGACAGGCTTGACAATATAGGCCATGACTATGATTCACAAGACTGTAGAAACAAGCAGTTAATCTTGGTTAGTTAAAGCTCAAGTATTGAAAGCTTTCCCACTTTTGATTAAACTATTTTTTCAGGAGCATATATTCAAATGACAAAATTTGAACTTGCCTCCAGTATTTTTTTCTTGATATACATTTCATCTTGATATAATGCTTTCAATCAGCTAAGTGTTTTAGTTCATTACTTTCATGTCATAAAAATTTTCAATTTTAGCAACATCGGTGTAGATCTGGTTTACAAGTGCAAATAAGGGATAGTGATGACCTATTTACTGCATGTTTTTTGAGGGTTGGTTCTGCAATCTCTCTCTCTCTCTCTCGGGCAACTTCCATGAATCTCTATGATTTAGCCTTGCATTTTATTGGAATTCAAGAAACATTTTGGGATTCTGGTGGTTTAGCACAGGGCCAATAACATTCATGGTTCAAGTAATTACTAGAGCATATATATTGATGTAGATGTCTGTATTTCTTGTGGTAATTTTTTATTTCAGTTTCTGTAAGAGGAGGATTAATTGTCCTCCTGATTTCATTTATGTTGGTTTTGTAGGGCATCTGATCCAAGATAATGAAACAGCTGTATTTGTCGAGGATCAGGCATCTGAAAAGAGATATTAGAACCAGATTAACTTAATATTACATAAACTATCCAAAAACAGATAATAGAAGCACTTTAACTTAATATTAAATTACATAAAATGAGCTGCCTCCTGCATCTCTACCTCTTAATATTTGTTTGTATGGTGGCTACATTTTTAATGTCCTTAGATACTCTTTAGGTTTAGCATATGTACAACAGTTTGTTATTTGTGTTGTATACTGGGAGGATAAACTAAAATTGAAGCTTTGTTTTTGCCTGTATCTGGATCCTATATAGTTAATATTCATTAAGGGCGAGTTTGCAAGTTCATAAGAGTGGCTCTGTTGTGTTCTGACCCCTCAAGTTCAATGGAAGTACCACTGCTGCTGCAACACCAAGAAGTTGTGAGATTCATCACTATTCTTGAGCTAACTTTCTTAGTGAGCAGGGACCCTTCGCCATTGGCATCAAATCGTGGGAAACCAAAATCTTGAAGAGCTAGCCTTTGAGCATGTGTGGTTTGTTCAAAAATAAAGGCGAATCTCACTGTACTATTTATATGCTTTGCACCTTTGTTTTGCATTGAATTGCCTATATGACTTGGGAGCAGAAATCTCTATCTGAAATGATAGTGGAGTCCTGTGTCACACTTTGAGATGCTTGGGTGATGAGCTACTTTGTTCGTCTATTATTAGAAGCAATATTCAAGGGTTGAAACCTAAGTTGTACAAAGTGGTAGTGGAATCCTGAGGCAGAACTGCTATGATAGTCTCAGAAATCTTTATTAGAATGACAAGGTGATCTAAATGAGCGGATGGTTCCTGAAAATATCTTGTGTTTCTTGTGGAGATGATCTTTCAACAAGAAGTCTGGCTCTTATCATTGCTTCTTTACCTACCCTACCGTCCTTAAAAAGGTTGGCCTTAATGAGGGGCATCCAACAAAAGTTCATGGAGGATTTTGGAATGAAGTTGATTTGGTGTATTATGACCATATTGAAACCCATGTCCACCGTTTCTTTTTCATGTTGCTGAGAGGCTGACATAGCTCTAGTATACGTAACTTCATTGGAACTGTCAAATCGCATGGGTTGATGCGAATTTCTGGAAATATCTTGACACAATGGCGTTGAAGGATGCTGAAGTAGGGCCTGACTCTGTTTTTGAGACCTTGATACAGTTGGTTTGCTTGCATGCGGCGTGAGAGTTTGAAGTAAGCCATCATCTGGTATCTTCTGGAAATTTATTAACAAGAATGATTTTTATCTCTGTCATTTTTTAATTTTTTTCTTGTTTAAGAGGTCATCACTCATCAGTGACCAAACAATTACATTCATCTAGTCACTGTCATGAAAAAAAATTGCAAGAGAAGCAGGAATTGATTGAAGGTGTTGGACTGAAGGATTTGAAATCTGCATTATTGTTTATGCGAGGTATAAGCATATTAATTACTAGATCTAGATGTATCGGTTGCCTTGATTTGTCAAGATCTATGGAAGAGGCTTCTATGGCCTAAAATGATGTGATAGATATACTGGAGGCAAGCAAAATTCTAGGCTTAGATGTTCATCATGAACTTGGTTGTGTTTATGGATACTGGACATAATCAGATTAAACCAGAACTCTTAAAGAAAGATTTTTTTTTTGATATAAAACTCTTAAACAAAGATAGACCAAATGAATTATCTCATTAACATCAATGTTCTTCCGACCAGTGATTGCTTACTGGTGTCCTCATTCGAGCGAAGCTCGGCACTAACAATTCTATTAGGACATCTATGTCACACCTTTTTTTCTTCTTCTTTTTCCAATTTTTGGGCAAATATGAGGTCTGTGCCTGTAGCCGAATCTAGTTCTAAAGAATGGAAGCCTCACCTAGACAACTTTTGCACCGAAGGACAAGCAGCTAGTATCAGCTGCTGGATCTAACCACCCCATACTTTGATATGCTTGTCTCTCCATAATCTTTTGTCAGGCTACATCTCACCGCTGGGCTTATATTTTGGCCCCCGAAACTCAATCTCCACTAGCTCTTGGAATCTTCTCAGACCTCTGCCATGAGGAGGATAACACCGACCTGCTACACTTTGTCCGCATCCAACTTGTTCCATGCTACTTAGCATGCAGAGTCGGCATTTATGCTGCATGAATCATGGTTGCTGGAACCTATGCTAAATTATGGCTGAGGCACCCATTAGAGAGAAGCATATAGGTTGGATGATCTCCTTTGTAGCAACTGTGAAGATTCACATAGACTTGTGTTTAGTCCCACATCTGCTATGTACTGAATAGATTTTGGATATTTATACAGAATCAAAAAATCCAAATAACATTTTCTAGCTACTTTTTTTTGGGCGAGATTCTGTACTATTACAAATGATATTAGAGAAAACCAAACCCATGACCTGATGATACTGCAATTCATGTTTATGTGGGCTTTAAGGCTTAAATGCATGTCTATGGGGGCTTTAAGGCTTCAATGCATAGAGTACGTGAGAACTCATGCGGGTGTGTGTTTAGATATCTAAGTTCGTTTTTTTTTGTTGCACGCATGCTCGGATAGGAGAAGCAGTTGTTAGTCGCCACATATGGTAGCTATCGGTGCTCCGAACCAAGAAAGTTTGTTAGATCGATCTGTAACCTAACTGAAGCTCCTTTTTATAAGCTGATTTCCATTTCTTAATTCCATCTGGTTTAAAAAGCGAATTTAGAAGATGTTGGTACAGAGATGCTCTAGCATTCATGAGATGTCAGCATCTTCTCCTTCAATGACAAATGAAACCTAAAGTGCTACCAGAATCGGTTAATAAAGAAATGTACACTTGCACGCATGGTCCTTGAACTAGTCACTAGTCCAGTACCTACACTCACCTTTCAACATGACCTCCTTTGATCTAAAAAGGACTAATATCTGTTACTGGTCTTCTAGGCTATTGACCAAGCTAGTACTTCAAAACTTGAGATCGACGAACTGGAATTAGAATCAGACACTACTACAAATTACATGAACTCCAAGCTTGAAAAAAAAAAAAGTCTATGAAAGAACGGTTTTACAGGTAATGCCCATTAAGCAACCTCATGTTTGCTCTCATCTCTCTATAATCATTGAGATCTACAAAAAAATAATTGTACTGGTAGTACATATTTGACAACCTAGCCAGGTATGTATACTTTTATTTCTCCATAATTATTGAGAACCATTTCCACACTTGCATTCTCTACAATTATGGATTCTTTTTCTCATATATTTATTAGGGACGAGCATTTTCATCTCTCCATAATCATCATTGGCTTCTATCATTGTATAGATCTTATAGCTATTTCTAAAATTATAAGATTTGTATTTCTATCTATCACATAAATTATGGAATTTGTGTTCTATAAAATTATATATATCCAGGGAAAAACAATAGAGATGGTCGAGCAATTATTTCTCTTTGCCACTCTTAGAATTTCTTGATTATTCTATATCTATTTAATCTCTTTCTTTATCCTCTTAGTTCCATTACAATAAACGGACCTGATAGAATGACGTCAGTAAAGTCAGGACAACGTAACCATCCCCTTTGGGCCTGCCCACTGCCGACATAACCATGTCTGTGAGTCCTGATGTCATGCAAGACATCATGCCAAGGGAAGTCCTTGCAAGATGCCTACGTGGTCTGATCCATGGGGCAGAAATTTGAAGTGATTCCCGTCTGAAACCACTTAAAGGCAAGCTACTTTCTCATCATACTTTATGGGGAAGTCGTTTCTCTTTAAGGGCTACTTCCCCATCAAAAAAAAAATTATCAACCATTTCAACTAACACACTACATTATTTTGTAATTGAAGCAATTCATGATTCCATATATTCTTCTTGTTAACTTTGGATTGCTCTCAGGAAAAAAAAAATGAAAAATAGAAGGGAAGAAAAACTTCTTTGTTCTGGTGGCGATGAAGTCTATTTTAATTTCCAATGCATTCTCGCTCCAATGAAATAGATTATTTTGGTTTCCTTTCAGCCAAAGATTCTTGGGCGGACGCCTGTGGTGTTTGCATGCGCACTAACCTCCCTTCACACGAAAGCCATTACATATGCATCGATCTAAATCCCGCCCTTTGTAGTAGTTATTCTTTACGTGGCCATTTATATTTTGCTATAGTGGGATGGAGAGGTGCCAACCCTCTCCCACCATCTTAGTTTTAATTTCCTAGATATCTAAAGTTAGACTAACTTCTACCTAACAATGCTTTATTTTTATTTCGATCAATTGGAGCCTAATAGGTTCTTCCATCCTCTCATTCCACATCTAGAAGGAACCGCCTAAATCAAAATTAGTACAAGTGGAGTTGTTTTATTGTTTATCAGGTGTCTTTTATGGAGGAAGTACAAGTAGAATGTTCTCTGATTTTAGTGCTATACTTCCTCCTTAATTTTGCATCATGAAAAGGATATTGCCACAAAGCAGAAGCACTTACAAATCATGGAAAAGTCATGCCCCCCCATGACTCTAATCGTCCTTTCAATTCCTGTATTATAAGAACTTGACCCTCCGGGATCTACTCCTCTCGATCTCTTCCTTGCAAAAAGCTCACGAGAAGTGGAAGAAATGATGCAGAATGAATTCTATGTCCTACTTTTGCCATGAGGAGATATAAGAAGGGGGGGCAGAGAGAGAGAGGTAGGGATAAGAACGTTAGATTCTACTTTAAGTTTATCTGAATCTTTTCAGAATTCAGGCTCAACTTTATAAAGACTCCACACAGCTTGGTGATGTTTTACTACAACATAGCTTTCTCAACTTGACACATTGTTGAGAACAATTGATGTTCAAGGAACCTTGAAGTAATTTGATATTAGGAAAAGGTTTTAAGAAAGCTAACTTTCCACTGACTATATTGAAAGATATAACAATCATTGAAGTGATTACAGAACAATGCTTTCCTATGCATAAAACAAAAATTATTAATACAAAGGTGGGATTAGGATTTGAGGAATAATATATTTTAAATTTAACTAATGATTTCCTTAGGATAAGTGCTATAAAAAGAGATCTCCATTTAAGAAAGAGAAGGATCATTACTACTGATAATAATATTTTTCTTAATCTGTTGGGCTTGAATTGAAGTTATATTGCTTCACAAGTGGATCTAAGCATGGATAATTAATGGACTAAAGAATATGATGGCGCATTCTTGCTTCGCACCCATAGCATTCCAGTTTGGAAAGATCTGAAATTTTTTAACCTATACATATCCGACGATGAGGCAGATCAACTGCAGGGCACACTCATTTCGAGGAATGCTCATAGGGTCCTTCCAAAGAGCTTTGTTAAATCCCCTAGTAAGGCCACCTATTTATTGGTGAACATATAGATCACCACTTCTTGAGTTATATGATCAGTCCTAGTGTTAGGGGAAGAAGAATAATGCAGAGAAAAGAAGATAAGTTGGTGATTTTGAAAATTTGATAGTAATTGTTTCAACAAAAAAAATTTGATGTCTCTTTGTAAATATGAAGGTTTTTAAGTTTGCTTAATTAGGTGCTAGTCAACTTTGGGAATTGTAACTGCATGATACACCATGCAATTTTCAATTGATGCGCACATCTGCATGCGATTTTGCTTCAGTTATAAGAGTTTATGCGAGAATTCTTTTTCTGAAATCTACAGTGAGGAATTTATTTTTTTTCACTTTGCTTAGATCTCCTAAAACTGTTCCACATTCTCTTTTATCTAGAAGAGATGGAACCAAAAATTGGCTTTTGATTGAGATTAAAAATTATACATACTAATCTAGTTGAGTTTGATGTTAGCAAGAGCTATTTATTATTTGC